>NW_016107461.1:1887995-1978481 GCF_001604975.1 Cebus imitator | reverse complement strand
AGAGACGGGGTTTCACCATGTTGACCAGGATGGTCTCGATCTCTTGACCTCGTGATCCACCCGCCTCGGCCTCCCACAGTGCTGGAATTACAGGCGTGAGCCACCGCGCCCGGCCAGGAACTCCTTTAATTGGCCCGGGGTCTTAGAAAAGGTGGGGGTTCCTCCCAGGGTAAAAGTCCCCTTCTTCCACACCCCTTCGGACTCCATGTTTGGATCCCCTTCTACAAACACTTCCTTCATGGAAGCTGTTTTTCTCTCTCCTGGATTTTCCCTCTGGAGTCCCCTTCCACAGTCTCTCGTGGAAGCCTGTCTTTCTCTCCTAAACTCCATCTCTCTCTATTCCTTTCCACTCAGTGTGGAAGCTGCTTTCCTCTCCTGGATTCCATCTTTCTGGATTCTCTTACTCAGTGTGAGAGTTAGCTGTTTCTTTCTCTCTCCTTCTCCTATTTCTCTCTTTCTTTAAATAAATTACTTTCTACAAACACATTTGAGTCCAGCATTTACTGTACACTGTGCCGCACTCCCCTCTCTCATTCTTGAGAGGGCAGGAGACCAAGAACCTGGAGAAACATCCTCTCAGGAGAGCTGAGGGCACCCTGAACTCCTGAACCCCAATATTACACAAGTAGTATTACTTTTCCTTTTGTGTTATCACATGGATTTCAAACATAGTTTTTCTATTTCATATGAAGTCCCTGTCAGCTCGTTGAAATTCCCAGATAGAAACAGAATGCTCATATCCATAATAATACATTTCTACTTTTTAGTATAAACAGACTGAAACTTTCATGTAAGCTTTAATGCTGTTAGAATTGGCTTAATTTTTTGTTGATCCTACTAGATGTATACAAATACCAATTAGACCTTTCTTATTTTCTTATACATAGCAATTTATAAATGTTCAAAGTAATTTCATTTATATATTACATTTGTGAATGAGTCAGCTATTAAACTAATGACAATTGGCCCTTAAAAGACAAAGAATAAATACAGAAATAAAAGTAAAGAATCTGTGACATATAAATGCCCTGCAACAACCCATTATTATAACTTCCTTATGAGTTGATATTATTGGCATAAAATAGGTAACTTTTAAAACAGTTATAACCTGTTTTTATTTTTATTGTATTATTCCCTCTTCCCATTCAATAAAGTTTTCTTCCAAAGAATGTGGTATTTTCTCATCTCTCAGAACCCCAAGTTACTCAAGAGCACACTCTAATGAATTGTGCAGGTGGTGGTAGCACATGTGGGGGTGGGGAGGCACTGGGTTGGAAGGAGAGGACATTTTAGTGCCAGGCAGGGACAGCACACACAGCAGCTGACCCTGGGCAGAAACACCAGAATAACTCCATCAGCTCTGCCGATATCTTAATGGAGAGAAAACCCTCTGTAATGGCAATAACGTTCAATAATGTATATTATTTTCAGTCTTTAACTTACAGAATTTTTTTCAAGTGTCTAAATTAGTCATTGAATAACCACATTTTAAGTTAAAAACAAGGGCCAAGTTATTTTAAACGGATCAAAGAGAGCCAAGAAAAAAAAGAATAAAGAAAAAACAAAGAGACTGTCTTCTATTATAGCTAATGTCAGATTTCAGCTATAGCTGATGTAGGAATAAATAGTAAAGTTAAAATCTAACTGAAGATAGTTTTATAGAAAAACTATGACCGAGACTTTACCTTTGAATTGCAGACCCAGTGCTGTAACACACTAAACACATGACTATCAAGCTGAGAAGAAGGCGGGTAGGATTCAGCATTTTTGTTAACTAGCTAACACAGTGCTTCAGAAGAAATAAGCCAGTTGATGTTGGTTGTCAGTTGGCAGTTTTAAAATTAAAAGCCAAACTGGAATGTTTTCACATATTCCTTTTCTTTTCGGTTGGACTAAACAGATACACACTAAAAGTAATTCAGGAGGGAAGAGAGCAATACAAAAGCAGGTATGTCTGTTGATTTCTCAGGTAAACATCCACAATTGGTGAAGGGCATTTACAACAAGAAGTCACTTCCCATTCAGTGTCAATAACTTACTTAAATTGGATGGCCAACACTCATTCCACAGGACTACTGACACCTGGTCCAAATACATTTGTCCTTCCCAAGGTTTATAGAGGCCTGCCAGATTGTGAAAGACTGAGTTTTATGGCAGCAATTACTTTGTTTTTGGTTGTAAACAACAGAATGTGTAAGAGTTGTAACAAAATACTGTTCCACACCACTCTGCAAATCATCCACTGGGTAGTTACTCCACTTTTGGCCTTTCAACTTGAGAGTAATAAACTACCTATTGTGCAAATGTTATGGCTTTGCATTGCTACAGTTACATAGCAAGTTAATGTAGCAGCAACTTTCCAAATTAAAAATTCTATGTTCTGTTGGAGGCTTTCCTTTTTCTTTTACAGTCTCTGTTTATAGTAGTTAAATGGGTTTAATAAATTTTAATAGCTGACAACTAAACCACCTATTTTGAGGTTAGAGTCCTCTGATAATTTACTCTCTCTTCTAACTTCAGAAGAAGGAGAAAAAGTTAAATCAGAAAATGTAACTGCTAGAAAACCAGAATAAGTCAAATCATTATCACAAATGTCACCCAGAGAAAAAGAAAAGATTTTCTGTTAAGGTCAAACAACAAATCCTAGTTTTTGCAATACCAGAGTTATTTCTAGTGAATGGAGGAGACATTTGCTCTTTAGTATGAGAGGTCTATTGAGTCAACTACTGAGATAAATTATACTTAATTGCTAATTTTAAGAGTCCAAAAAAGAATGTATTGCTTTAGTTTCCAAGACTGTCACTCAAGAGTGAGGTTGAATAGTTTTATTTTTCCTTACTGGTATACCTCACTTTCGGCAGGAACACAAGACATTTGTCATTTTCTAGCCTCACTCAGTTCACTGCCCCAGAAGAAAGAGCACATGACCCCCTCCATCTCCTATTTCAATATTCACACTGTATATATGTCTGTGGCTCCCAATTGAAGAGGATTTCCTGCAAAGGAAGGATCATGCCATATGTTCCTTCAATCCTGACAACCCCTAGACCAGTGCTTTAATTTAGCAGATACTCAAGAGAGAAATGTTTGTTAAATAAATCAAACTTGGCAAAACATGGTAATTCAGATTACCTAAAAATTAATAATGCAGATAAAAATATGTAAAGTTGCAGCATTATTTGTTTTGTAATTATTGAACCTAGAGAGGAAGCACAAGTATAGCATAAAATAGCATTTTAAAATTGTTATTGACCCATAAATTCATCCTATTCCACAAATTGAGGCATAATGAAAAGGCTTTTAATGTCAGGGAAGCTCAGAAACAGAAATAAGAAACACATTTCATTTTGTCTTCTTTCCTATGTTAGATCCATGTCCCAAATAAAATGAATACAGTTCACAAAAATATTTAGGATAGTAATTTTTCCTGATTGAGAAATGATATTAATTTTATATTCTTCCTTTACTTTCTCAAAGCTGTTTATTTTATATTGTTTCTTTTAAAAAAATCACCTCAGAAGCAAAAGGCTTTAGCCAAGGCTACCCTGATTCACTGACTATGGAGATATGGTAGTTTATTTTCATTAGTCACAAAATTTGTTCATCTGTTTTGGAATTTTTGTTTAAACAGCATTGGTTTTCAAACTAAGTATGCACACTTTTAGCAAGCATTCTCTTGAAAATTTTATCTGGTATGTGGTAAATATGGCTTTAGTTATTTTAAAAAATTATTGGAGTATAAATACATTTACTACAGATACTTGTGGGCAAAAATTAAGCAAGACATTTCTGAAATAATTTAAAATTTATATTTCTTCATTCCTCAAACATTAGTTCAACTTCTGTTATGTGAATAGAACTTTTCTGTGCATCATAAGCAGTTGAAAAATAGAAGGTACAGTCCTTTCGCTCATCGAAAGTATAATCTAGTAGGAGTAGAAATATGTGTGTGTAATGTATTCAAATCCTTAGTAAATAACACATAATACATTGGAAAAATAAATGTGTGTTAAGGGACTTCAAGTGAATTCCCAGCATGGACCAAATTTAATTAGAGAATGCTTATCCCCAGCACCCTGAGATTTAATAAATTTAGATTGTTGGAGAGAATTCAATTATTATTTCTATTAGAAAGAATTATATGAACAAAATTTCAGGGAAATAAATGGACAATACTTAAAAGAAGAATTTTTCAAAAAAGTTTCCTAGCTTGGATACAGGAACAACAATGGTAAAGATAAGAGATAAGTTTAGAATGGGTAGTAAATAAAATGTTTCAAATTCTGAGTACTAAGACTGCCTCCCAGAAGAATAATCAGTTTTCATGGGGAAATACTTCTGATGAGTTAGGACGCTATGTTTAGCACTTTACATGCAATATTTTTTATCCTTTCCATAACTGACAGCGTTAAGCCTATTATCTCCACTTTGTAGATGAGAAAGATAAGTGGCTCCAAATCACACAGATCAGAGCCATGACCTCTCTGAACCCAAATGCTATGCTTTCTATAAATAGTGTTTAGTAAAGAGAAGGTATGTATACATTTGTGTTACACAGACATTTTCTAAGAGGTATGTAAACACAGTTTTAAAGAAATCAACTTACTGATATTCAGTTTCTTTACCTATTGTATTCTAAAAAACATACACACCTTCAGGGCACTAAGCAAAAGAGTAATTCAAAATATTATAGTCAATGTGAGAAATTACATTTCTGAAATGCTAGAAAATGACGTTTCTGCCAATCAGGAGATCTCTAGCCTGACAACTAATGACAGTGTGCACAAACATATAGATTTCACCTGGAGCTTGTTAGAAATGCGAAAATCTTAGCCCTGCCACAGGTGAATTTTAAGATCTCCGGGTGAGTCTTATACGCATGAAAGTTTGAAACACACTGGTTTATAATTTTTGCCTTCAATGAGGAGATACTAATCTAGCTGTCAGCTTACCTTTAACTTACTTTTTATTTTCGGTTAATATATAAATTTTGTCATATAACATTAAATGTTATATATTTTGTAAATTCTTATAATGACAAATGTTTAAATGTCATGTAAAAATACAGGGGTCATATCATATTTCAAGGTCATTTAGGGACTACATAAACAAAAATTTGTATGATCACATCTCCAAACTAGGCTTACCACTGTCCAAAAAGAGCCACTCTAGGATGCGGATTTAAAAAATGACATGAGGATAATGCACACAAAATCATCCTGCCAAGAGAAGAAAGTGGCCTGCTGTTTTATAGCAAACGGTAATTTGTTAGATCCAAATTCTCAATCTATATATACGTATCATATAAATATAACCGTAGTTTTTTAATACATAAACCAAATGTCATGCCTATAATTTTGAAAATAAGTTTGAGGTTGGAGGCCAATATCCAAATGCTCTTCATATGACCCTGATGGATAGTGGAGAGGGTCACTATCTCATTGGATTTCCTTCCACTCTCTTCTGGTGTGTCTTAGAAGTGGCTAAGGCATGATAAAAGCTCCCTTCCACAAATGAGATTTTTTATGGTGAAATCTAACTGGTGTAGATATCTAAATTTCTACACACTCTGTCCATCTGTCCTTCAAGTGCTATAGAAATAGAAGTGTCAAGAAATATCTCAAAAAAATGTACCTTGATCAATTAGAAGGACAGACTTTCCTATAATTCTATAGGTAGGGCTGGTTACAGAGTTGGGAGAAAAACAGATACGGAATTTTGGAAATATTGACATATTTATTAGACATCTAAGTGAAATATTAAAGTTAAATATACTAATTGAATAGCTCACTCTGTCTTTCAGTATTTAAAGAGATATAAATTTGGAAGCCATTTGCATATATATGGTATTTTGTTTAAGATCTGGATGAGGTTGCCAAAGAAGTGACTATAGACATAGAAAGACTTAAATAAGCAATACTGGACTCCCCTGACAACCTATTGCCAAATTCAATGGTTAAATCTTTGTTCTTATCTTAAGGAAACCTCACAGGAAACTTTTTTACCCAATAGTCCGTATCCTTCTCTTTCTTAAAACACTCTTTTTCTTTTTCCTTTTTTAAAAACTCAATTGTTCAATTTTTATTTTTCCTTACAGTCATATCTTTGGTTCCAAATCTTGTGCTCAATGTTAACGGTCTGTAATGCTTAGTTTGTTCATTTTCTGTGTCCCTCTCTCTCTCTTTCCATCTTTATATACAGACACACGTTGTGCGTGCGCGCACACACACACACACACACACACACACACACACACACAAAACCAGTCTTCAGGTGCCTTGTCTCACCGATCCATCTTCAACAAAAATTACTTGAATACTTAAAATATATCAGCAACTATTCTAAGATCTTAAATATCACAGTAAACAAAAGAAACAAAAACTCTATCTCTAAAGAAGCTTATTTTAGGAGAGAAGAAAGATATCAAAGAATATAAATAAAGTATGTAATATACTAGATAATGATAAGCCCAAGTGAAAAAAAATAAGGAGAGGGAAAGAGTTATGAAATTTAGAGGCTGATAATGACCAAAGCAATGAAGTAAACGTATCAAATTATAAAAATCCATGATACAAAGCATCCTCTCATTGATGAATTTCAGGAGTTGTTAGAGAAATAAATTATTAGATTGGTCAACAGAGTGAAAAATCAATAATTTATCTTGCCTTTCTTGTATAAACTACATTTCAAGGAAGCTAAATAGATAAGAAAAATTCTTCTTTTAGAATTCTCACTTACAGACGTCAAATAAGTGATCATTAGCAAATCACTATTTTGCAGCAAAGAATGAAGGAATTCATCTGGGAAATAATCTCATTGCTTAAGTAATTAGGTGAAACATTGATTGAGAATTTTATAATGTATTATTCAAGCTAACAACTCCTGAAAAAATACTGATTGAACATCATTACATACCTACTGATATTATAGAATAGGAAATACAAGGAAATATTCTTGCCAAACAACTGAATCTTGAATCCAGTCAAATATCTCAATATAAAAAGCAGTTTAAAGAAAATACAGAAGATAGAGAAACATAAAGACCACTGTATGCAATACTCAGCTAGATCAATGAGGTGCATCTTTGTTTGAGTCCTAGTTAAATTAACCAAGAGTGAAAATATATTTTGTAGACAAATAGAGAACTTTAAATATTTCCTATTATATTATTCTAGGAAAGTATTACACTTGTTAGACGTGTTAACTTACTATGAATTTCTTTTTTTTCTTTAAGAAAGAATCCATCATCCAGTTAAATGATGCTTAACACATCTTCGCCATCTTGTTTATTCTAAATTCCAATGCAATGAAGTTGAGATATTTTAAAGCAAATAGCAGATGTCACAATTAAAATGGTAACAAAGGAATTCTATGTTTACCTCTAAGACGGAAGGCATTTTTTGTTGTTACTGTTGAATTTCTGAATTTTTAGGTAAAGAGTAGAATTTCAATAAAAGTTTTTCCTTCATGCCATTATTATTTTGAATAGACAGACACCTGAGTTCCCCAGTCCCCTGCACACAAGTTTGAGATTGGCTTGAATAATAGAACTGAATTCAATGTTAGAGGTAGCCTCTACAAGGGGATCTATCATCTCCACCTCCTGGAATGCATGCCTTTGTGAACGCTTTCTCTGTGACTGTGGGCTGATTTTAATGACTCATTTGTAATAAGTAGTATATGGCAGAAGTGATGAGATGTCACTTCTGAGATTAGATTATAAATGGTTGTGGCTTCCACCTTGCATGCTTTGGTTCTTTCTTCTCTCAGATCACTTGCATCTGGAGAATGCCACTGTGATAACATGAAGTAACCCTGAAGTGAGACCCACATGAGTAAGTTTAGAAATAGATCTTCTGTGGCCTGCCAACAGTAACGTGAATGACTTCAGAAGCAGATCTTCACCCAGTTTAACCATCTCATGACAGCAGCCCCAAACAACAGTTTGATGGCTGCTTTCAAAGACACAGATCCTAAGGTTGAATCACCCAGATATGTCGCTATGAGATTCCTGACCCACATAAATGGTGAGGTAAATGCCTGTTTCCTGGGGCGCTTTTTAATGCAGCTATAATAATACACTCAGGATAAGAGAGATAAAGACCACCAGAAAAAAAAAATATGTCACAGATAAAGGAGTTTTGGTTTTTCTTTCTCTCCCATTTTGGGCTTTCCATGTTACTAACGCTATTACTGGCAAATGTCCTCTTATTGGACTCTAACTCACACACTCATGCTTGCCTTGGGCTTTACCTATGTTCCTCTTGCCTCATCCCTTTCCCCTCTTTTTACTTTCATTTTCTCATACAACGTGCTTTCCTTCACTCAACCTTTTAAGCTCATTTAATCACTTCAAAATTGATACTAGAAGTTGTTTAAGGTATTAGGAAAGTATTATAGTCATTATCACAAGAATACAAAAATTTTCGGCATCTATGGATATACAACCTAAGTACTTGGCATCAGGATAGTAAGTAGAGGTAAGTATTTTACACCTCTGTCCCAGGTGGGGCAAAGCCTACTTGGGGTATTTAGAAAAAAGATAGAGTAAATTAACAGATTTTTGACTATAGGTGTTTTATAACTTGAGTTTGAAGCCAGCAAATGAAAATTGCTCAGTCTTAAAGATAAAGCAAAATGCTAATAAAGAAAATAATGTAAAACCATTTGCTCTTAGTTTAATACCACAGAATCTGTATGCTTGGATCTACACAATGTGTTTAAAATAATTTCCCAGCAGTGTCAGCACTGGTATAGCTCTGTTGTTTTACAACATTCCACTGCAACTTGTTTAATATAAAATTGAAGTCATAATTAGACAATATGAAACTGAACAATACATTCATGTTAAAAAAAAATGTGGTACTAGAGATACAAGACAGAGCCAATAGAAAGAGGTATCTGATGTACTTCAATGGTTGCATCATTAACATCATCACATGGAATTTAATAGATCTGACAGGCACTCTTTTAAGCACATCCCTTACCTCACTGAATTCTTACAGAAACCATGTGAGGTAGGTACCACTATTATTCCCATTTTAACATGAGAAAAATGAGGCACAGAGAGGCTAAATAACTTATGCATGGTATCAGAGCTACTCAGTGGCTCCAGAGTTTATGTTCTTCATTTCGGTATAATTCTTTAATATTTCTACTTAAAACAAGCATTCAGCTTGCCTAAAATTACTGTTGATCGGGTCTGAGCCAAGAGCAATGAATCTATCATAGTCATAAATTTAACAATAAATCTATTATAGAATCTCTCTTTTATGCCTTTCTATGCATAGCAATGAAGAAACACAAACATTTAGGCTAATTAGTAAGCATGTTTGATTTGCTTTTAAGAAGTCTGTTGCCAAGGAAATGGGCACCAAGTAATAGGTCTTCATACAATACCATAAGCAAGGGCAGAAATTACAAAAAAAATTGATAAAGAATATTCAAAGAGTTTATATATTTTTTCTAATATCTTGATTTTGCTTAAGAATGAGTAATCCATTTTTGCTATCTGTGTTATTTCATTTTCACACTGCTAATAAAGACATACCCAAGACTAGGCAATTTACAAAAGAGAGCAGTTTAATAGACTTACTATTCCACATGACTGGGGAGGCCTCACAATCATGGCAGAAGGCGAGGAGGAGGAGGAGGAGCAAGTCATGAATTACATGAATGGCAGCAGGCAAAGAGAGAGAGCTTATGTAGGGAAACTCCTCTTTTTAAAACCATCAGATCTTGTAAGACTTATTCACTATCAGAAGAACAGCAAGGGAAAGGCCCACTCCCATGATTCAGTTACCTCCCATTCACTCCCTCTCACAACACGTGGGAATTCAAGATGAGACTTGGGTGGGGATACAGCCAAATCATATCACTATCTAAGCAGTAATTATCTCTAGATATTTGTTAACCAAGTAAAGATTTTGTTAATGATCATGACTATTAATATACATTAATATAATATTCAGGTTTCCAGTTCAAAGGGCCATTGTTAAAATTTTATTTGTCTTTAACATATTTTTATATTTGCAACAATTTAGCCATACTTAATTGTGATTTATAGTAAAGTCTAGGTTCTTATTGCTAAAGATAAAAATGCAAATAACATTTCTTTTATTCTCTATATCATCTTCATTTGTAAACTTTATGTTGCTTTTGTTTTCATTAGTTTTAGTTTGCAGTACTTACAATGAGGGTAACAATGACAATTAGAAAAACTAGTTCTACTGTTTGAATATAATATTATGTTAATCTGAAGAATTCTGTGACCTATTCTTGAGGAAGCACAAAAATAATTTACATTAAGCAAAAAATTAATGTGTTGCTTTGAGCCAGTGTTGTGTTTTTTCTTTTACTATCATAGTTCCAAAGATCATGAATATGGAGGAAATATTTTGTATTACAATGCAGAAAGGCTGCCATTTCTGTTAACTGATGAGTATGAAACATAAAATATTAACATAGAGGCAACCAAATTCAAAATGAAATTAGAGAATGGAAGTGATTCTTGAGGAGTTTCTCAATAATATACTGAATGAATGCTGAAAATTAAGCAGGGCCCTAGAGTACTGTTTATTTCTTCTTTGTAAAGTAAGGAGAAATCATGTTACCCAGGTCAATGTGATCCTGCAATATTTTTTTTAGTTAACTTTGATGATTTTTATCTCGCATTGATAGAGGAAACCTGGCCACTTCAGATTCTGCAAATGGAGCCCCATGTCACTGAGCTCCTGGGATGTAAACATATTAGCAAAGAGGTTTCTATTTTAATATAAATAAGTGACTTAAAAAAAAAAAAAACTCTGAAGGGATTACCTGGCCATAATGTGAATTTTATCCTTTTTATATACAATTTCATCCATAAGAAACACTAGGTGCATGCAAAAAGCTGTGCCCAATAGGCCTAGCCTATGTTAAATGTACAAAATGACACATGCACACACCTCAGACATCTCAGGCTTCCTCAGTTGATGGTGTCTGATTATGAGCCACCGTGAACTGATTTTACTCAACACCTGTAACACTTCTAATGGCCACTTCCACAAGAAAACTTCAAGATTTCTTCCAAGGTAAGCTGTTATGTTTACTGTAGTATTTTTTTTTTTCTTGAGACAGAGTGTCACTGTGTCAGCAGGGTGGAGTACAGTGGCACAATCTGAGCTTACTGCAACCTCTGCCTCCCAGGTTCAAGTGATTCTCCTGCCTCAGCCTCCTGAGTAACTGGGATTTTAGTCATGTGCCACCAAATCCAGCTAATTTTTGTATTTTTAGTAAAAAATTTATTTTACCATGTTGGCCACGATGGTATCAGTCTCTTGACCTCATAACCCACCCGTCTCGGCCTCCCAAAGTGCCGAGATTACAGGTGTGAGCCACCATGCCCGGCCGTATTCATGTGTTTCTTAACTAACAAAGTATTTGAATGTTACGCCCTTCACTTCATTTTCCCTGTAAACCCTGTGGTGTTTTTTTTTTTTTGCAGGATTTTACACAGTATGTTGATTTATAAGAATGTATATGTCATGATATAGCAGCACTCACTGTATTCTGTTTGAAAAATAAAAGTGAATTACAGTTTTTTTCAAAGGACCCTTTCCAGGGATGCCCCAACAGAAAAGTTGATTGTTTCCAACAAAAAGTTGGTTTCTATTGTCAAAGTAGAACATTCTCTCACAAAACTAGTGTTACCTTGCTTCAGTATCCTCCAGAGACTAATGGTTACTTGAAAACAAACAAACAAAAAATGCCAACTTCAAATGCAGTTATAGCAAAAGGAAGATCAAGAAATTTGTCTTTTGTTAAAATATATTTATTTTGCACAACATAGTTTCATTTGATTCTTATAAAAATATTTTTGTTTTAATTATTCACATGAAATTTGTTTTTATTAAATCTATAATATTTAGGATTATTTCCATAATATAGGATTACTAGATGACCAGAGTAAAATATGAGTGTCTAGATACTTATTTGGTACTAGAGACCTAAGTGATCAGAGTGGGAGGTTATATTAACAACATTGGGTGACAAATTGGAAGCCAGTCAAACTCAAGGAAGTGAGACCAGTTAAGGGGATATTACAGTGACACAAATGTAAAAGCATGTAGCCTATGGTTAGACAGGAGTGAGGGGGAGGAAATGAAATCTATTAAGGGGTAGATGTTGCAAGAGCTAGTAGGATATCATAGGAAAGGGATGGGAGTAAAACAATTCTCAGGTGTTTCACTTCAAATCTGGTAGCAATGCTGTTCAGAGTAAAGAAGATGCATAGCAGAGTGGAAATATGGTTAGCAAAATTTTAGACATGTTGTTTGGGGCGGGGGGTGTTGATATATCCAGTTGGCAATATCTAATGGGCAGCTAATTATATAGGTATGGGAAGCAGTAGAAAAGAACAGTCCAGGCTAAAAACAGATTTGGATTTATATATAGCAGAACTTAAAATGCTGAATTTGATGAATTACAGATGTAGAATGAAAATAAAAGATGATTGAGCATGATTGGGAACATCAGAATTTAATGGTAGAGTGAACAAAATGGACCTTTAGCAGCTGAAGAGGAACAGTTATGAGGTAGATGAGAATCAAAGTGTATTTGCATATGGAGGGCGGGGATTCACATGTGGCCTATAACATGATTTGAACTCCCTACCTTTTATCTGAAAAGAATAAAAGAAT
This sequence comes from Cebus imitator, assembly GCF_001604975.1. Lineage (NCBI taxonomy): Eukaryota > Metazoa > Chordata > Mammalia > Primates > Cebidae > Cebus > Cebus imitator. The sequence continues at coordinate 1,965,801 of NW_016107461.1, read as the reverse complement.
AAGCAGAAAAATAGATGATAGAGAGAATATAAATGATAAAGCAAGATTCTAATGGCGAGACAGGAAATAGAAATTGCAAACACAGATAGAGAATTTGACCTTAAAATGTTCCTCTGTGATGTCAGCAAAGGTGAAAGTCTATCTGAAAGCCACAGTAGCTCTGCTAGAGAAGCGTCTGGATGAATTAATGGTCTTGATTTCTCCATGAGATAGGACTTGTTCTCTCCTAAAAGTGGCTGCACTCGGGTAGCATTAGAAACTTGGGAAAAAAGGAAAAAGGGATGCAGTGCTGCATGGACAGTGCTTAATAGTGACATGTTATTAACAACAGCTTTGCTCTGTAGTTGTGAATCTTGTCTGTACAGTTCTGAGATTGTCTCCAGAAATACTCAGACCTACAGGTTTTTCTCCAATAAATAGCAATTTGCACTTATACTTTTAGAATAGTCAAAATCAAAATAATTTATAATCTATTATACAATTGTCCTGTATATGAATTATTTAGATTTTCAGCTGATATCTCAAATCAGGAAAAATATTGGCTGATTCTCAGGTCATACATTGGTTAAATCAGATTTTTGCATTAGTTAAGGGAATTAGTTTCTAAGATTTTTCCAACTCCATATGTTTAGCCTATAACAATACTCATAATTAAAATATATTTATATAAAGAATGAAAAATGTAAACATGTTTAATGTGGTCTCTATAAGTATAACTACATTTGTTTCTTTTAATCACTGATATACATCAGTTCACCAGCAAAGTATCTGGTTTACAGCTGACAATAAGTAATGTCTGGATATATTTTTTAAAAACTAATTTATCATAGTGATTGAATATACTATGTGTATTCTCAGAATACGATTCACAATATAGTGAAATCTATTATTAAATAAGGGGACAACATCTTCTCGTCCCTCAGACTTGCTATATTTTGGCAATGGGTTGAAGCTGTGTTTTTCTACTTTAATTACCAGGAAATGTTGTCTTGTGTCTAGGCTTTTGATAGGCTGAAGGCTATAACTTTGATTGTGATTCTAAGAGAAAGTAATGATGAAGTACTGAGAAAGAGATCCTGGTATGAACCCAAACTCTGCTTTTTGATAATGGACAAGTAAGGGTCTTTACCTACGTGAGCTTTGGTGTCTTCTAAATACTATTAATAAGCGTAACAATGTGTGGAATGGACTAAATGAGGTAATGAGTGTGAAAGTTTCTGGCACCTTTATTAAATGGTATTTAATAAAGTTTGATTGATAAGCTGCTTGGAAATTTCCCTCTCAATTTTTCATGTAAGATTTATTTTTATGAGTCAAAACTTTTTATAATAAAACAGTGACTAAATAGATGATTACATAAATTAATTACATTTCATTTTCAAGTTCAATTTCATGCCAATCATCTTTTATGATGAAAATATTTGAGTTTTTAATTAAATATTCCAATTTTAAAACCTCAGGAAAACCCAGATTATTAACCATATACATTTTATATCTTACTCTATTCAGAGTTTGTCTGATATACAAAACCTGATTTTACATTACATGATGGCTGTAAACTCTGATAAAATGGGACAAAAAACTTAAGGCTTAATGTAATGACTTTAGGTGAACTGATAGAAGATTAAATGACTTTTGTTGTCTCTAGTATCTCTGTAACTTACTTCTGATTTCATAAAGCATATCAAAGATTATATGAGGATTTTATGTTCTTATGAACTCTTGAACTTACTGAGTTAATAAGTCTGGAATTCCAATGAGGTAGAGACTTGCTCTATTTAAATATGTCTACAGAGCCTTTTCTCATACTGCCTGCTTCCCTCCAGGGTGATTTTGACACATGGTGCTGCTTAACCTCATATAAAAATCTAATCTTTTATTAGGCTACATTATGGTCTTGTGCTATCAATAGGCTTTCATTAAGAAATGAAAATAACCCTCATGCTTCATCATATTTTAAATATATATGTACACACACACACACACACACACACACACACACACCCTAAGTTCGTGGTTTTACAGACAACGTGGTTCATGATTTTGAAGCCATCACAATTTTTAAGCCTATACTACAAGTCTTTTTCAATATAATGCACTTAACTAAATGTCTAGCTGGTTACTAAAAATAAATCACACATTAGCTATGGGTAGTAAATCAGCAGTACATTGTTCTCATGCTTTTCTTTTCAAAGATTTAAGAGTTTGTGAAGAAACGCAGATGGAGTGCCAATACAGCACAATCTATTTTTAATGCGTAGAACAAGCCAGAGGAAATCAGTGTCAATACACCAAACTTGTTGACAGAATTAACTGTATCAGCATTCTCAGCTATCACTCCTCTTTTCCTGTTTGGATGAAAGTAATGGCAAAACCCCATAGGGGATTCTTATAGCTGAGCAGGGTAGCAGGAGAGACAACATTTTTATCTGCTCTCTGGCCCTGGTTCCCTACCTGTGCTTCCCCTGGGCCTTGCTCTGGTCAATTTTGTACTACCCATTAAACAGCTTTCTTACCAGCCTAATTTTTTTATTTCTCTCTTTTTTTTTTTTTTTTTTTTTTTTTTTTTTTTTTTTTTTTTTTTTTTTTACTAAGAGTTTGATGTTAATGTCAGTCCTATCCCAAGCATTATTATAGCTTTTATAATTTTATGGAATGAAAGTCATGGGATGAGTCATGGGAAGGGTAGAAGACAGCAAAGTAGGAAGTACTATAAAGCATAAGCAAAGCAAAAAAGAATGAAAGGAGGTTTTCAGTTTTAAGTAGCCCAGGCAGTAAAAGGGATTATGGCAGGCCTTCTTGCCTAATCGTGATCAAAAAAGAGCATGCTTAGAACACAGTATCACAAAAGCAAGGAAGGATATGTATAATAGGGGTCATACTCTGGTTGTACATACAGATATTACAAATGTCTTTCATAGGTTTCCTAACACCCTTGGGTTAGAGTAAGACTTGAACATTATGAATGAGGTTCTAGTACATGATAGCATGCTTCTAGTGCTGAGAATAAAGAAAGAAACAAATATAAATCTCTAACTTCAAGGAGTTTACAAACTGTGTTTTTCTCTATTGAAAAAAATACATATTTAAAACCCTAGTTAGAAAAATTCTTCATCTTTTTAAACTGATTGCATAAGTATAGTCCATTGACCTTGTGGATATTTTGATAGACTGAAAGACACAGACAAAGCCAAGGTCAGGTTCAGAGAGATAAATAGAGGCACATTGTCAGATTTCTGTCTGAAAAGGTTTTGAGAAGAAATACCAATTTTTAGAATTTTCTTTCCTTCTAGAAAGACCCACCAGATAAAGACTCTTTGATCTACAAGTCTATAAAAAACCTTTATTTCCTTCAGAAAATTCATTTCAATTAATTAAGGGTCAAAAGTGTGTTCTTGTCTCTAAAACAAATGAGAGTTCATTCTCTCCTCTATGAAGGTTTCAAACGTCCTCTTGTCACACAATTGAGATAAGATATGAATGACATGTTTGCTCTTCTTGGTTTCTTAAACCATAAATATATGGTCAAGGTCAAGATTGAATGTAGTTGTTGTATAAGCATCAAATGTGCTGTGGGTATTCCATAAAACAGATTTACACAGTCCATAAATTTGTCTTTTATACTAATTACCAGGTTACTAAGAACAGCATCAATTCACTACAGAATTAGATTCTATTCAACCTGTGACAAACTGAAAAATGCTCACAATTCATAGAATATAATATATGTATAAAGTATAAAAACAATGCAATCACTAACCAGGCCCAGCCCAACAAAAAGGGGAGACTACACTGAGCATGAATACCAGTAGATGAGGAAAAAAGAGAAATATTTTGAAGCTGATTATCATAGTCATTTAACAAAAATGTTAATTTCAAAGAGTAATGTATTTATCCCAGTATAAGTTTGGACAGAGATTTTTGTATACAACATGATTCGATTTTTTAATATATATGCGAGAAGCCTATTCATGTTAAATAACTTGCTGTATTTCTAGACTCTTAAATTATTTGTAGATAGTTCCACAATACAGAAAATATTTTGATTACATATCTAACACCTTATTTGAACATGTGGACAGGAAGCTACATTAAAGTTGACATCAAATAAAAATAAATAAATCCTTCTCTCCCAAGTCAATCAGGAAAAAATATAATAGTGTAAAAATAGCACAACTATATAATATTTGGTCCTGTCTTCAACTGCTTTCTAAGTACTACAGTATTCTTACATCCCAAATTAGTCCGAAGTGTTTCCAAAAGACTTGTGTAGCTGTTTCTGGTGTGAGCTACAAACCAATCTTTTTCACTTCCACTTGATCCTTAGAGTCCCTTTTTACCTCTTAATTTCTGTGATGATATCTTATATTGCTACCCCTAAAAAAAAGCCATACGTATATGGCTAAGAAGAAACTAAACTGAGCATGAGCTTCAGTAGATGAGGAAAATGGGAAGCTATTTTGAAGCTGAGTATCACAGTCATTTGCCAAAAAAAAAAAAAAAAGTCAATTTTATCACCACTGCTAATCCTTGCTCATGTCCCAAGGAAGCCATGGGGATAAATGTGAAGGTGGTGACTTTCTACTGAAGGTAGTATCTATCCCATTGCAATTCTGGTACATGTGCCACTGGCAGAAGACACTTCACATCTTCTTACCCCACAGACATGTAAGTTACATTGCTTTTAAAACATTTACCATACATTTTTTTAACCACTTGCTTATACTATCATTGAAGCATGAATTTGTAAAAAGTAGACCATAGAACGATCTGAATAGAAGATACTATTGTGTTTTTAGAACCATCCTTGTCTACTGACACTGGCCTATTGTCTCCAAACACCTTTGACTCTTTGACTTTCTCTTTTCCTTCTGATAGGCTTTGGTCCCATGGATTCTAGCTGAGCTGCCCCACCAGTTCCTCAGATCTTCCAAAGTATGCCTGTATTCTAGGAGAAACACAGTATGTTAGTCCATTTTCGCATTGCTGATAAAAACAAACCTGAGACTGGGCAATTTACAAAAGAAAGAGGATCGATTAGACTTACAGTTCCATGTGGCTGGGGAAGCCTCACAATCATGGTGGAAGGCAAGGAGGAGCAAGTCACGTCTTACATGGATGGCGACAGGCAGAGAGAACTTGTGAAGGAAGACTCCCATTTTTCAAAACTATCAGATCTCATGAGACTTATTCACTATCTTGAGAACAGCATGAGAAAGGCCTGCCTCCATGATTCAATTACCTCTCACTAGGTCCCTCCCACAAGATGTGGGAATTCAAGATGAGATTTGCATGGGGACACAACCAAACCATATCATTTTGATGCTGGCCCCTCCCAAATCCCATGTCCTCACATTTCAAAATGAAGTATGCCTCCCCAGTAGTCCCCCAAAGTCTTAACTCATTTCAGCATTAACTCAAAAGTCCACAGACAACATCTCATCTGAGACAAGGCAAGACCTTTCCACCCATGAGCCTGTAAAATCAAAAGTAAACTAGTTACTTCCAAAATACAACAGAGTACAGGCATTGGGTAAATACAGCCATTTCAAATGAAAGAAATTGGCCAAAACAAAGGGGCCACAGGCCCCATGCAAGTCCAAAATCAAGTAGGACAGTCAAATCTTAAAGCTCCAAAATGATCTTCTTGACTCCATGTCTCACGTCCAGGTCATGCTGATACAGGAGGTGAGTCCCCATGGTCTTGGGCAGCTCCACCCCTGTGGGGTAGAGCCTCCCTCCCTACTGCTTTCACAGGCTGATATTGAATGTCTGTGGCTTTTCGAGGCACACTGTGCAAGCAGTCAGTGGATCTACCATCCTGGGGTCTGGAGGATGGTGGCCCTCTTCTCACAGCTCCACTAGGTGGTGCCCCTGTAGGGACTCTGTGTGGGGATGCCAACCTCACATTCTCCTTCCACATTGCTCTAGTAGAGGTTCTGCATAAGAGCCCTGCTCCTGCAGCAAACTTCTGCCTGGACAGTTTTATACATCCTCTGAAATCTAGGCAGAGGTTCTCAAACCTCAGTTCTTGACTTGTATGCACCTATACGCTCAACACCACCTAGAAGTTGCCAAAGCTTAGGGCTTGTAACACCTGAAATCACAGCCTGAGCTGTACCTTGGCCCCTTTTAGTCATAGCTGGAGCAGCTAGTATTTAGAGCACCAAGTCCCTCTTCTGCACACAGCATGGGGATCCTGCGCCTGGCCCCTGAAATCACTTTTTCCTTTTTTCCTCTTGGGCCTCTGGGCCTGTAATGGGAGGGGCTGCCATGAAGGTCTCTGACATGGTCTGGAGACATTTTCCCCATTGTTTGGGGATTAACATTAAGCTCCTTGCTACTTATGCAAATTTCTGCAGCAGACTTGAATTTTTCCGCAGAAAATGGGTTTTTCTTTTCTATCACATAGTTAGGCTGTAAATTCTCTAAACTTTTATGCTCTGCTTCCCTTATAAAACTAAATGCCTTTAACAGCACATAAGTCACCTCTTGAATGCTTTGCTGCTTAGGAATTTCTTCTACCAGATACCCAAAATCATCTCTCTCAAGTTCAAAGTTCCACAAGTCTCTAAGGCAGGGCCAAAATGCTGCCAGTCTCTTTACTAAAACATAACAATAGTCACCTTTGCTTCAGTTTCCAGCAAATTCCTCATCTCTATCTGAGACCACCTCAGCTTGAAATTTAGTGTCCTTATTGCTATCAGCATTTTGGGCAACGCCATTCAATAAGTCTCTAGTAAGTTCCAAACTTTCCCACATTTTCCTGCCTTCTTCTGAGCCCTTCAAGGTGTTCTAATCTCTGCCTGTTAGCCAGTTCCTAAGTTGCTTCTACATTTTGGGGTATCTTTTTAGCAACACCCCACTTCTGGTACCAATTTATTGTATTAGCCCATATTCATGCTGTTGATAAAAATATACCTGAGACTGCGCAATTTACAAAAGAAAGACGTTTAATGGGACTTACCGTTCCATATGCCTGGGGAAGCCTCACAATCATGGTGGAAGGAAAGGAGGAACAAGTCATGTCTTACATGAATGGCAGCAGGCAAAAAGAAAGCTTATGCAGGGAGACTCCCATTTTTCAAAACCATCATATCTCATGAGACTTATTCACTATCATGAGAACAGCACAGGAAACACCTTCCCCCATGATTCATTCACCTCCTACTTGATCCCTCCAACAACATGTAGGAATTCATGATGAGATTTGGATGGGGACACAGCCAAACGATATCCACAGCTTAGGTTCAAACTAGGAAATCAGTTACGTGATTGTAGAGACTTTAAACTTTTAAACGTATATATTTCTACGCATCTACTACAATTAATTTATATATATTAATATAATATTAAAATATATATATTAGTTTCATGTAGATTCTTGACAATGTGTACATTGAAATATACTTAATACTGTTTGAATGTATGTACTAATTCACTTGGATATTAATCAGAATAGTAAATGTCTATATATCAACAGCTGAATACCACGAGACTATGAATAATAAAGGGGATTTTCACTACAGTCCTACAAGACCAATAACAGATTCCTTCACTCCAGCCTAACATGTGTTTCATATTTATATGCTGCACTGACCATTAGAAAACCTCATACTTTTTCTTTTTTTCCCAAAGGGGTGTATTAGAAGTTTTTAGTGTGCCTCTGACACTTGAAAATAGCAAGATGGTACATAAAGATCAACTTTGTGAGATTTAATTCAAGAAGGAAAGCAGGAATCCACCCAGAATCAGGAAAGATACCCCAGATCCCAGGGAGGAGAATATGGGCAAATAGCCTCTGTGGCAATGGGTGTAGAGTGTATGGCTGATTAAAGTAAGTGAAGCCCCAGTATGTGAGAGAAGCAGAGAGCCTCTCTTTGTGACTCACCTTTGCACTGGGGATCTGAGCAACCCAAGCCAAGGGAGAGCACTTTGTTTCTCCCAAGTCCTGGAGCAAACCTGGCGGAGAGGCTTGGAGATGCTGTGAGGGAAAGACACCAGGAAAAGCGTAGGCATTTGACCAGACCTGAGACTGAGAGCAGGACACTGTTTTTAATCCAGGCACATACAAATTTAGTCATTCTGTGATGAACCGGCAGCATGGCCTCATAGGCATTTTAGTCTCAGGCCAGAGATTGGAATGCCTGCTCTGGAGCAGGACCCTCTTTGCTCTATCCCCAGGCAGATTTCCAAGTATTCCCTTTCCTGGAACTGCAGCCTGAGCTGCCCCAACCTACTTGTGCATAGATCATGGTGCAGTGGGGCTCTATCTGCTCCACACAAACAGATCTCCAAGCATTTGGAGCACCCACTCGCATGGACTAGCAGCCTGAGTTACTCTGCCCTTCCTGTACAGAGATCCAGTCAGGGAGACCCTCTCTGCTTCATACCCAGGAAGATCTCCAGGCATCTGGAACACTATTTATAGCCTAAGCCACCCCACTCTTCCTGTGTGGAAATCCTGGTGTAGAGGTTGGTAGGGGGCTTTCTGCTTTATGCCCAGGCATCTGGAACACCCACTATCTTAGATTAGGAGTCTAGGTTAACCCCCTTCTCATGCAAAAAACTCAGGGCCAAGGAGTATTCCCAATTCCGTGCCTAGGCGCACCTCTAGGAATTTGGTGGTTGCCCTCTGAATTCTCCCTAGATGCTGGTACTTGTGCCTGCTTTAGAGGACATGTAGGCAAGTCTGGCCAGTCCACTTCTGACCATCTTGGCCCCCTCCCCACCCCAACATCTCCCTCAGAGTTGAAGAGGAAGCTCAACCACTCTGTACTCCATGAATTAGCCCCTTGTTTGAGACAACAGAGAGCTTCTCCCAGTAAACAAAGATCAAGTATATACCCAGCCACATTGACCACAGCTGGCTCTTACCCATAACTGCCATCTACTGGCTTGTAGGTTGAACTGCACAGCCCAATATAAAACTGCTAACAGAAGAGCAAACAGCTACGGAAACAAAGAAAAAGACAGTACCCAGCATTCTCTACAGTTAAACCCTCTATAGAACTGGTAAAGGAGAAAAGGAATGAAGAAAAAAAAAAACTGTAGGGAAATGAAGAAAGAGAAAAAAATCCTACCTGCACAAAAATAATTATAAAAATTAGAAGTGCCAGTGCCACCAGATGAGAAGAAACCAGCACAAGAATTCTGGCACCATAAAAAAATCTCAATGTGATGATATAACCAAGAGATCACTCTACCTCTCCAGCAATGGTCCCTAACCAAAATGGAAACTTAGCAATGTCAGATAAAGAAAACAAAACTTTCATTGTAAAAAGTTCAACAAGGTCCAAGACAAGGTTGGAAATCAACACAAAGAAACTTCTAAAGCAATCCAGGAAATGAAAAAGCAGAAAAATATCTTCAAGAGAAATCAGGCAGAGCTTCTAGAATTGAAAAACTCACTTAAGGAATTTCAAGATACAACTGAAAACTTTATAGTCAATAGACTGGACCAAGCAGAAGAAAAAATTTACAAGCTTGGGCAGGGCGTGGTGGCTCAAGTGGTAGCTCAGCACTTTGGGAGGCTGAGGCAGGTGAATTACTTGAGGTCAAGAGTTCAAGACCAGCCTGGCAATCATGGCAAAATCCCATATCTACTAAAAATACAAAAATTAGCTGGTTTTGGTTGTACATGCCTGTAATCCCAGCTACTCGAGAGGCTGAGGCAGAAGAAATACTTGAATGCAGGAGGTGGATATTGCAGTGAGCCAAGATTATGCCACTGTACTCCAGCCTAGTGACAGAGCAAGACTCCAACTCAAAAAACAAAAAAAAAATGTATAAGCTTGAACACCAGCCTTTCAAGTGAAAGGTCTGAAAAAAATTAAGAATAAAGAATTTTTTAATGTACAAAGTCTTTGAGAAATATTAAATTATGTAAAGTAACCAAAGCTATGAAATATTGGCATTCATGAGAAAGATGGAGGAAAAGACAACAACCCGGAAAACATATTTGAGAAAATAATTGAAGAAAACTTCCTACTCTAGCTAGGAAGATAGAAAGATATACAGATGTAAGAAATCCTCAAGATGCTATAAAAAATGAATATCACAAAGGCATGTGGTCACCAGACTTTCCAAGGTCAATGCTAAATTAAAAATTAATAAGGCAGTTAGAGGAAAAGGTCAGATCACATACAAAAGAACTCCATCAAGCTAACAGTACACATCTTAGCAGAAACCTCACAATCCAGGACAAACTGGGGACCTGTTTTCAGTATTCTTAAGGAAAATAAATTCCACCCAAGAATTTTGTATCCTGCCAAACTAAGCTCCATAAGTGAAGGAAAACTAAAATATATCCAGACAAGTAAGTGCTAAGGGAATTTGTTACTATTAGATTAATCTTACCAGAGATCCTTAAGGGACTGCTAAACATGCAAGTGAAAGAATAATATCTGCCAACATGAAAACACACTTATGTACACAGCCCACTGGCAAGTCGGATTAAAAAAACAAGACCTATCCATCTGCTACCTTTAAGAGATTCTAATGACACTCATAGGATCAAAGTAAAGAGTTGGAACAAAATCTCTCATGCAAATAGAACACAAAAAGGATCGGTGTCACTATTCCTGTGTCAGATAAGAGAGACTTGAAACAGACAACAGAAAATGAAGACAAAAAAGGTCATTACATAATAATAAAGGATTCAACTCAACAAGCAAATTAACTACCCTAAATACCTATGCACTCAACATTGGAGCACCCAGATTCATAAAACAAGTATTTCTAGACCCACAAAAAGACTTTGACAGCCACACAATAATAGTGGGACACTTCAACACTCAACTGACAGCATTGGTCACATCATCCAGGCAGAACTCTCACAAAAAAATTCTGGCCTTAGATTAGACAGAACAATTGAACAATTGTACCTAATAGACATCTACAGAATATTTGACTCATCAGCATAGAATACATATCCTTCTCATCTGCATATGGAACATATTTCAAGATTGACCACATGCTCAGCCATAAAGTAAGTGTCAATAAATTTTAAAAAATCAAAATTATACCAATAATATGATTGGACCACAGTGAAATAAAAATAGAAATCAATACTAAGAAAATCTCTTAGAACCACATAATTACATGAAAATTGAAAAACTGCTCCTAAGTGACTTTTGGGTAAACAACAAAATTAGAGCAGAAGTCAAAAATTTTTGAAATAAATAAAAACAGAGAAAAAACATACCACAATCTCTGAGAAGCAGCAAAGGCAGTTTTAAGAAGACAAGTAATAGCACTAAATGCCAACTTTTATAAAGTTAGAGAAAGATTTTAAATTAACAACATATCATTACACCCAGAGAAACTAGAAAAACAGGAACAAACTAATCCCAAAGGTAACAGAAGAAAACATAAAAAAATCAGAGCATAACTGAATAAAATTGAGACTCAAAAATCTATACAAAAAATCAACAAAATCAAAAGTTGGCTTTTTTTGAAAGAATAAGCAAGATTGATACAACACTAGCATGAATCACAAAAAAAGAGGCAATACAAAGAAACAAAATGAGAAATGACAAAGATGGCATTACAACCAGTCCCAAAGAAATACAAAAGATCCTCAGAGAGAATTATAAACACTTCTATGTACATGAACTAGAAAATCTAGAGGAAATGAATATATTTCTGGAAACACACAACCTCCCAAGAGTAAATCTAAAAGAAATTAAAAACCTGACCAAACCAATATCAAGTTCCAAAACTGAATCAGTAATAAAACCCCAAAAAAGTCTGGACTAAATGGATTCACATCCAAATTCTACCAGCTGTACCAAGAGCTAGTACCAATCCTACTGAAACTATTCCAAATAATTGAGGAAGAGCCATTCCTCTCCAAATTTTCTATGAAGCCAGCATCAGCCTGATACCAAAATCTGGCTAAGACACAACAAAAATGGAAAACTACAGGATAATAGCCCTAATGAACATAGATGCAAAAATCCTTAAGAAAATACTAGAAACCCAAATCCAGCAACAACATATCAAGAAGTTAATTCAGCAAGATCAAGTAGGCTTCATTACTGGGATGCAAGTTTGGTTCAACACACTGCAAATCAATAAATGTGATTCACCACATAAATAGAATTAAAAACCAAAATCATATTATCCTCTGAGTAGACGTGGAAAACCCCTCTGACAAAATTCAACATCCCTTTATTGAGAACCCTCAAGAAACTAGGCATTGAAGGAGCATACCTCAGAATAATAATAGCTATCTATGACAGACCTATAGCCAACATCATACTGAATGGTCAAAAGCTGGAAGCATTCCCCTTGGAAACTGGAATAAGATAAGAATGTCCACTATCACCACTCCTATTCAATATAGTACTAGAAGTCTTTTACCACAGCAATCAGGCAAAAGAAAGAAAAAAGGCATCCAAACATGAAACGAAAAAGTCAAACTATTTCCCTTCACTGACAATATAACTCTATACCAAGAAAACCCTAAAGATTGCCAAAAGGCTCCTGGAATTTTTTTTTAAATGACTTCAGTAAAGTTTCAGGATATAAAATCAATGTACACAAATTAGTAGCATTTCTATACACCAGTAATGTTCAAGCTGAGAGCCAATTCAAGAACACAATCCCATTTTCAATGACCAAAACCAAACCAAACAAACAAAACAAACAAAAAAACTAGGAATAAATCTAACCAAGGAGGTGAAGGATCTCTATAAAGAGAACTACAAAATGCTACTGAAAAGAATAGATGGCACTAACAAATGAAAAAAACATATCTACCCATGGATTGGAAGTCAGTATCATTAAAATGACCATACTGCCCATAGTGATATACAGATTCAATGCTATTTATATCATGTTATCAATGTCATTTCTCACAGAAGTAGAAAAAATGATTCTAAAATTCATATGAAACCAGAAAAGAGCCTGAATAGCCCAAGCAATCCTCAGCAGAAAGAACAAATCTGGAGTCACCACATTACCCTACTTCAAATTATACTATCAGGTGACAGTAACCAAAACAGCATGGTACTGGTGGAAAAACAGATCCAAAGACCAGCAGAACAAAATAGAGAACCCAGAAACAAAGCCACATACCTACAGCCATCTGATCTTTGACCAAATTAACAAATTAAGCAAAGAGGAAAGGAATTTATTTAATAAATACTGCGAGATAGCTGGCTAGCCATATGCTGAAGAATGAAAACTGACCCCTAACTTTCTATATATGCAAAAATTAACTGAAGGTGGATTAAAGACTTAAATGTAAGACCACAAACTATTAAATCCTAGAAGAAAACTAGAAAACAACAATCTTACCACAGGCCTTAGGAAATAAATTATGACTAAGTCCTCAAAGTATTGCAACAAAAATAAAAATTGGCAAGTAGGACCTAATGAAACTAAAGAGCTTCTGCAAAGCAGAAGAAACTATCAACAGAGTGAACAAACAACCTACAGAATGGAACAAAAACATACTATGCATTTGAAAAAGGTCTAATACCATACCCAGAATCTATATGGAATTTAATTCAACAAGTAAAATGGCTTCATTATACAGCGGGCAAAAAGCATGAACAGACACTTCTCTAAAGAAGACATGCAAGCTGCCAACAAACGTATTTAAAAAGCTCCACATTACTAATCATCAGAGAAATGCAAATCAAAACCACAATGACAGCCATCTCACACCAGTCAGAATAACTATTATTAAAAAGTCAAAAAATATCTGACCCTGGTGAAACTGTGTAGAGAAGAGCACACTTTTACAGTGTTGGTGGGAATTTAAATTAGTTTAGCCACTGTAAAAAGCAGTTTGGAGATTTCTCAAAGAACTTAAAGCAGGACTACCATTTGACCCAGCAATCCCATTACTGGGTATATACTTAAAAGGAAATAAATCTTTCTACTAAAAAGACACATGCACCTGTATGTTCAACACAGCACTATTCACAACAGCAAAGACATGAAATCAACGTAGGTGCCCATAAATGGTGGATTGGTTAAAGAAAATGTGTATATACACCATAGAATACTATACATCCATCAAAAGAATGAAATAATGTTCTTTGCACCAACATAGTTGCAGCTGGAATCCATTACCCTGAGCACATTAATTGAGGAACAGAAAATGAAATATCGTATGTTCTTATTTGTAAGTGGGAGTTAAACAATGGGTATTCATGGACATAAAGATGGCACCCATAGACAGTGGGGACTGCTAGAGGGAAGAAGGAGTGGGAGGAAATGGCTTGAAAAAGTAATTATTAGATACTATACTCAGTATCTGGGTGATGGAATCAATCATACCCCAAACCTCAGCATTATGCAATGGACCCAGGAAACAAACTTGCAAATGTACCCCCCAAATCTAAAATACAAGTTGAAATTATAGAAAAAATTTAAAAATGAAAACTTTATACTAACATCCTTTGGAAACAGTTGAATGAAATTAAAAGCATGAAGATCATGCTTGCATACTTTGCTTAAAACATTAGTGCATGAAATAAGATTATGAATTGAGTTTTTATTATGTAAAATAATGACTACATTTTTATAGCACTGTTATAAATGGAATAGTAGAACACAGAGCCCTTGACAGTAATCTCAAAATATGGTAATAAGAAGTTGGATAAAACAAAGATAAAGCACAGTCCTGAATGTTAAATTAATGTTTAAGCTGAGAAACCTCTGCTGCAAACTCCAAATAATGAGCATTAAAAAGAAAACCAATTATTACTATAGTAAATTATTTTGCCAAAGTAAGTAAGCATTTCTCAAGGCAAGTGTTTTAGTGACAATTAGGGCTTATGAGGGAAAAGGTTTGCTTTTATCCTGAACTACCTATCCTTGGAGTAATGATCCTTTTCATTTTATATAATTTCTCATGTCAAGTTATCTCCCTGGTCTCACTCCCTTCTCCTATCCTCTGCATGTAGTAGATTGAGAATTTCGAAATTGTAAAAACTCCTGTGTTGGGATTGCAGAAGTCAGGCAGTGCCTGATATGCTTTCTCCCCACCTCCCATTTAAATACCATAAAGACATTTAAAAAATGAAGGAAGTTTAAAATAGTTTTGAGCATAAGAATAATGCCTATCCTTGGATAGTCTTCATTACCAGCCCAATTAAACCTCTTAAGTAAAAGGGCAGAAAAAAGCAAGTAAGAAAACAACAAAAACCCACACACCAAGTTTGGGCTGCAGGCTGGATTGGGGGTTGGGAGAACCCTTGTTTTGGTGAATCTAACCTCTTTATTCTGTCCATAATATAGACTTATCAAAGTCAAGTTGGAGCTCTGGGACGGGATCCCTCTCTTTCTTCCAATTCTAACATATTTCATGTATGTTGGAACTGTGGCATGGAGGCAGGTATTGACATTAATGTTATTATCATCAACAAATATTTTGTGACTTCTCATAGATATGACCTGGAAATACAAAAAGAACTTGTCTCATCTCTTTCTTAAAATAATTTAGACTTATGTTAATATATTTTCAATTAAGAACATGTAATTTCCCTATTATAAACTAAACATCAAACTCTTCTCTAGGCTTCATACAATCTTGCCCTGTTAAGTCTCTGTTAATTTTGTCTGTTTAATCCTCAACTTCCAGAAAAGAATGATATAAAATTTAGGCATCACATCTTTATCAGTAACTGCAAATAGGTGCTTGCAAAGAGGAGCTAAACTAATGTTTTATTCATTCAATGATCCTTTCTTTTGCCTCTCTTTAACAGTTGACAAATCATGACTCTATAAGAATAAGCTTCTTTTTCCTCTATTGCATTTATGTCTGTGTTTGTGTGTATGTAAATTTAGACCCTACATAATACTGGCTGGGATGCCTTCACCACCAGCCCTTGTTTGTCAGAGCTAGGGTGTGAAGAAAGACCCATCGGAGGTAATCAACTGTATGGCTTTGAGTTCTGCAAACACTGAGTTACACAAATTTCCTAGTTTTCCCCACAAATGCTTCACTTAATACCATTTGTCTCTAAATTGAGAATCACTCAGATAGGTGAGCTATGATTGTATTGCCACCCAAATATATCAAATACAGTCATCCTTAAAGTGATTGTCATAAGGCTATGGTGAATTCCAAAACAAAGATAGAAGTGAGGAGATAAGAAATTTAACCAGTATCCGAAAGGGGGAAAAAACACAAAAAGATAACTTGGGGAAAAAAAATTCTAGATTCATATCAATTTCCCATTCAGAATTATGAACTATTGTTTAAAAGTTACATTTTTCCCTTTCCTTTCTTAAAATCACAGAACATTTTATCTTTTCTTGATGGTACTTCAATTCTTACTTACTCTGAACTTAGTTTACCATGCTAGTATTCACAGGGCTTGTGAAATATAATTTTCATACTTGGATTTCGACCATACTTGTAATTGAACTGTAAAAGCTAAGCTTTCATATTATCAAATAAATTAAATTTCTATGAAATAGAAGGCCTGTAGTTGTGACTCAGTCTTTGGTTTGCCCCTTGCTTTTAAAAGATAAATAAAGAAATTATGTTTCAGTTATTTTACCCTTAAAATAAAAAATGTTATGATAAGAGGATATAAAAGGCATTTTAAATACTGAATATTAGCAATGCACAATTAGAATCTAGCTATGGGGCACACTATAGCCAATAAAAGCAGTGCAGGCCTCTGTGCTCAGACATTCCAAAAAACTGGGAAAAGCGTAAGGCATGGGGTTTTGAAGAAATATGTAAACTTCATTATTCATTGCTCTTCCTCTTCTGTATAATTTCATAAACATCTGGGTCCACAAAGCTGTTGTCTAAGATTAAAGATGATGATAGCTGTGTCATTTAGAGGAGCGGAGAAGCTACGGAATGACGTAATCTTGATGAAATTATTTCCATCAAGACTCAGTTATGGCTAGCTTTGAAGTCCAGAACCATTCCAATATTGCAGCCAGTGGTGATTGGTCTTTCAGAAATCAGATTTTACCAGCCAGATACAAAAGAAAATAGAATTAGAATCATCCAGAAAAGAAATGGTCATGGTCATTGGAAAACCATTTGCAGGTAAGGCTATGGTGGTAACATAGAGGATGTTATATTGTGAACATGGAATCAGTGGCTACTGTCATTCAGCTCCTCACCTAATACTTGCCTTTCTACTATGGTTCTATGGCTGTTGCACGGAACTAACAATAATTAGAGATTTTATTGATACAACTCCCCTGGATACAGCTGGATAAATACCTCCTCTCTGATTCTGTTCCACCCTGACCTCCCTTCTATTTAGAATAAGTTAATTACATTTATGTGTCAAGTCTTATACATACTGCTTCTCACCTGGGAGATAGATATTTTTAAAATTAGAGTGACTGAATTTATTTAGCATCCTCTATTATGTGTTTACTAGTTTTTCTGAGTTAAAAAGTGCATCAGTTATAATGCTATTCACTAAAATAAAAGGAATTGGATGACATATTTGCTTTAGAAACGATATACCTTTTTTTTGTCTGTTTTTGTTCTTCGAGAAAGATAGCTCTCCTTCTGTCCAAATCTAAGTCGTTCATCTTGATGCCAGATCGTATGTGTCTGGTCTGCTCCAAAAGTTTGCCTCCGACATTTACTTTTCTTTGTCTTATTCATCTTTTCACCTGTGTGCAGGTGTCCTCTTATAATATAAATTAGTTCAGCTCTCTTAGACTTAAAAATATATACTCCTGGGGCCTTTTATTTCCCCTCTACCTTGAAGCCTCTTTCAGTGTCAAACCTCCAAAAAGATAGGTCTATGTCTCCATTTACGTACCTCACAATCAGGTTTCAAACTTAATACCACTCCATAAAAACTCTTCTTTCTAAAGTCACCAATACTTTCCTAATTGCAAAATCCATTGGGGCTTTGTCCACCAGTGACTATTCCTTTCTTGACTTACTTTGGTTTTTCTAAAATGCACCAACTTAATCTGACCATTGCTCAATGTGTTTCCTACTTGGCTTCATTTCCTCTCTTGCTCTTTAATTTTCACTATTCCTTGGAGTTTTATCTTTGTCCTTCTCTTGTGCTACTTATTTTCCCTGAGCAATCTGATTTATTGCTATGACTGCAACTACCAGCTTTTCACTCATGACAGCCAAGTCATTATTTCCATCTAAGCTCCACATCTATGTACTGGACAGCCTATTTGACACCCTACCAAGTGAGCAATTTATATTCAACATTACAAAATGAAGTACATATTTTTCCTCCAAACTTCCTTCTTGTGTTGGACATCCAGTTTCAGAAAAGACATTTTCATTTAACCAATCAACTAAAGAAAAAGACTAGAAGTCACCTTTTCCTTTTGCTTCTCCTTTGCCTCTCATACTGAATTAATTGCATACATATCATTGGGGAAAATATGGATATATCTTTAATCAGTTCCTTTTCTCAATGTTCACTGATACTTCTTTAATTCAGGCCCCCCTGCTTCTCATCCTGCCTGTTCTAACTACATCCTAAGTGGTACTCACCTATATGAGAAAAATAAATTGACACAAGTGTTAAGGAAAAGAAAGCAATATACTTTAAAGTGCAATTAGAGATAATAAAGAAGTGTGACCTCAACATCTAAAACCCTTTAAAGTGCCCAGAAATCTAATTTGCCACTGTTTTGATCACTGGAGCTTTTTACTGACATCAGGGAAAACAAATAAATTCTGAATTAGATCATCCATTGTTCTGTGATTTAGAGTGACTTCCATTTACTCATTTGAGTAATAATTTAAGGCTTTTATACCATTGCTAGCTCTGGGTCAGTGTGAAGTATTAAACAGCAGCCTCTAATAGCTCTTCTGAGTCTTTTTAAGCTGCCATTAAGGGTTCAAAGCCTTACTCCTGTCTCTACACTTTTATTTATTTTCTTTATTTCTCTAAAACACATGTATCTTCCATGGTATTTTCATCGTAAATTGCAAGGTCAGAATTAGTTTCTATAATCTAAAGTTTTAACATCTATTAGTTCCCAAGATCCAATTTATGTACTCCAAATCATTAGCCTGTAAAATATAGTGATTTCTGTATGAGAAATCTTATGTCTTATAAATATCTTTGAAGCATGATTAGGTTAAGCGCCCTTACTATCATTGATATAAGCTATGTGATTAAAAACTCAGGTATGGTCAGTCTCTTCGAAAACATGCTGGTAAACATGAAAGAACAAACTAGGTATTTATAATCTGAAGAGTTAATTGTTTCTGAGTTTGAATTGTTTTACAGGATTGACTTCTCCAAAGCATTTTACAAGATTATGATCTCACAAGATAATATAGACTCTTTGTCCCTGTTTCATCCTGGAAGCACTGTCCTTTGGACAGCTGGCACCACCAGCTCAGGGTTAGTCTGTATCAAAAACAAAACACTTCTTCTGCTGGGAGCAACACATCAGCAAGATAAGATCAACCATCCCTTTGTTCAGGGAAAGTGTTTCAGCCTTTACAATGTCCCCAAGGCCAATCTTTACTTTGTCATCATTCTTTAACAGTTGAACCCTTCCTTCTATTTGTATGTTGATTCCTCTGGTAATTTTAAAAATATTTCTTAAAGAGCAAAAGCCAAGCAGTCCAATAGAGTAACTGGGATATAGAGGTTGAGTTTTATTTCAGTTTCTATTCCAGAGCATTTGCCATTCAAGAAAAGAACCAACAGAAAACATGAAGTCCTCTTTCTACGGGTTCATGAGCAAACATAAATTGCCAGAAAAATAGAAAAACAATAACTATTTAAACCCTCTACGATTTTTATATGTAAACATATGGATAAAAACAGGGAGAGTGCAAGCTTCTATGATTCCTGTTCATGTGTATAAACACAGGGAGAGTGCTACGATTATGGTGAATACTAAAACTGCTTTAAGTATTTAACTTCCTGAGCTATAATTCTACCCATTGAAATAGGTCCTGTGGTAGGTGCTAAAATGCAAAATGAAGAAATATCCTGAAGCCTACATTATACCTTCTGCTTGGTGTTTGATCTGCATGGTAGAGGACCAAAAAGAGTACCTATGCTTGAAAAGTTCACCAAATTATGCCTAATAAATAAAAACCTAAATCTCTGAAATTTGACTGAAGAAATTCTTGTCGATGATTATGCAGTTTTATCTTGTAAGGAATTATCTAATTTACCTGAATGATTCTGTTCAGATCTAAAAAGAAATAAACGAAAACAAACAAACAATGGAAAAACCCATGTGATTCATCTTTATCTCACCCAGACTGTTTTGTTTTTCTTCTTTTTTTATTAGCCTTAATACCAACCTACCAGGGTTCAGCAGCCCTGTAATGTCTCTTCTTTCTCAAACACACACTGATTAATTTGAGAAACCTAAATACTTAAAACAAACTTCTTCTAGGGTATTGTTTGACAATTTAATTATGAAAAGCAAAGTAATACTTTAAACATTGTCAGACTCTTTTTCTAAATTGTCAATGTTCCCATCTCTTCTCTTAAACTAACATATCCCCTAATAACATCTCCTCTCTTAAGCTAACAACTTCTAGAAGCAGCATTTAACTATACCAGTGAGGAACCTTTTCTTTGCTGGGCATCCAGTCTGTGCCAGAGCCTTTGCATATATTTCTTCATCTAATGCTTGTAACAACTGCAGAAAGGGAAGTGTTTAACTCTGCTTTATATAGAAAATAAGATCCAAACAATGAAGTCCTTGTTTTGCCATTAGGAAACAAAGAAGCTGAGAAGCCAATCTGAGTCTGCCTTGTACCAGAGCGTATGTTTTTCTTATTTTACCCCAGTGAAGCATGCATGGAAGAAATGCTGAGGTTAATAGAATTATTTTCCTCATGAATTCCAGTGAGAAATAAAGCTGGATTGGACAGGCCTCACTAGAATAATATAAGGGAAGGGTCTGCTCTGCTGGGTCACATAGTTGTTAAACCATCTTCCTGATGTGTATATGTCACGTGTGGGTCAGCTCAAACCGAGTTCCAGGATGATGAGGAAAGGGATCAGCTGTGCATATCAGTGGCCCTTCTCTGCGTCAGTGGTCCTATGAGCCCTTTTTCAATCTCAACTATATCTTGTTCTTGACAGCAGCTATTTTAAACCTCTAATAATATAATCTTTTTTTATCTTCTACTTCAAAGGAAATAGAAAATATTAGAGAAAAACTTCAACTTTCTTCTTCTGACCCTATGTTTATTCATATGCAACTATCATTTTCTCTTTTCTCCCATTACCATATGATATGATTTGGCTTTGTGTCCCCACCCAAATCTCAACTCAAATAATAATCTCCATGTGTAAAGGGAGGGACCTGGTAGGAGGTGACTGAATCATGGGGCCAGTTTCTTACATGTTGTTCTCCTGATAGCCTGAGAGTGCACACGAGATCTGATAGTTTAAAAATGGCAGTTTCCCTGTGCACTCTCTCTCCTGCCATCATGTAAGATAGATGGACCTTGCTTCCTCTTTGCTTTCTGCCATGAGTTTAAGTTTCCTGAGGACTCCCCAGCTATGCAGAATTGTGAGTCAATTAAACCTTTATTCTTGTGAAATTACCCAGTCTCAGGTAGTTCATTAGAGCAGTGTGAAAATGAACTAATATAGAAAATCGACACCAAGAGCAGTGTACTGCTATAAAGGTAACCTGAAAATGTGGAAGCAACTTTGTAACTGGGTAATGGACAGAGATTGGAATAGTTTTGAGGCCTCAGAAAAAGATGAGAAGATGAGGGAAAGTTTGGAACGTCCTAGAGACTTGTTAAATGGTTCTGACCAAAATTCTGTTATTGATATGAACAGTAAATTCCAAGCCTAAGTGGTGTCAGATGCAGATGAGGAACTTATTGGGAACTGGAGCAAAGGTTGCTCTCGCTGTGCTTTAGCAAAGAGAATAGAGGCATTTTACCCCTGCCCTAGAAATTTGTGGAACTTTGAACTTGAGAGAGATGAGTTAGAGTATCTGGCAGAATAAATTTCTAAGTAGCAAAGCATTCAAGGTGTGTCCTGAAAGCATTCAGTAATATATGTTCACAAAGAGCTTATCTAAAACTGGAACTTATATTTTAAAGGGAAGTGCAGCATAAAAGTTTGGAATATTTGTAGCCTGACTATGAGGTAGAAAAGAAAAAGCCATTTTCTTGAGAGAAATTCAGCTGGCTGAAGAAATTTTGCATAAGTAATGAGGAGCCAAATGTTAATCCCCAAGACAACAGGGAAAATGTCTCCAGTGCATTTCAGAGATCTCATCACAGGCCTGCCAAATTCCCTCCTGGAGGCCTAGGAGGGAAAAATGGTTTTGTGGGCCAGGCCCAGGGCCTTTCTGCTCTGTGCAGCCTCAAGACATGGTGTCTCGCAACCCAATTGCTCAAGTTCCAGTTATGGCTAAAAGTGGCCAAGGTACAGCTCAGGTCATTGCTTCAGAAAGTATAAGCCCCAAGCCTTGGCAACTTCCATGTGATAATGGGCCTTCAGATAGGCAGAAGACAATAGTTGAGCATTGGGAACTTCCACCCAGCTTTTAGAGGATGTTTGGAAATGTCTGGATGTTCAGGCAGAAGTTTACAGCAGGGGTGGAATCCTCATGGAGAACCTGGGCTAAGGCAGTGTGGAAACAAAATGTGGGGTTGAAGCCCCCACACAGACTTCCCACTAGGATACTGCCTAGTGGAGCTGTGAGAAGTGGATCACTGTCCTCAAGACCCCAAAATGGTAGATCTACCAACAGCTTGCTCCAGTTCCCATCTGGAATAATCACAGACACTCAATGCCAGCCCATGAATGCAGCCACAGGAGCCATACCATGCAGAGCCACAGGGGTGGGGCTGCCTGAGGCTGTGGAAATGCACTCTTTGCATTAGCATGCCCTGGATGTGAGACATGGAATTAAAGGAGATGTTGGAGCTTTAAAATTTAATGACTGCCCTGCTGGGTTTTGAACTTGTATGGGGCCTGTAGCCCCTTTGTTTTGGCCAATTTCTCCCATTTGGATTGGGAACATTTGCCAAATTCCTGTACCTCCATTGTATCTTAGAACTAACTTGCTTTTGATTTTACAGGCTCATATGTGGAAGGGACTTGCCTTGTCTCAGATATGACTTTGGACTTGAATTTTTTAGTTAATGCTGGAGTGAGTTAAGACTTATGTGGGACTGTTAGGAAGACATGACTATTTTTGAAATGTAAAATGAACATGAGATTTGGGAGGGGCAGAATTACATGGTTTGGATCTGTGTTCCCACCCAAATCTCATCTCAAATTGTAATCTCCACATGTCAAGGGAGAGACCTTGTGGGAAGTGATTCAACCATAGGGGCTATTTCCCCCAATGCTGTTCTTGTGAACATGAGGAAGTTCTCACAAGATCTGATGGCTTAAAAGTGGTAGTTTCCCCTGCATATTCTCTCTCTCTCTTGCCATCATGAAAGACGTATCTTGCTTTCCCTTCACTCTCCATGATGATTGTAGGTTTCCTGAGGCCTCCCCAGCCATGTGGAACTGTGAGTCAAACCTCTTTTCTTGAGAAATTACCCAGTCTTGGGTAGTTCATTAGCAGTGTGAAAATGAACTAATACGCCATGTAAAAGTTTCCCTGCCTTACTTCTACTTCTCTGTTGCCTAACACATCCAGCCTTCTCTGGGACCACCCTCCCCAATATACACACTTTCTATCCTGTATGCCACCACCTACAACAGCATTTAAACATTTTTCTTCCTTGTAATAAAACAAATAACCAAATCTACATCCTCCTTTCCCTGTTCCCCTTATTCTCTCATCTATTTTGTAATCAAATTTCATAAAAGAGCCATCTACACTCTCTTTCTCTAATTGTATCCTCAAGCTGAGTTCCCAAACTTCTGAAATCTGTCTTCTGGCCATGCTACTCTGCTGAAACTATTCTTGTTAAAGTCACTGACAAACTCATTACTTTTAAATCAAAAGACTATGTCTCCAACAACCTTTATCTTCCATAAACTCTGGGCTGGGTCTCCCGTCTTCTGCCACTGACTCTTGCCTTGGCTTCCACATCCCCAAACACTCAGGATTGTCCTCCCAGCCCTCTGGTGGCACTTTCTCTACTGCATTTCTGTTATAATCTTCCTTTACCTTGAATAGGTACAAGAGGCTGGAAAAAATAGTTATGAAAACTACCTTAGGCCTCATATGGAAGGAAATATATGTATAAATATATGTATATGTATATATAAAATATTTTCATGTGTGTATATATATATGTATATATAAATATTTTCATGTGTGTGTATATATATAGAGAGAGAGAGAGAAAGAGAGAGTGTGTACATGTTATGAGGGAATCTTAATGGCTGCACTAAGATTAATAACATATAGAAAGAAATATATAGATACAAATATCTATATCTAAATATGAATATCAATAGCTCAATAAAGTACAGTCATGTGCCACAAAATACTGTCTCAGTCAATGAAGAACCACAAATATGATGGTGGTACCATAAGATTATAATACTGTATTTTTACTATCACTTTTCTATATTTTGATATGTTTAGATACACAAATATCATGGCGTTAGAATTCCCTACACTATTCAGTATAGTAACATACAGGTTTTTAGCCTAGAAACAATGGGCTATGCCATATAGCTGAGGTGTGTAGTAGACTATGCCATCTCAATTTGTGTTCATGCAATGATGAAATTGTACAATGATGCATTTCTCAGAATGTATCCCCATCTTTAAGCAATTTATGACTCTCCTAAAAATTAGAGACAGCTCCTGAGATACCTATAATCTGTTGTGCTATAACACATCTTTCCCTAGCACAAATGAGCTCATACATTATTGGTAAGTAGGGGAGATAATGTCAGTGTAACAGGAAACTGACTTGTTTCATAAGCAATTTCACCAAGCAAGAGAGACTGGTGTAGCAGAAGTAGAATTATAACTATGTTAGAACAGAAAAAAAAGAAAGCTTTCAGCTTGGGTACTGCACAGGTAAGAACATTTTTAGCTATATTTTAAGAAAATTAAAAGCAAACTCTAGCCCAGGGCTCTGATGCTAGAGCAATCCTCCTGGAACATAAGCCTCTCTTAGCAGGTTGTATTTCTACCAAGGAGCACAGTCTTCACTTGTGCTTGCATTACCTCAGTGGCTTCCAAGCCAGCATTTCTACTTTATTGTTTTTGCACCTATTTGATGTTGCTAAAGTGGCATCCCTGAACTAAGTTGTTTTATGATATGTCAATAATTGTTTTATTATTGCTTTGGTTACAAAGTTGCATTTGTTTGGGGAAATCAGTCCCTAAGCTTTATTGTTCCCATTCACCTTGTGATTTTTAGTACATGATTTTGTAAGACACAAAGATTTCTGAAATGCACAGACATCCCAAAGCGCTGGGATGAGATCTCAATCTCTCTCTCTACACACACACACACACACACACACACACACACATTTCCTCTACATAAGGCCTAATACAAGCACTGTACAAATTTTCACTTTTCATAGCCATTTCCCCCAGTGCCTTGATACTTGCAGACATCCCACATATGTCTTTTTAAATTTAATGGAAAGTAAACATTAATTATCTTGTATTTTATTATCAATCATATGCTTGAATTCTATGACTTTATTTCAAGAAAAATTTAGAAAGTGTCATTGTGTTAGCCTGTTCTCACTCTGCTAATAAAGACATACCCGAGACTGGGTAATTTATAAAGAAAAAGAGGTTTAATGGACTCAGTTCCACATGGCTGGGGAGACCTCACAATCATGGTGGAAAGCAAAGGAGGAGCAAAGGTACATTACATGGCGGCAGGCAAGAGAGTGTGTGCAGGGAAACTCCCTTTATAAAACCATCAGATCTTGTGAGACTCACTACCATGAGAACAGCAGCATGGGGGTAACCACCCCCATGATTCAATCACCTCCTACCAGTTCCCTCCCATGACAGGTGGGGATTATGAGAACTACAATTCAAGATGAGATTTGGGTGGGGACACAGCCAAACCATATCATTCTTTTTAAAAAGAAATACAAAGTTTATTTAAACAAGGCCAAGCTCATTCTTTATTACCTGTCTGCCAGTCCTGAAACATGAATAGAAAGATATTTTTTAGATATATGAGTTATATGGTGTGAATCTGATAAATCTCTTTCTTCCTACATTCAAAGACTGCAAAAATAGATGAGTGGGTCTTAATAAAAAATGCAAAAGTCATTCATTTTTGGCTGAATTCTGAGCCAAAGATTTACTCTCAATTTTTTTAATATGCTAGTCTTGAGTGTTAAAAATAGGAAGTTAGCATGGATGCATAAATATAATATTATCTACACTTTCCTAGCATATTTCTATAAACATGAAATCAACACCAAGGCTTACTACTTGGAGTTTGGCCATAAGGCTATGTTGCTGACCTCTTTCTTTGAAGGAGCATTTCCCATAATTTCTTGTCAGAGTTCATATTTACCTTTTCTTCTTCTCAATTCTCTTTAGCTAATGTCATGTCTTGAGTTTCATAAATTATGTTTAGAATCTAGCCGTTATCAATCTAGATGTATTTGCTGACTTACAGAACTTTGTTTTATAAGATGTTGGCAACCAATGAATTATAGGGATGCAGATAGTTCTAACAGAGTAAGAAGCCACTCTCGGTGAGTTTTCTTCTCTCAAATTTTATGCCCAGAAACTCATGCTCTTGGAACTGAGAAAGAGAACTTCTCTTTTTAGCACACCTCCATGCATTATAATAGCCTCTCAAAATAAAGTAAGTGGGATTTTTGTTTGAATGCTAAATATTATGTAAAAAGTTAATCACATCATGATGAAGAAATAATCAATCACTGCCTGCATGAAGAGATTGTAAAGAATTAACTACACAGAATAAACCTTAGTAACAATTGGAGCAGGAAAATTGATGACCACCTGCAAGGAAGTAGGGAAATAAAGTGGCAAAATTCATACGGTCATGGAGAGATAGAGTTATGTGAAGGTCAAACACATTGAATATTTAGAAGTTTTGATTTTCATAAACTTACATGCCTCTATTAATGTAATCAGGAT
The DNA here is from genome assembly GCF_001604975.1 of Cebus imitator. Lineage (NCBI taxonomy): Eukaryota > Metazoa > Chordata > Mammalia > Primates > Cebidae > Cebus > Cebus imitator. Next base: position 1,938,801 of record NW_016107461.1, on the reverse strand, counting down.
ATCATTTGCATTAGATTTAACAAGAGGTAAAAGTAGTATCTTAGGGCTAATATGTTTTTAAACACTTTTTATGAATCAGTTTAGTATATCCCTAGCTATGCCCATAATGATAGTACTTATATTTTCCTAAGTAAAGATAGGGATACATTGTCCCCCCCAAAAAAGCAGAGTATAAGAACATGTATATGGGGACAACAGGGCAGAACATTTACATACCACCCCAAAGAGTCCAGCCTGTTCTTCACTTAGAGATAACTCTAACAAGTGTGCCTGTGACATGAGCCCAGAGTTTAGGCAATGAAATGCAAATTTGTAATAAAACAAGGTTTAAATTAGTTTCATCTATCTATCTATCTATCTATCTATCATCTATCTATCTATCATCTATCTATCTATCATCTATCCTATCTTATTTATGTATTTATTTATAGATGAAGTCTTGCTCTGTTGCCCAGGCTGGAGTGCAGTGGCGCAATCTCAGCTCACTATAACCTCTGCCTCAAGCAATTCTTGAGCAGCCTTGGTAGCTCTGCTACTTTCCAGTGAATACAGGTTTGCTTTGTTGATGTGTTAGCAGCTACTCCGAAATCTGCAAAGGAAAATGAGTGACAAGGAAGCCTGTTCCAAACAGACTGTAGCAACCTGGTCCCAGCTAGTCTAAGCACTAGTGCTCAGTCCAGCACAAGTGATCAGCCAGAGGTACTGAGGAGACGCTTCTGTCTTCTGGCACAGGATAATGAACACCCCCAAATTTCAGAGTTTATGGCCTCTCAGAGTACAGAAATCACACCATGCTGCGAATTACTTCTGTGATTCTCTGCTGGAAAAATTCAATTTTATGACAGTCATTTGGGAAGAAGTTTTGCTAGACATGATATATACCTTGTCTTTCAGCTAAACTAAAATCTACCATAATTTGAAAGAAAAAAGAGAAGACAAATTCTAAGTTTTGCTAAATTTATGAATGCTAAAATTAGCCTGTGTATTTTTGGGAGTATGGTTCTGAGGGTAGGAGGGATGTGAGAATATGTGTGCAGAAGAAACATAAGGAAGATGACAAAACACCTTCAATAATCACAGCATCCTAAAAAGGCTTTTAAAAAATCATTTTGATTTATTTAGTTATTTTATTCTTTTTTTTAGATGGAGTTTTACTCTGTTGCCCAGGCTGGAGTACAGTGGCACAAATTCGGCTCACTGCAAGTTCTACCTCCCAGGTTCAGGCAATTTGCCTGCCTTAGCCTCCAGAGTAGCTGGGATTACAGGCATGTACCACCATGCCCAGCTAATTTTCGTATTTTTAGTAGAGAGAGGGCTTTGCCACGTTGGCTAGGGTAGTTTCGAACTCCTGACCCCCAAATGTTCCACCTGCCTTGGCCTCCCAAATTGCTGGGATTACAGGTGTGAGCCACCATGCCTGGCCTGATTTTAATATCTTCTATTTATTTTCATGCAAAATTTAGCCAATCTGAATTCACTATAGTTATCTCACTGATAGATCCCTAGCTCAGTAGGAAATTCCATTTGTCTCTTTTACTGAGAGCCATTTTCCAGACAAAGATAGCTCACAGTGCTAATACAGGCTCATAGGATGATATCCCACCACAAAATTTCTTTCATTCCTGAAACAAAAGTAGCTTAGTATGATTTCTTCTTAGTATAAAGTCCCTGGTTTCATATAAAGAGGCAAATAATTTAAAAGTCATTTAGACACTCAGAACTGTATTTGATCATCAAATTATATTTGGGAGAATCACCATAGAAATATCATAAAAAAGACAAGTTTATTTCCAGAGCAAGGCTGTTAAGCCCACATTAACATAACATTTTAACATAAATATTTAGTTTCAAAATAAAATCTTGGAAATGCCTTTCAAAACCAAATTGAGCAAAAATTCTACTAAGCCTTGAGTTTTACACATAAGCTAATGCACTAATTTTTCTTCTTGTCATGTAAACCTTGTCTTGACACTCTCCAAATCCTAAGCTTAAGTTACTAGCATAGTCTCACAAAGCCCTAATACAATTATAGCCAAACTGACTACATTTAATTTACTTGTCTCCAGGCTACACTGGTGTGATCACCCCTTCTTCATTAGAGATGAATGGTTTTTCACTGAGACTATTGTACATTGGGTGCTGCTCTGCACAGTTTCTCTGAAATAGCCACAGAGCTTTAGAATATTCTATTATCTAGAAACCTGCCTTCAAAAACTTCAAGCATTCAGAATAAAATCATAAATCCAAAAGAAAACAAAATGCTTCTCAAAGAAATATAACACTTGCAACTTTGAAACACAGGTCTGAGAGCTGGTACTAAATTTGTACATATTCTGTTTTCTTCAAGTGTAAATTTCAGATAAATAATAGCTCCTTACCTAACTCATGGGGTATCATGAAGACTAAAGTGAGCTAATACATAAAAGACATTTAGAACATCACTTGTCACTGCTAAGTAATTTATGAGTGTTAACATTAATGATGATGTGCATGGTGATTAACAGATGAGAAAGCTGATTTTTACAGAGATAGGAGATTTGCTCAGGGCCCACGTCATACAGCTGAACCATAAGTCAAACTCTACTTCCTTCCTCAATGTTCCAAGCTGTGTAGATTATGTCTCACTGATGATTTCCAAGGAGAAGGTAGGATATGAGGAGTGGGGAACTATTTGACATAATACTCACACATCCTACTCAATAGCAGAGCAGGCCAGAGGCATTTAGATGATAAATTTAAAATTTTATTTGAGAAGTGTTATTATCTGGTTATTTCCAACATGCTTTATTATGTTTATAGAAGATAAGAAAGTAGAAATAGCAGGCACTAGTAGAAGCAGACAGCTCCCAGACAAGTAGGGAGTTATAGATAATAAGATATGAGATATAAGAATGGAAAGATTAAAAAGAGCTACAATGTAGAGTTGCCTAACGCAGGGGAAAATGTATGCATTAAGTCTCTCTGTATCTCTCAATAGTCTAGGAGAACATTGCCTTCCATTCTTTTGTAGATGTAGCATTCCGTAATTCAATAATGATGACTCAGAGTCATTAGAGAAGAAATAAAGTGTGTTCAGTACACTCTGCATAAGAAGACAAGAAAGTTGTTACGCTTTTCAAATATTCCTCAGTGCTCATATATTATCCTTATTATCTGCAAAAAAAGACCTCACACAAACAAAAAGTGGGGAAGCTGATAAGCCTCTGTCTGCTACTGTTTTGTTTTATTTTTAACTCTGTCTCTGCTTTGCTCTAATTCTGTGTAAGTGAAACTACAGGTAGTCACTCTCTCAGCAAGGTGTTCTCTCCCCATCTTCTGGGTCAATGTTTATTAAGATACAGGAAGAATATCAATAATCCAAATCAGTCCTCACTGTCTATCTCACAGGGCTCGAAATTCATCTCCTTCCACAGATCAAGTGGGTACATTGTCTCAGTTATGCCTGTATCTAGTCTGATACTCAGCAGATGCACTAGAGCAGCACTGCTCAATAGAATTCTCTCAGATGACAAAAATGTTCTCCTGAGCTGCATAATATTGCAGCCAGGAGCCACATATGGTCATTGAGTATCTGAAAAGTGGCTAGTAAGTAATTCATATTTTAACTAATTTAAAATAGCCACATATATCTAGTAGCTACCATATTGGACAATACAGCACTACAGACTCCTAGAATCCTGTTGATATTCTTCAAAATGACTGTCTACATGCTTGCTTAATTATATTTTTTGACACATGTACTTTCTGTGACTGTGTCACGTATAGATTTAGAAACCTTAGAATCCACCATCCCTGAATCCCAATATGGCCAGACCAGATTTTTCAGTTTATACATTAGACACACATGTTGCTGGAAGACATTTGAAACACACAGAAGAGCATGGCAAAATATAACATTTAAAAAAAAATTTTTGAGACAGGGTCTAGCTCTGTCACCCAGGCTGGAATGCAGTGGCACAATCTCGGCTCACTGAAACCTCTGCCTCCTGGAAGTACAGGCATGCACCACCACACCTGGCTAACTTTTGTATTTTTTGTAGAGACAGGGTTTTGCCATGTTGCCCAGGCTGGTCTTGAACTCCTAGGCTCAGGCAATCCACCCACCTTGGCCTCTCAAAGGCACCCAGCCATGACCCACAGTGCCTGGTCAAAATATAACATATTTTTGAAATACAGTATTAATCAAATTTTAGAATTAAAAAAAAGAATCTCCAGGTCCTAGAAATGAAGAAGAAACTCAAAATCAGAGATATGAACAGTTACTGGGTCTGGGTGGCTCACTGGGATAGTCAAATAATAGGGGGAAGAAAAATCAAAGCCAAAATAGGCAAAGAAAATAAGGCACTCAAGGTGCTGCAGAATAGAAAGTTGTGTTAGTCCTCTTGGGCTGCCATGATAAAATTCCATAGACAGAGGCTTCAACAACAGAAATTCTGAATGCTGGAAGTCAAAGTTCAGGGTGCCAATGTGATTGGAATCTGATGAGGGGCCTCTTTCCAGCTTGTAGATGCCCACCGTCTCACTGTGTGCTCAACTGGCAGGTTTTCTGGTGTCTCTTCTTATAAGGACACTAATCCCATTGTAAGAGTCCCTCTCTCATGACCTTATCCATCTAAATCTTTACCTCTCAAAGGCCCCATCTCCAACACCACCACACTGGTGGGTTAGGGCTTCAACAACTGAAATTTGAGAGGACACAATTCAGTCCATAGCAGAAGTTGTCACTGGAGTCACATTAAAGCAGAGATTAAAACTCTGTGAAAGAGCTCACCATGTGTCTAAAACAATAGGAGGAAAGGCAATGACCTAAGAGAAATCAGAACTCCAAGTCTTTGCTCTTTTAAGGACAGATGCACACAATCTTGATACAAGGTAAAACTGGTTGAAATATTCTGCAGCTGTACCTATAAAGAGGCAGAGTCTATCTCTTCATCTCTTGAATTTAGACTTGGCCACATAATTTGCTTTAGATAAGAGGACGGCAATAAACATGCAGTCAGGGACTTAAGGAGTGCTTGCTCACTGGGAACTGGTGTCTCTCCTCATGGGGTGATGACCCTGTGAAGAAGCCAAGGTTAGCCAGCAAGGATGAGACCAAGTGCAGCAGGGCTCATCCATCTCAGCTGAACCATTGGAACAAGCAGCCTCCAGTTGACCTGGATTGTGACCACAGACACCGAAGTGAGCCCAGCTGAGACAAGCAGAAAAGTGACACAACTAAGCCCTGCTCAAACTCCCAACACATAGAATTGTAAGATACATAAATGGTTGCTTTTATTTTAAGCTGCCAGATTTTGGAGTACTGCCCATGTCAGGTAGGAATATTTAGGTGAGATATTAATGTAAAAGTTGATCTGGAAAAGAATCAAACTCAAAACCATCCTTTTAAATGAGCACTAGTACCACCCTGGGCTTGAAAACACAGAAAATAATTTATATCTAAGTAACAGTCAAGAAATTATAACCACATTAGTTAAAAACATCCAGCAATCAGTACACACAACAAATTGGAGAATTGGGGATTATACAAAATCTGAATTAAGGGCACTATAAGTAAAAAGAGATGAAAAAAAAAAAAAGGAGTAAGAACATAAGACACCAGCAGACTATTTGGAAAAAAGAAAACATCTGACTTAAAACAGAACCAAGTATTAATTTAGGATTTTTTTAAAAAAAACATTAAAATGAACAATAAATTTTTAAAACTCATGTTAAGGAGTGAACTAGACATATTTGAAGAGAGGATATGTGAATTGGGTGACAGAGGAGAAAAAAAACTTATGAAATGTAACAATAAGGGATATAAAGATGAAAATATAAAATATAAATCAATAGAGATATTAATGATAAAAGAATAAAACCTAAAATATAATATGAGGAGTTAATAGAAATAATCAGAGAGACAACATACAGAAACTTAGCTTAGAATTTTTTGTAAATGAAAGATTTGAGTAAAAAGGATTACTAAACACTAATATACCACCTAGAAGAAAAAGCAAAGTTGCAGAAAATGACACCAAAAAGAAAATTCAAAATTTACCAGAGAGGAAATAAATATTACCTCCCAAGAATGACAAATAAAATGAAAGTAGGCTTCTCATCACAAAAAATGCCAGAAGACTATGAAATTTCTCTACCTAGAAGTCTAAACCCAGCTCAACTTTCATACAAGAAGGCAAGAAAAACAAAACATTTTAACATGGATTCTGAGAGAATCAGTTACTCCTAGGCTCTCAATGAAAGAACATTGATGCTCTAAATCTGCAGGAAGGTAATTAAAGTCATAAGAAAGAAGTGTCAGGTAAGATTCTTGCTGAGCAAAGAAACTGGTAATAGGCTAAGTGTAAATCAATCCTGAGATAATAATAATGATTACTGGGGACATTAAAACAAGGTAGAACTAAAACAGTAAACAAAAAGCCTCACCCCACTAGAATGTAGCATCTACAAGTGTATAGATTTTCCTGCTAACTTTCACAGATGTGTAATCAACATTGAAAACAGTATCAAACATACAGTAACTATTCAATAAGTATGTACTTAATAAAGCTGCTTAAAACATAGCAGTAAAACAAATCATACCCAAAGAATTATGAGGTTTTTAAATTGCTCAAAAAAGAGAATAGAGATATTGACTTTCCTCATACCATGATGTTATGCTATATTCAAATGCTAACAAGTTAAGGGAAACCAATAGGAAACAGAAATCAAATGCATGGAGAAAACAAAGGGAATAAAGAAAAAGTAGAGATTAATAGGAGAAAAAAAAGGAACTAAGCTAAGAAAAATCATGGCAAGTAAAAACCACAAAATAGGATAAAAGTAAGCCCAAACATATCAGTGTAATCCCAATAAATGTGAATGGAATAATCATGACAATTAGAAGACAGAAACACAAATTGAGTTTTTTTAATCTAGAAATAATATATTTACCCAAAAAAAGCCCAAAAGTTATGACAAAGAAACACTAAAAATAGGAATAGAATATAATGAAAACTGTTAACCAAAATTTGTCTATATAGTACTGTTGATATCAAACAAATAGCTGGGTGTGGTGGCTCATGCCTATAATCCCAGGATTTTGAGAGGCCAAGGTGGGCAGATCTCTTGAGCCCAGGAGTTTGAGAACAGCCTGGGCAACACAGCAAAACCCTGTCTCTACANGTGGGAGAATCACTTGACCTTGGGGGGCAGAGGTTGCATTGAGTCAAGATCGTGCCATTGCACTCCAGCCTGGGTGACAGAGTGAGGCTCCATCACAAATAAATAAATAAATAATAAAAATAAAAATTATGGCTAGTTGCAGTAGCTCACTCCTGTAGTCCCAGCTACTGGGAGGCTAAGGTGGGAGAATCACTTGAGCCCAGGAGGCAGGAGTTGCAGTGAATAGAGATCAAGCCACTGCATTCCAGCCTGGGGGATAGAGTAAGACTCCATCTGAAAAACAAACAAACATATAAACAAACAACAAAAAACAATTTAAGGGGAAATTGCCAAAATTTTTTACCCCTTTCTTCTCTCATATTTAGAATAAATTGAGAGATGGACATAGAACTCAATAAGATAGACATAAAATTTTCATCTTCATAACTCATAAAGGCAATTGGGGAAATGCCTTTATTTTTGCCAAAATTATTATTTTTTATTTCTCTTAAATTAGAAACAAAACAAACAAAAATGACACCACCAAAAATCCTCTACCTTGTCACAGACAGGTCTGAGAAAAATCGAGTAGAGCCTGCACTCACTAAGCTTACTACTTCCCAAAGAAAACACCAACGTGTACCCTCTCTCCAGGCATTCCAATCCAAGGCCTCAGAGTGGTTCAGTCTGAATAATTAGCTGCTTTGCCAAATTCAGTAATCAGAATAGTTCTTGTTTTTCTTCTTGGTTTCTGTTTCTATCAATATTGCAGACTACAAACCCAGAAATATATTCATGATAAAGAACACTTCATGGCTGATTAAAAAAAAAAAAAAAATTTGTACACATGAAAAAATGACTGAACTGATGACAGGTGACAGAAATGCCTGAAATCCAGAAACTACAACAAATCTCATATTGACTTTATATTGTTATTACCCACAAGTGCTTGGCAGAAGCAGTTAGATCACTATAGAAGAAAATATTTTAAATTCAGATCTTGAAGAATTTCTACAGATTTTTGACTAATATAACTGAGAAGCAAAGATTACAAAACACACAAAGACACCAGCCAGCATGATTGAAGTAATTAAAAAAACAAAACCTGAAAAAAATTAAGATTATCAGATAGAAAATTTAATAAAATTATATTTAGGACTTTTAAAGAAATAAAACATAGTATTACAAGTACTGTGAGAGAACAGGAATAAGAAATTAAGTAAAATGCCCAGCCTACGTGAAAAAGTCATATTCCTGTTTCTGTTTCATTGAGACCCAACAAAACCTGAGAACACTGGAACCCACTGGCACCCACTGCCACATGGGCCAGAGCTGAGGGTCAGCTGTGCCCTATAGACACAGTGGTGGGTACAAGGCTCTTCTGCCTATCCTCAAGACCACCCACTTCCTTAGTTTGTTGCCAAGATTCCTAAAAGCAATGTGTGACCATTACTCTAGTTTCTCTTTCAGCAGATACAATCTGAGAATGTGAAACAACACAGACATGCACATACACGTATGCTATGATGTGATGATGATGTTATGAAACAAGGAATAAATAAGGGAGCACCAACATGGAGTGCTCTGTGTGGCTCTCTATGAAACAAAATGTCAATCCCCTGGAAATCCTCTGTTTAGCAGTGGGAAATAGCTGGTGTGAGAAGCGGAGTAGAGAATGGGTCAATATCTTAATTTATATACTTAAGGGAAGTCTAAATTATATAATTTTACGGGAATAAAATTTTTTTTTAAGATCCAGACTTTTAACCATTTATAGTATCATCACTTGAAAAATCTCTTAAATTATTTCTGAAAATATATTAGTGTTACTGAGGCACTTTTATTTTACCCAAGCAGGGAGAGTTATTTTTTAGCAGACATAAATGTCTACTACAGGTTGAATATTCCTTATCTGAAGTGCTTGTGACCAGAAGTGTTTAAGAGTTCAGATTTCAGATTTTAGAAACATTTGCATATACTTATTAAAGCATCTTGGAGATGGAACCTAAGTCTCAACAGAAAATTAATTTATATTTCATATATACCTTATACACATGGCCTAAATGTAATTTTGCACAATCATTTTAATAATGCTGCATATGAAACAAAGTTTGCATTATGTATTTAGGTGTGGAATTTTCCTTCTTGTTACATCAAGTTACCGCACAAAAAGGTTTAAATTTTGGAGCATTTTGGATTTTAAATTTTCAGCTTAGGGATGTTCAACCTTTCTTTTACAAAGTATTTGCTTGGGAAAAAGGGAAACATTTTATAGAACCTCTATAGAATCATATAGGACCTCTTGTACTAAGAGTTAACGTCATTCTTTAAATACTCTCATGACCCTAACTAAACCTCAACTAGATAGAGATTAGACACTGCCTTGCTTTCATAAGTGGTGACAGAGCTAGTTTCATTTTTATGTCCCAAAAGTCTATAGCACCTATTTCTGATATTATTCTTTAGGTTATAACAGTAAATTATCAAGTCATTCACCCAGTTCTCTGCAGCAGATGAGTGCTATATTGACAGTTCACACACTTATGATATAGGTTCTATTACAAGCAGGGAATACTTGGCAAATTCATCTCTATTTTCTCCGGAATTAAGTTCCCATAGATTCAAAGGCAATAGTTTATAGAATGCTGTATTTCCGAAGATTATAATCATAGATGACCTAACTATATCTTTGTTGTATGCATATAGCTTAATTATAAGCTTAATTTACTTTTTTAAAAACATATCCTAAATTTACATTGTCTATATATGTCTACTCTCTTTAAAATCCTATACACTATTCTAAATGTATCAACTTAATGTTTCAGTTGCTATTTTTTTATGCAGTAGGTAAATGATTATCTCTATAAATGATATTTGAAGCCACAAAGTCAAGCCATTGTTCAAAATTCCAAAAACTCTTCTTCTAAAATTCTGGTTTGTCATTTCCATCAAATGATTTTTAGGTGGCATATAAAAGGATCTTTGGAAGAAATCATTATACTATACAAATGGATAGATTCAATGTTGGGCAATATGCAGGCAAAATTCAGAGGTGACTTTATTGAAAACAAGCTTGTAATACTAACCAAGTAGTCTAAAATTACTGAACAGACCCCCATTTTCTTCTCCCTTAAATATATTGATATCACTGAAATGGGTTAGGTTTATAGAACAAACTTATTTCTTATTTCCTGAGATCCTAGTGAAATAATTTAAAATGTAGGAGAAAGAAGATTATAAATTCAGAATCAGAAAGGAGTGAACTGGTGAAGGCTTATGAAAATCATATACAATAAACACATTAAAATATTATTCAATTTCACACAAAAACATTAAAGATACTGCACCTATTTCTTGAAACATAGTTTTTTAATTCTACCTCTGACCTTCCTGTTTTCATAAAGTCAGAGAAAAGAAACAACTTTTGTAAACTCTATAATAAGAAAATGTTTTAAATACAAACAAGGTTAAAATAGAAAGTTATCTATAATAAAATTTCTAGAAGGAAAGAATAGAGGAACATGAGAGAAAAAGATATTTTTAAAGAAATAATAGAAAATAATTTCCATAGCCGGAGACACAAGCCTTTAAAAATATCCACAAACTGTCAAGCAAGATAAATTTTAAACACAAATGCCTTATGACCCAAAACACATCACTATGACATTTCCGAGCACAGAAGTGAGAATAGTTTAAAAGCTTATGCATAATAAAAAAATATCTGCCCAATAAAAGAATGAAAACAAATGCCAAATGTATGAGCCAAGAAGAATACTCAAGTGCATTTGAGTAAGGCTGTAAAGTCCTGGGGAAACATAACCTTGAACTTAGAGTCTCATGCCTCCCTTGCCTGTAGTCTATTCTTCAAACAGCAGGAGCAGAGAGTCTTTGAACGTGCGAGTCAGATCACGTCATTTTTCTATTTAAAATTATCCTGTAGCTTCCCAGCTCTCACAGAATAAAAGCCAAAACCTTATCATAGCCCATAAGTCTCTTCACGATCTGGCCCTTGGCTACTCTTCTACTGGGCCACTCGGACCAGCCTACCAGTGCTTTGCTGATCTCACCACATGGACCTCCCTGCTGCTCTAAGCCAAGCATGCTTCTGATGAAGAGCCATTGCAACTGGAGTTCCCTCTGTCTTAAAACTCTGTTTCCAAATATCAAATAACTTTCTCCCTCATATCTTTATCTCTACTTAAATGTTACCATCTTAGAATGCCTTCTCTAACTCTGCTGTAAAAGAACCATGCCTGGCTCTCATTCTGACCCTTTACTCTATTTTATTCTTCTGTATCATGTTGCCCATGGGCATATGACATACATATTTGTTTACTTTCTTTTTCTTCCACCTGAACTACTACCTAAAATCATGTCATTAAGAAATTTACCATTCCGATCTCTTTTATATCCCCTCCATATAAATAACTTTTGGCACATTGCACAATAGCCCCCGTATCCACCGTTTCACTTTCTATGATTTCAGTTACTTGCAGAAAACAGTGAACTAAAAATATTAAATTGAAAATACCAGAAATATAAAAATCATAACTTTTAAATTGCACATCCATTTGAGCAATGTGATGAAATCTTCAGCCATTCCTCCCAGGACATGAATCATATCTTGCCCGGTGTATCCATGCTGTGTACGCACTAACCACCCATTAGTCACTTAATAGCCCTCTAGGTTATCAGATCAACTGTCATGGTACAGCAGTGCTTGCACTGAAGTAACCCTTTATTTTACTTAATCAAGAATAATGATGTTGACAATTCAGACATGCCAAAGAGAAATCATAAAGTCCTTCCTTTAAGTGAAAAGGTACAAGTTCTCTAACAAAAAAATAATAATATGATGAATTTGCTAAGATCTATAGTAAGAATGAATCTCCATGAAACTGTGAAGAAGGACAAAAATTTGTGCATAGTATATATAGGCTTTGGTACTATTCCCGGGTTCAGGACTACACTACGGGTCTTCAAATGCATCTCCTACAGATAAGGAATGACTACAGCACCTCTTCAATAAATGAATCTCTCTTAAATAATTGACTGTGACTCTGGTTTATGTCTTCTCATGCTGGGATCTAGAATTTAAAGTCTCTAACCATCCCTATGTGGCAGGGGGAAAGATTATGGCACCCTTCTCACTGGCTTATAAGACCTCTGCTCATATGTTACTACTCAAAGTCATATTGTCATGCACAATTTCAATTTGAGAAGTGCAATTCTACCACAGAACCACCAGAAAAACCTAAAATATTTTTTTAAAAACCCTAATATTTTTCAATATAGGCACAAAAACAATAGTCCAAAGTAAAATGGAAGGTAGTGGTTAACAAGAAGCATGTCTTCAAAAAAGAGGTACATTATGCCTTTCAAGAAATAAATAAAATGAGTAAAAACTTGAATCATATTAGGGTTGGAATAGAAAGGATATCTGTCTCGTATCCCAATGAGAAGAAAACAAAGGCAATAAATAGGAAAATGTCAAAAATTTAAACAAAAATCCATAATCAAATATGAATCAAATTAAATATGACTTTGAACAATTTTTATTATGCGATGTCAGTATAATAAAAGTCATTACATCTGAACATAACTGTAGAAATATTCTCCCTTTTGTGATACCAAAATTGATAAATGACAACTCTTAAGGAAATATAATCATAGCTCACTACTTTACTATACAGTGAACTAAATTTACATGGTCAAGATAATATAAATAAAAATAAATTGAAAAGTTTAGCTAGCTTATTGATTTTCAACTTTTAAAGTGATTCTGTATATAAAGTACATAAGATTAGGCTTGGATTACAGAACTGAATATAAATGTTATCATTCTAACAATGCAGTGTAATTTGGATGGAAGGTAGAAAAGAAGATAGGAAGGAAAGATGCCAAAAAAGATAAGGATGCCAGTATCTTTATTTTACAAATTAAGCAATAGTCACGTAAGATGGAACAGGAAATAAAGTTCAATAATTTCTTAAACCTAGAAAAATACCAGTAAAATAGCTGTAATAATAATTATAATAATAAATAAGAAAAAGTGTTAGGGAAAAGGGCAGGTTAGATGAGTAAACTGAGTCCTCATCTTTAAAAGACAAAAATCAGTAAACATTTCTAGATTTCCTAAAGACATAGTAATAAAGGTATATTTGGGAGATATGAAGGTAACTATAAGAAAAATAAAATACTAAAATATTTCAAAACAGTTGCTCTGAGGAGCAGGACAGCAGTGAGAATTGAGAAAGGGAATTCATCTGTAGCATTTTAATTTAATTTGTGCATATGTTCCTCTCATAAGAAAATGCTAAAAAAAAAAAAAAAAAATCATATATTATTTGATAAATTTTTGTGGGAGTTTATTTTGAAATATTAATTCTTTTTTAATTTTTTTAATTTTTTGTTTTTTTGAGGTAGAGTTTTGCTCTTTTTGCCCAGGCTGGAGTTCAGTGGCACAATTTCAGCTCACTGCAACCACCACCTGGATTCAAGTGATTTTCCTGTCTCAGCCTCCCAAGTAGCTGGGATTACAGCCATGCACCACCACACCTGGCTAATTTTTGTATTTTTAATAGAGCTGGTCAGGTTGGTCTTGAACTCCTGACCTTAGGTGATGCAGTTTGGCCTCCCAAAGTGCTGGGATTACAGGCATAAGCCACCGTGCCTGGACTTGAGATATGAATTTTATGTGTTCTATCCTACTACCCCTTTCTCCCATTCACGGAAGTATCTAGACTTCAGATTTTTGTAAGGCAAAAAGCAAATGCTGCTCAGAAATACCATAGGCTCTATCTTGTGAAATGAGAAGAAGGAGGTGGAAGAGGGATTCCTCAAAAGTTAGAAATCTGGGCCAGGCTCACTGACTCATGCCTGTAATCCCAGCACTTTGGGAGGCTGAGGCAGGTAAATGGCTTGAGCCCAGGAGTTCAAGACCAGCATGGGCAACATAGTGAGACCCCATTTCCACTTAAAAAAAAAAAAAAAAAAAAAAAAAAAAAAAAANAAAAAAAAAAAAAAAAATTCATATATTAATTGGATGTCACAGATCTTGAACTCTTATCCAAAGACTACATTACACCAAGGTAGTTGATTACTCAATTATGATGATGAGGCATGACGCAGGTAATTCAAGGCCTGAGGAAAAAAATCTAAACATGGAGATCAGGTAGGATAATGTATTGTGTGAAACAGACACCTAAAATGCACGGCAAGGCAACAGGAGACCACTACACTCAAGCCATAATTTTGAGTTGGGAAATCTTTGGTATAATCAGTCAGGTATTTTAAATAAGCTATTCATAGGGGACACGGATGTACCACTTAATTAAGAAATGAGGTTAACATTTAGATGCACGAATGCCAAAATAGCCAGTGACTGGTTTGGAGCAGGATATGATCTGCTTATCATTCTACAAATCTTTGAGAATTAATCTGACAAGTTAGGAACAGGAACAACAGATTAAAGTGACGTTATAAAGGTCTAATTCTAGAAATAAATAAAAAGAAGAAACTTGTAAAGTACAACTCAATGACTATCTGACATTTATTTTTCAGTGATTTTAATAACAATGCAATTTATTTCATCTTTATTGATGTCCGTAAGTTGGGCCTAATATGTTGAAAAAAAGTTTTCTTAAATGATGGAGCACTATTGTTAATTACTCAATATAAGAATATTAAGCACGGTAATCATTGCCATTGCAAGCATTTATGGTAAAAAATTTATAATGAAAACATTTTAATTGTTTAGTCTGATGTTGTTTTAATTAAAACAAAACAATAGAGCCTGCAAAGCTGTATTTGTCAAATAAAATAGTAAATAAAATTATGGCTGCTTTATATGAAACATTCTTTAAATAACTGCCTCAATTAGCTATGCTTGTCCATATGGAATTCACCAGTTGTGAGTCTGCCTTTTAAATAATGACAATTGTGTAAAAGCACTTGGAAATAGTACTTGTGTGAGTTCGATCATTTTTCTCTGGAGGTGGAAGGCCTTTCAAGTTAAAGTAAATGAGTTAGTGAGTGTTCTATTTCTTTTTTTAGCCATGTTTTCTCTTGGAAATGTCAAATTGCTCAGCAGAGTTAAATGAATGCCTCATCTCAGTGTGATGTAACATCCACGTGAAGAATACAATAGAAGGAAATTGTATCCTCATCCTTAAGATTATAAAGGAAGGGTCCATACAGAATACCTACGCGATGTTTTCAGAAGATACTATAAAACATGGGATCGTTTCCAGATGAGAAACCACAAGCGACTCATTGACTTGCACAGTCCTTCAGAGATTGTTAAGCAGATTACTTCCATCAGTATTGAGCCAGGAGTTGAGGTGGAAGTCACCATTGCAGATGCTTAAGTCGGTTATTTTAATAAATTGATNAAAAAAAAAAAAAAAAAAAAAAAAAAAAGAACTTCCAGTAAGAATAGAAGTTCCTCCTTTGTACTAGGATGCTTATAAAAATATTAAATTAGTTTTCATCTCTTTGGAGACTTTTGCCCCCAGACAAATGCTTCCAAACTTGACTATTCATTAAAATTATCTATGGAGGATTTTAGGGATTATGGACTTTAAGAATTCCCAGGTCTTATCTCCAGAGATGTTTTATTTGGTAACTCCCCAGGTGATTCTGATAATTAGCCTGGCCAGAGAACAACTGCTGGAGATAATTTGAACATTAACAAAAAAACTTGTTTGACCAGAAATAAAAAAGTGTGCCTGCAAAGGTCAACATACTCAGTCTGTACAAAACAGAAGAAACAAGACCTCACATTTACAAATTATATGCCAAAAGAGAGAAAATTCCTGTGTATTCCCTTTCTTTAATTAACTTGAAATTAAGTGGCTCTTATTTTTAAAATTCATTTTCTAAACTTGATTATCTTTTTGCTTTCTATTAGGTTTTTTTTCATATCATTATTGTAGGCATAAATAAATATTCCTCCAGAAGATTTCCAAAGAACCGACACTGTTTCCACACAAGAGTTAACTTTGGCTTTAAGTGAATTCGAAAATATTAAAACATATATTAATCCACAGTTGTAAATCTACAAATGTAAAACTATGTATCACCTATGACATCTTTAGCAAGTAATGGTAATCTATTCCAAATCTATTTCCAGTAAATAATAAAAATTTAAGTTCCTAATTCTTCAACTCCCAACAGCTTAGCATGGTCACAGAAAAGGAAGGAAATGACAGAAGACAAAAGTATAGAACAGAAGAAGAAAAAAAATTGAAGAGCAAAGAAAGTGACAGTACTAAGATTATTGTGGAATTGCTGTAACAGAAGCCAATTTTTACCAGAAAACCAGAGTATCCATTAAGTACTAACAATATTTCCAATTTTAAATGGTATAAAATGAAGCCCCAATTTGCTCCATAAGAAAGTATTATATGGTGTATACAAGTCATAAGATGACGGTTTCTACATATGTAGTTGTACGTATCATTAAGTATCGACCTTTTTCTTAGACCCCCTTGTTTAATATTTTTCCCCCAACACAGTTGAGCTTTCTCAGCAGTCAGATTTAGGAAACAGATACTGTGTCCTTTAAAGCCTCTCCTAAGGGATTATGACATGAGAAATTTCATTTTGGTTTTCATCTATAAATGCTGGCCTTTGAAGTAAGCATGCATACATGCACAAATAATTGTGGAATGCACAGTCAGAATAAAGCCTTATTAGATTAGCATGATGCAAGGAACTCGGACAAAGAACATTTAAACAATCCCCTATTCTTCATGGATTGATAACTGTAAATATTATAAAAATGAACTTCTAAAAAATTTGACACAAGCCCAAATTGTCATCTGATTCAACAGTCATACAATTACTCAAATTGCTCTAAAAGTTTCTAAACACCTACTCTCAATTTCTGTACTTAGCCCTGTGATGGACAAGCTAGCCTGTAAACCAAACTTTGAGAAATAATGGATTTATCCCATCTGGTTTATCAGAATTCTTACTGGGACCAATGGATGAGAGGTTACAAATTCAAATCTCTCATAAAACAGTAATAGAATAAAAGGTCATTTAACTTGGAACTTGAGCTTCACACAAACATCATGAATATTTTACCTCCTAACGAACATAAATAAATGAATAAACAGAAAACCTCCACATATATGCCTCATAACTGTTACTAGCAGCAAATCCATATGAGTCTGCAGTAACTTCAATCCTTGCCTCCTCAAAAGAAAGAATTTGACTGAGGGGCAGAAGAGACTAAGGCAAGTTTTAGAGCAGGAGTGAAAGTTGATTAAAAACTTTAGAGCAGGAATAAAAAGAAAGTCAAGTACATTTGAGAGAGGGCCGAGTGGGCAACTTTGAGAGGTCATACTTGCGAGGTATCTTGCGTTCCTTCTCTCCTAACTCTATCCTTGGGGTAGGCTACCGACATGCACAGTGGCCTGCCAGCACTGGGGAGGGGAGCATGCGCAGTGTGTTTACCGGAGCTCCATGCATACTTGAGAAGTTCCTCCCTTACCAGCCAAACGTCCTGTCCCCAGGAACTCATATACTAGTTAAATTTTGCCTCTTAGTGAGCATGTGTGAGACCACTTGCCCACCTCCTGAGATCTTATCAGGAAGCTGCTAATCATTAGTTTCAGGTGTTTCATATCTATTGGGAGCCTGCCTTTCCCTGGAGCCAGCTACTACTAATTATTTTTTAAAGAGACAATTAACGACCTCCTAACCATCACCTGATGGTGGCCTGACATTCCTAGTTGCAGGGCGGAGGGTCTGCTGCCCTGGTCATGTGTGACTAGCTACCTACTGTAACTACCATACATTTGGGTCCAAGCTGGATTTGTTTATCTTCAGATTATGCTGCTGCCTTTCGACCTCCCATTGGCCATTTCTGACATACACTAAATATTTGCCCCATTTGTTAAAATGCGCTTTATTGTTTGTAGTTTATTTTCTGTCATTGTTAGTATAATTATTAAGATGTCTTTCAACTAAATATGCAACTGTTCGTTTCCGCAGACACCTTTTCCTAGCACAAGCTGGTTGTCTAACTTCCTAGCAAAATGCTGGTAGTTGCATTTGTATATATCTACCTTAGCATTACAAAAAGAACAATACAAAGTACAATATAATAAAGGTGAAAAAACTAGTTTTCAAATGAGACAACCAGCTAAGAAGCAAGGCCAATCCAAGAGCAATTCTTTCGTAATTTAAAGATTCTGTTTTTCTGTTTTTTTTTGTACTTTCATTTCCTGACATAACCAACCTCACTTTTGAAAGTGAGAGTTAATTCATGGTTGAGGTTCACATTTAATATAATTTGATGTTAGTCCTTGTCTGCTACTGTAATCACCCTGCTGTGTACACACTTGATAACTCAGGGAGTGCTCTGGTTTAATGATGTCAGGCCCAGTATTAGAAAACTACAGCTGAATTAAGCAGAAGAAGGAAATTAGAGAAAAAGGGAATGAAGCTCTGAGAGTAAAAATACTTCAAAGATGATTACATGGAAACATCTTGCACATAAGATCTTTCATTCATATACTGATCAAGTTAAAAAAAGAAAAATCCAAGCCATCCCCTCCCTGTATTGCTTTATTTATTTATGCGTGCCCTGTCCAGTAAGACTTTCCAAAACCCTTATTTTTAAAAGCATTTTATTCCTGCTATGATTCATTAAAATCAACTCATTATTTAGCACAGGGCACATTTCTATAAAAACATTTGTTTTTCTTCCATCTGTTCACTTAGCCGTTTCAGGCAAGTCCCTCTTGGAGCACACATACCCCCGACCTAGCTCTCACAACAACTGCTGAGCTGGAGTCGGCACTGAATCCATCCATCTCTAATGACATTGACTCACAGTAGTTGCTTTTCTAGTCTCAGCTCCTCTGCGAAAGGAGGAGGAACAGTAATTACAGTAGGAAGTGTCACACGGGTGTAATTCAATCACAATTTGGCACATCCCCATCCCCTGCTGGCAATCAGTTCACCTGCTCTGTCAGCCTTCTGGATCCCTTACACCACTCGGGCCAACAGTGTTTATAGTTACTCTTGAGATAATACTTGGCAGCTGCAAAGCCAAGCACCAAGCTGTGAAACATGCATGGTTAGCAGCAACTGTGCCTATCTTGCTCTGTAAGTGGACATTTTCCCCACAGGTTTATTCCTTGTTTATAAATGCTTTTATTTTCTAAGTTAGAGAGAGGAGGACAGAAAAGAGATAAGGGGACAATGAAAGCACTCCATCTGCCACCAAGTCTTGAGCTCAGAGGAGGCATTATATGAAAATGTGTTATTATTCCCATTAACTATTTTGGGTCATAACATGTTTGACAAATCATTATATTCCTTTACATTCACTTTTCTAAGCTCCCTTGGTTCTTTGCTTGTGCTACTGGGTTATATGGGTTGTATGGTAGTTTATTTTGCCCTCAATGGTTGGCAAACTTTACACATACATTCACCCTATTTCATCTGGACTTAAGTGTACAAGAAAAATTTATCTTATTAATTTTTAAAGACATGTATACTACTTGTCCAAATGACATAGTTAAGTCATGGCTTATGTGTTCTATCAGTGTTTCTCTATGTACCCCTCTAGGAAACAACAGTAGCAACCAGAAGACAGAAGGCCCAAGAAGTAAGCAAAGAAACATTAATTTCTCTAAACACTTCTCAGGTACATTCCAACTCTAGCCACACAAGTCTCTAAACTTTTCTGACATATTCATTCTCTCTTTCCATTGCTGCTAATGTATTTTAACTTTGATCTTCCTAATGCAAATAACTCTTACAGTACAAAAAGGCAAATTACTTCTGTTAACTTTGTCCTTTACCATGTCTGTCCACAATGGTCTGTTTATGCTCAATGCCAGCTCATGGAACGGCAGCCCTGAGAATCTTCCCTGAATATTCTTCATCACAGAATGCTAATCACTCATACATATTGGGTTATTGGCTAGTGATCCAAAGCATTTTAATATTGATCAGAAGGGGGGTTTATAATGGAAAGATTTTAGATCTGGAATCCATGATTTTATCACTAAAACTATATATAATATATGACGTATATTATATATATATATAACTATATATAATAAAGTGCAGAACCTTAGATAAGTCTCCTATCTGCTCGCAAACCCCTTTAGCTCAGCTATACAGGACAGCTGCTATTTCTTAGAATGTTATGAAGCAAAGACTTGGATGGAGATTGAGAATTCTACCAAATTCTACACAATATTGATTACTCATGGTTAGTGTGATCCCACAGTCTTAACCATTCAAGTAAATTGGATTGCTTCAGGAGAGTAACCATCAGCAACATATCTCTGAGTTATATGATCAGATTCTCTTGAACTTGAGTGCTTGCCCACATTCCTGTAGACCTGCTTATCCTTTGTCATGATATTATTTGTGGCATGACATTGTCTGGTCTTGTTTTTCTCCTTCTTCCTACCAAAGTCCTATTCCATACAGAAGAAAGAAGCTAAAAGAAGTCCAATTGCAGTGAAGGAAGCATCCTGCTATGTGAGCATAAATTAGGCCCTCTTCAACAGACATAAAATGCCAAGATGATAATATGCTTCCAGAAAAAGATCCTCCTTAAAGCAGTTTAGTTTGTATAGCAAACAGTACTCATTAAAATAGGCTCAAATGAATCAAGTAAGGCAGCACCTTTAGATTTGGCCTTTTGAAATAAAACATTTGCATATTGTAAGGAAAAGTGACATTTTATGTTTTCGAAGAAAGCATAGCATTCTCCTCTTATATAGCATAAAAAGGTAAGACATGTATTATGTCTAGACTATCATAAAGTCAGTCTTGAAATATTTCAAATATAAAAATCTGAATTTGTACTTATGTATATAATTTATATGATCAGCATATTGAATACACCATGAAAGCTTTGAAGAGATTTTAGCAATTAATATTTATTAAACATTTCCCATGTGTTAAGTCCTAAATCTTTTGCATATGTTAAATAATTACCATTTCCATTTGAGGATGCTGAGACACAGAAAATGTAAGTAATTAACCCAAAGTGACACAATTAATAATCAAATTTTAAAGGGCAGGTCGTTTCTATTTTAATTGTATGTATTTCAAATGGGTAACATGATGCTTTGATATCCTTGCTTGTTAATCCAAGAGTACAGCTCCAGAGCCCATGGTCCTTGGTGCTACATTTGTGTGAAATCCTAAAGACTTAAATTGCAATTCTTGTTCTGAAACTTACAAATTGTATCTCCGTAAGCAAGCTATTTAAACTCTGGGTACATCAGTTTCTTCATCTCTAAAACAGGAATGAGAACAATAATAGTGCCTATGTCAAGAGACTGCTATGTGAATTAAATGATAAAGTATATGACAAGGTTCCTAGACTCTGCTTTCCACTTAGATGCACTTCATAAGTTTTATACTTTGCCTGTTCTTATATTACAAAATCCTCTAGAATGAGAGGAAAGAAACTGAATAGAAGCAGAAAATGATTCATAAGTTACCCCTCATTTCCAGATTCCAGGAAATATAGATAAGTTACACTTCAAAACTAACCATAAATACATAGAATCCACCAGGCAAACTATCCCAAAGCCAAGCTTCTCTTAGTAACATCTCATGTTAGCTCTGTCCTTATGGCATTGTATATGAACATTCTGCCCTAAGAAAATCTATCTGTAGATCTTATAATTATGTTGATCTTTATTTCCTTTATCAATCATGTTTCTGATTCTATATATTCAAAGGAAGAAAGGTGGTAACTTTTACTAAGGAGAAGTAAATTTTCTTGTAAGAAATAATGAGAAAAGAAAAAAATTCTTTGGGTAGTTCAATGACAGCACGTTGGCCCAAGAGTGCTTTTTAATTTTTTTTCATAAAATGAAATCACTTTTGATAGTGACTGAAGCAAGAGGTAATGATAACATGATTGACTTTGACATTTTGACAAGCTTAATCTACTCTTTGTTGAGATAAGTCACCATTATCATCAAAAATAAGTTAAAAGGGCTTGTCTGTTTTCCATACAATATCTCATCTTATTTCATCATCCTCTAATGCTTTCTTCAGAAAGCAAACTTTCCATTCCTGCAAATGTCCTGACATTCTTCAGTAAAATTATTTCGTGGGAAATAACTTTGTCTATTAGCAAAATGTAGCTCGATATTATAACGTATATCAATTAACCACACTCTACAAAAGTAGACAGGTATGAGCAGAGAGTTCATAAACAAGACATTGAATAGAATAAAGAATGAATAGAATAAAGAAAAGCAACTTTGGGATAGAAACAGTGACTTCATACAACCTATTAATGACTAGGATATATAGAAATACTATGTTGTGAAAATTATGCAAATCCAGTATAACAATCCATGAAACTAGTAATTCATATGAGTGTCTTTATGGGAAGGTAGCAGTGAAGTAGGGATTAAAAACCAATGGCAGACAGAGGCAGATTGATGACTTTTGAGTAGAAGGACAAGGCATTTGTCTTGACAACACAACCAGTGAGAAGTAAAATCAAAAGTCACTGATTTACTAAGATATAGAATACAACAAAGATGGTATAAGAAAACCTGGAACTTATATGACAAGCCCCCAAAAGCTAACTACCTATTGAAAGACCTGAAATACATGAGTAGTAGTTCAGAGTTTTAGAAAGATCTGTAACCACAATGGCAGCTGGAATTTAAGATCACTGGCAAAAACATGGCATAACCTCTCTCCAAGCATCTAACTACTGGGGTCTATCTACAGGCATCCATCTACATGGTCTGTTATTCATGCATTGCATTCCTTTTACTTGATTATGTGCTCATCTTTGTTAATAACTGCCTTATCATTGAAAAGGGCACAAAGATGTGTCTTTGTTCTTCTTTACAAGAAACATTTTTCCTTCTGCTGCTTATGATATTGAAAAGACTATGTAATACAGATTATAGTCAGAGTTATTTCTGTCAGGAGTGCCTATGTGACTGGTAATATTGACATCTACTTGCACATGAAGTCTCATGGGTCAAAAATGAAAATCTAATTGGACCTACTAAAATTGGACACCTGTCCCTGGTTAGTCTGTCCACAGAAATGCTACCCAAGTGGGAAGTACTTTGTGTAACTATAGAGCATGTCCCATAAGGTATCAATTGACACATTTATTTTTATTGTTGAAACCTTCAATATTATAAAAAATTAAGCAATTGATTGTGCACAGCTATGCAGGATGAAAGGCAATCAGTAGAAAAGAAACTAACTACTACATCCTCTATATCAAAGTCAGCAGGCTGTTTCTTACCCCACTAGGATTTCATTTTCTTATTTGACCCCAATAGAGGTTGTCCTTAAATCCCTGGTAATCAGAATCAGTTCTTAATGCAAATATCATTTTCTCTCTATGGTTGGAACGTGGCTCAAAATACTGAAAGAAATATATGTACATATATTTTCTTAAGAATTTTTGTATTACTTTTCCTAAAATGTTTTAACTGATTCCTAAAATGGAAACAGGCCCTAAAATAATAAAGACTAAACAGATTCAGAAGCATAAAAGATGTCAAAGCATCTCAGGTGCTTTAACTAAGAATTTGAGATATAAATATAATAAACAAAAATAGGGGCAAGACATCCTTAGAACAAGAAAAATTTAAAATTTATTCAGGCCAAAAAAGCCTCAAAAGATTATTTAAAGAGGAAAATAAAGAGGGTAATTGCAATTTGTGTCCATTACCCATTTTAAAAATAATGCATGCCTTCTTTGAAAATCAGCTTTAGATATTATGTTTTAAATATCTTTTGTTGTTGTTTTTGTTTTCCAATGCCCACTGTCTCATTTTACCCATTTTAGGGAAAATGCATAATTCCATAAGCAACAGTATATACGTCAGGGCCTGTGTGTGTCATGGTGTGGGAGAAAAGAGAATGAGAAAGCTCAATGTACCAGTGCCCCACTCAATACCTCAAAGACTAACCAATTAGCTTTTATTTGGAAAGTGGTTACTTTCCCTAGCCCTACATGGTCAAAGCTTGTTATTCTTAGGATTGTCTTTGCTTGCAAAATATATGAAACATTTTTAGTATAATATTTATAAAATAGTTATCTGTCATAATAATTATTTGTCTATAACAAATTGTGTGTAGTTTCAAATGGTAGGCTCAGTGCATTCCTGCTTTAGATAACAGTGATGATAAAATAAATAGATTACACACAGAAAGAACATGAGAAATCCACACAAGATATTTTTAAATGACTAATTAAAAGATGTAATTATACTCTGTAGAAAAATTCATGGATTTTATGCACAGCCCTGTCTTTATAAGGATTCAAGGAGGACCAGCCTCTTAATTCATTAGGCAGTACCTAGGATTAGATATGGCTTTCCAAATGAAACCTAAACCCTTCACAAAACATTCTTGGTTTCAGATATCACTAGAAACCACCACACTGTAGAAAGGGTCACTGAGAGGTTTCCTGAGGTTCACAGACCTTTAAGTAAACTCAAGATGATTTTTTCCAAGGACAAATGCCAAGTTTTTAGCTAGGCCTAGTTAAGTTTCATGCGAACTTTACTGGCATGCCAAACCTGGACCAATTAATAATTCGGAGCAAATACTGGGCAAAACTTAGGGGCTCCAGCTTAAGTCCTGCTATTCTTCAGGTCTCAAATTATAAATTTCATACAGCTGGTGTAAAACTTATTATAGTCATCAGAAAACTGCCTTATGAAGTTTGAATTTTTTCATTTTATATGTAACTGGCAACATTTCTGTCAATATTTTCAAGAGATTATGAAACATTTTCTTCCAAAAAAAAGTGTGTTGATGTATAAACTAATTAAACATAGTGCATTCTCATTTACTGTTCCAAAATGTATCTCTCCCTTGTACAATATTCACAGAGTAGATGGAGGGAAAAGAGGAGTCATTGATTTAGCCAGGTTCAGTCTTTAGAAATTCAGACAAATTTGTAGGATGTTAGTTCCTTGGTAGGCAGAGAGTCTGGGGCAACCTGAGTCCACTCAAAATGATAGAGTTCTCTATAGTGTATCTCAATCTTCAGCTCTTACAAATCTACTCAAAATGTTGGGAAAGAAAATACATAGTTATCTGTCTACATGAAAGGATACAACCAGATTTCTTTGTGACAGTAAAAAAATTACTTTCCAAACTGAATGGTTTTAAAGGTGTTACTTGGACAACCAATCCACAGTTATTTTCAAGTGAAATGTGGTATATAACAGTTACCAAGTACTCTGATCTTTTGCCTTTTTAAAATTTAGAATGAAAATTAAAATGGTATAATGAAAAGAGTAAAAAAAGTTCACCTTTTAGAAGCCCATTGCCATAAGCTAATTGCCTGGTTGATTTCTAGTTTCTCTTTCCATTAAACATTTATACATTTATCATGTGTTTTTTGTAGGTTTAATTATAAAGTCTTTTCACTTTGTATGAGAGCAGGCTGTGTTCTCAGAAGCCATTTTCTTCTACTTTGATAATTATTTTTAGTCCCTAAATATTATTTTAATACTGATAAAATATGCACTTCTTTCACTACAAGTATAATGATCACTTGGAACTATTAAAATTGCTTGACTTTTCTTTACATATAGAGCTATACAAATGATAGATTATATAGTATGTTAGAACGCAGAAGCCTCTGAGATCAGAGTTTAATTTGAACTACATTTATAGATGAGAACATAGAAGATTCTCTGTGCCTGTATGAATTGGGATCTTCTGACTCTCAGTATAAAACCCTGTCTACCACATCATACCAACTATATTTATTCCTTATCAGTAGCAAAATGCAAAGGGCAGAAATTACATCATATATGTGACTGAAAGACTAACTTTTAATGTAAACACTATTATGATTTTTGTATGTATGTATATTAGTATACATAAACATATATTACTGTTTATATACTTATATATGCATATAAATTATGAATTATATATATCTATTGTTCTCTTTTTCATATTTCTATGAAAGTCAGAAAATATGTCCTCTCTGGCAAAATAAAACAAAAACTATATTCTAAAGTTAGATCCAATGTCTAATAAACAATCCTTACACTTTAATTGCTAGACTCAGATTTCTGTAAGTGGTGTAGACAGTGGAGACCAAATCAATATCTTGACTTATTCTAAAAATTCCATTCTGTTTAAGACTGCATCACACTATTTATTATGCCTGGCCAAATAGATATCAGTTAAAATATTCTATAGCATGTTTGCAGCAAAAGAATCACAGAAGAGTACAATAAATGGTCTAGAAACTGCAGTGATGATTTACTAAAGGGTAAGTTTAGTTCGGAATTACTGATATTGATCACCTAAGTGCTCTGTCAGAGGTAGTTTCAGCTAAAACTTGGGTTATCAGCAGGAACGTGTCTGAAATCAAAGTAGAAATATCTAACCCTCATGTTTTACTCCACGTGCCTCAGCAAGATCACTAAAGGTCTTCATTGAACAGAGTTTACCTCTATCACTATTTTTTGTTCACCTGTCTTTATCAAGCAGACATTGGCTAGGACATATTAAATTTTTTTCATAACCTGCTTGTCTAAAAATAATCAATTTGGACTTAACAACGAAAAACTAAGTCCTTCTGTAAAGCATTTATTTGGCATGACTTTTACCCTTTTCATAGGAGATGTTTAAGTGTAAAATAGGGTGTGGGGTTAATATTCAGAGGAGAAAGTACAACCAGGGATAGCTAAATGATAGAAAAATAAATTGGCATCTGTGGTCTCTTTTCCTATTCTTATAGAACGGTCAGTGTAAGAAATCTTCAATGTTGCCACTTACTTATTGTGTGACTTGGGTAATCACATGTTTCCATGAACCAGTTTGGAGACTGCAGAAGGCCTCCTGTCCTCCTGTGGCCCTAACCACTGGTTTCAATCCTTCCTGAAGTCCTACCCTTATAGAATGCTTCCTCCTTAATTAGCCCAATCCTTTTGTTACTTACTGAAATGCAAATTACCTTCCAAGAAGAAAAACATTAAACCTTATCAGTGATTTGGACATTAGGGTGCATGACCCTGAATGAACCTGTTAAGATCTTCTCCTGAATGCCAGATGAGAATCCTCTATTCAGCATGGCAATCATATGACCTGACACACTTCTTGTTTGGAGGACATAAAAATAGACCCAATCAGTGATCATATATTTAATGCAATGTAGGATTTAGATCAGCAATCATAAAGTTGGTACTATCCACCTACATTTAGGTTTATTAATTAGAAAAAGTCCTGTTATAACCTTTGTATTGGAGCTTTATAACAACTCTCCAAGATAAATGTCTTTAAGAAAATGCTATTCTATGGATAAAGTAAGATTTAATAAGCAGCTAAATAAAAACCTAACAATTGGGGGCTAATATCTCCTCTACAGGAACTTTGCAATAATATTCTGAAAAAGCCAAAGTGCAAAAAGCAAGAGAGAGATGCAACAAATTACTCTCCTAGTGGTTGAGTAGCGTTTCATTTCATTTTGTATTAATTTCCCATTGGTGCTATTTGCTCATCTTTTGGGAGGAGGTGGTAGTGGAGAGAGCTATCTGTATATATTAATTTGTAAGATTTTTCAATATCAATAATCTGAATCCTGGCCCGTCTCAGATTATTGCAAATACTATCTCAGTACTGCAAATACTATCTCAGTTCAACTTTAAAAAAAATGTACTGTAACATTTTTATCTTCATGACTCCTGACTTGGTATCATATTGATACAGACAAGAGACAGGGAAATACTGGGTAGAAGAGGGTGGTTCCCCAGCAAAGGCCCCACCCTCAAGCCCAAAGACCCACAACCCTAAATGAGGACACACATTTCTGTTTATGCCCCCCAAAAAGTTGCCTTTTGGCTCATCACACCCCAATAATTCTGCCTCCATATAAACTTGAGACCTTAGTGGGCACACATTCAAGTGGCTGAACATTGAGACCAGCAAGGGTGGAATGACATAGCAGAGAAAGAGAGAAGAGGAGAAATGACTGGACACCAAGAGGAAATCGGTCGGTATGGTTGGAGAAGAGGCCAGCCCCTGGGAGGCCTGATTCCAGGGAAAGATCACATTTCCACTCTGTCCCCACTACTGGCTCCCCATCCATCTCGCTGAGAGCCACTTCCACCACTCAATAAAGCCTTGCATTCATCTTTTAAGCCCTATGTGATCTGATTCTCTTGGGACACTGGGCAAGAGCTTGGCATACAGAGGGCTGTCATACTAGGCCTCTGCCCTTGTGATAAGGCAGAGGATCCATTGAACCGATTAACTCACCAGCCATTCTGAAGATGGCTAATCTGAAAGAACTTTGTAACACAGGCCTGTTTGGGCTTTGGGAGTGGCAGACACCCACCCCTATACGCTGCCATGGGGCTGGAACCCAAAAGCACCCCCCTCCCAGCCTCTGTACCTGCCCATCTGCATGCTCTCACTAGGGGTTTGAGTTATAGGGTGGCCAAGCAGGTGGGCCACACCCCACTGCACATCTTGCAGGGAAAATCAAAGAACTCTCCCATTTCAATATTTAGAAAAACTTTTCTATCTTAAAATTATAGAAATATTTTTCAGGGTCTTTATTTTTGTATCTTTAAACATCTGCCATATAAATTTTAGTCATCCTAAATTTATTGTAGAATCTTCAATTCATTGTATAAATGTAGAAATAAAACTAAATTTCCAACACTATTTGTTGAAAAGTCTGTCACTTCCCATTGTACTTATCTATCATAGTCCTACATAGGTGGAGAGAGTTTGAAGATTTGTTCTGAAATTTGCAAATGTTTTGATTCCATAAGAATTTAGAAATTTAGTATTTTTAAAACTCGAATATATTTTTTCTCTTTTTTTAAACTGATTTTTAAATTTCTACCAATTTCTATAATCTGTAGTTTCTGTGCCTACTGCTATTTGTCCCCTAATGTGACAAGTTGCATTTCATTTTGTGACCTAACCTTAGAAACAGCTGTGTGGTATCAGCCTGCCTAGGCTGTCCTTGCTCTGAATTCTGTCTATTCCAGACAATTAGCAAAATGAACTTGGAAAATTATAAAACGTTCCTTAATCTGAATTTTCTCACATCTAAAATGGATCTATTCCACCAATATCAGACATTTATAAAAGTTCAATGATGTGGATTGGAACTTGGCACATACTAGCTTCTCAACCAATACAAGTTTTACTGATGTTTAATTTTCCTTCTGTCACCTCCCTCCATACTGACACTATGCTGCTATCAACTGTGCTCTTTATTCTTTTTTTTTTTTTTTGAGACAGTGTCTCACTCTGTCACTCAAGCTGGAGTGCAGTGGCATGATCTCTGTTCACTGCCCCCTCTGCCTTTGGGGTTCAAGTGATTCTCCTGCCTCAGCCTCCTGTGTAGTTGGGATTACAGGTTGTGCCACTATGCCCGGATAATTTTTATATTTTCAGTAGAAACAGGGTTTCACCATGTTGTCTAAGCTAATCACGAACTCCTGACATTGAGTGACCTGCCCACCTCAATCTCCCAAAGTGCTGGGATTACAGGCATGTCTGCTCTTTATTTTTAAGCAACTATGTGAGATGGTGACAGGCTCTTCCATGATATTTTCAGGGCCAGGACAAAAATAGAAATGAAAGCCCATGTATACTACATGTAAATATACTTTGTATGAACATGTGAAAATGTACAAAGAATTTTTATGAGACTAAAAGTGGACAAAATACTGATAATTTGAAATAAATAATTATTGTGCATTTCCCTGTGTTCTGTTGAAAGGTCTGAAATATTTTGATTAGTAAAATAATGTAAACCAATATAATTTGAATTAATATGTATTTATCCCATAAAATTTATTTTCTTGCTTTTATTTTAGTGGAAAATCATAAATTGGCCAGGCATGGCGGCTCACTCCTGTAATCCCAGCACTTTGGGAGGCCAAGGCCAGTGGATCACTTGAGGTCAAGAGTTCAAGACCAGCCCTAGCCAACATGGTGAAACCTCATCTCTACTAAAAATATAAAAATTAGCTGGGCACCTGTAATCCCAGCTATTCACAAGGCTAAGGCAAGAGAATTGCTTGAACCCAGGAAACAGAGGTTGCAGTGAGACAAGACTGCACCACTGCATTCCAGCCTGGGTGATAGAGTAAGACTCCATCTCCAAAAAACAAAAAAATAAGATAGCTGAAATAAAATGTTCAAAGGAATCATAAAAGAGGAAATTTATCAAAAAAAAAAAAAAATCATAAGTTATCATATAAAGAGTCTTAACATAATTTGTGTTCTATTGGCAGATACACCAAATTAAACATTTCTTGAGTTACTACTTTTATTAGATTGTTTTTTATACTTTCAAATTTTAAAGAAGACATTGTTCCATTGAGTCATCAACTGGAAATATCAATAAAATTTTTAAATCAATACTTTGATTCTGGAATAGCCTTGGTTTATACATATCACACAAATAAGATCCCAAATGATAAGTTATCATTTTAACACGTAAGTTGTAAAATATTTTACAATATAGAAAATTTTTAAAAAGTAATATACTACTTAATCATGACTTTACCTTGAACTACATTGGTTACAAAATAATTTATAAATATTAGTTTGCAGTTTACTTGTATGCAAATATCCTTCTTCATGTTCAAGCAAATATTTGAGTTTCCTTGTTCTATTATTGCTATTTCTTAATAGAATGATGCTTTTGTTGTATATTTCACATGTAGTTTATTTTAACAGAGGGGAAAATAATTTAATTTAAAGCTTTTAAAGCAGTTAGTCCCTTTAAAACCTAGATGACTAAATGTAGATCTCTGATTTTTCTGTAATCTTCTACTAAATAATTATAAGCAATAGTTCATATTCAAAAACACAGTTCATGCATATTTCAAATTGATTTCATTTTTTAACAAAAAAGGACTTCTTTAGCTGCAGATCTATTTCACCTGTTCTCATGCATCTTGTATCTTGTATATAATGATTTTAACACCTTTCATAATATTTTGATGGTATTTCAACCATAAGTCCAAGGATAGTTGTAATCTCAAATTTGATATAGGCATTATTAAGATTCCTAGATGTGAAAAGGTCTGGAAAATTTTGACTGTAAATTTGTCATTGTTCCCAAAATGTCATCAGTTCTGGCATAATTGAAGACATGTCTTTTAGTAAAAACTCAAACTATGCACCTTAAGTAGCAGAAAGAATGCTGTGGATCTTTGGCCAAAATTTGGCCAATATCTGTCATGTCTTCAATTATGCCAGAACTGATGACATTCCCTTTATTAATCATGTTAGCAGCATTATAATAAGCTTGCCATCAATGGCCTATTAATAAAGAGCTGAACAATTTACTTTTTAAAAAGTTAGTCAGTATTGTTGGAAGTCTTTATAAAATAAAAATATTCTTAATTCTAACATTTAATATCTATTTGGTTGCCAATATTTAAAATTGGTATCATACTTTAAACCTTACCTCCAGTTACACATATTGAAATTTGAGAGAAATATAAAATGTTTAATACTGCAAAATATACTTCAGTTGCTATGTGCAACTACTTTGAATAAAAGTAACATTTGTGAAAACCTGCAGAGCCATGATTTAGAATATGAAGAGAAGCAACCAAATGGATACTCAGCACCACTGAGAAAAATACATGTAACATGGAAAAAAATCTATTTTATGTACGCTGTTGAGAAGCCAGATTTAACAAGTCAACTGATTTATATTCATACTTAAATGACTTTGGTTTCACTGCTCAAATACTTGCTGATCTCCAAAGCAGTGTCCTTCTCGAAGCTGACACTGGCACAGTCTGAAACCATTTATGGGATTCAGGCACAGTCAACTTTTGCTTTAAGGACATGTGTCAAGAGATGTGGATAAGTAACACCATGGAACTCAGAGAGGTCTATTTTGCCTGGAATAAGGGCAGTACTGAATCAAAGAGCTATTAATTTTCTGGAAACCTTGATGGATACGCAACAAAGGCTGTCTGTTAGAGGACCTACTTAGCATTTACTAGTTAAGACATGTTCAGCTCCAACTTAACTGAAACTTATGTGGAAAGTTTCAATTAAGAAATGGCAACTTATATTTATGCCCTTATATAAATAAAGCTCCGAGAAAGATTTAGCTGTTAAAGGATATTGTCAAGAGGCACATCCCCTTTATCTTTCTGCTTTCTATACTTTGTATGTGACCCTTGTCTTCATTGTTGCAAGGTGGCTGCTAATCCTCTATGTCCCGCATTTACATTTCAGGCAACAAGAGTAAGAAGTGATGAAGTGCCAGGTGTGGTAGCTCATGCCTGTAACCCTGGCAGTTTGGAAGGTCAAGGTGGGAGGATCATTTGAGCCCAGGATCTTAAGACCAGCCTGGGAAAAATGGCAAAACCACATCTCTACAAAAATTACAAAAATTAGCTAGGCACGGTGACATATGCCTGTAGTCCCAGCTACCCAGGAGACTGAGATGGGAGGATTGTTTGAGCCCAGGAGGTCAGGGCTGCAGTGAGTGGAGATCCGGCCAGTACACTCCAGCCTGGGTGACAGAGCAAGACCTTGTCTTCAAACAAAACAGAACAAAATAACAACAACAACAAATAAACAAACTGATGAAGAGTCAGAGGCAGCACCTGTTCGAGAAGAGCAAAACCATCCAAGACCTTCACAATACACATCTCATTTGCTAATACTGTGTCACATCCAAGTATGAGAGCTTTCAACGGGACACGCTGCTACCTTGAAAAAGTTGTAATTACACTTGTATAATAGGGGAAAAAATGAATGAATATATTGACTAGGCAACTATCAGTATTTGCTTCCTGATCAGCGTGTAAGAAGAAACAAACATTTCTCCAGGATATTTCACTGCTTCTGGGGGACTGTGTTAAAGAAAAACTTCTCTTCCTGGGTTAACAAGGGGCATGATTTTAAAGACAGGAGTTTCCCAGCTCCAAGCCTCCATCCCGGAGGGTAAAGTTCTTTGTCTGGGTTTCTCACATGGGGACTAGGTAGAGAAATCCAGGCGGGCTCCTGTGTCCAGAAAGCCCACCAAAAGCTCTGGGAGGAGGGGGCTCTATTGTGGACCAAGTAGCCAATCCGGTATCAGAGTCAAAGATCAATCACTCCAGAGGACGTTTGAAAGAATTCCTCCCATTGGATGATAACATGAATGGGGAGGGAACAACTCAAGGGTTAAAATTCCACTGCTCTCTCGCTATACAGATTCATTCCCATGTCAGCATGTAAGCTGTTGACCTTGTGTGCGCTCGCTCTCTCTCTCTCTCTCGCGCTCTCTCTTTCTCTCTCTCTCTCTCTGTCTCTCTTTCTCTCACCTCTCTCTCACTCTGTCTCTCTCTCTTTAGCTTTATTGTTGTGTATTTGCATATCAATCATTTGAGTTTAGACACTTCTAGCTTTCCAACAAACTCTTAGCATTCATGCATTTGTGTGTGATTAATGTGCATATTTAAATCACTTCTGGATTATCTGCTTATAGCATTATTTAATTTAATTTATTTCTAAAAGTATTTAGTTTTCTTATTGAACTACCAACTAATTCCCAGAAAAGGGGTCTCTGACTTCTGTATTTCTCACCAACATAATAGAAAAGCTTACAGTGACTATAATTTCTTAACCAGAATTTGAGGCCTGAAAATAGTTTTATTATATGATTTATATTATACAGATTTAAAAATAATATTGTTAAGAGTATAAAATATAGAGTCAGATATGCTTTAGTTCAAATCTCAGCCTCCTACCTTATACATTTGGTGGTTTTTAACCCATCCAAGCTTCAGTTTTATTCTGGTAAAGCATGGTTAAAAACATTTTTACAGGGTCTTGGTAAACTCAAATGAAGTACTATGCATAAAGTAATTAATGTAGTGACAATAAAGTCAGTATAATAATTATAATTATTCATATCACTTAAAATGGTCATGGCACTTAGTTCAAGTGCTGTGTAGTATTATTGTTAACTATAGCATGACTATAGCTAACAATAATACATCATTTCAAATGGCTTGGATGAGGCTATTGAATGTTCCACAACACAAAGAAATAATAAATATCTGATATAATTAATATGCTGAGTACCCTGATGTGATATGTTACATGTATTGCATAACTATGGACCACATAGACAAAATCATTATGTGTCAATTTAAAATGTGTTTAATTTTTAAAATACAAGAAGAAAAATAAATCAAAATGGTATCTGAAATATGCTTTTGGGGAATATTTGAAATATATACCTAACCTATCCTGGCAATTTACAGTTTTCTCCTTCTCTGAAAGCTCAGCTGAAAGCATCCTCATAAAATAAAAACTGCCTTCTGAAATACATTTCTGAATATCTGTGTATTAGTTTACTAAAGCTTCCATTAAAAAATACCACAGAGTAGTTGCCTTAAAGAACGGAAATTTAATTTTTTCACAAATCTGGAGGTTGGAAGTCCAAGATTAAGATGCCAGCAGCACTGGCTTCCTTTGAGGGCTCTCTCCATGGATTGTAGATGGACGCCCTCTTGCTGCCTCCTCACACTGTCATCTCTATATGCATGACCCCCTCGAATGTCTTCCTTTGATAGGACATCATTTAGATTGAATTAGAACTCTACCCTAATAGCCGTATTTTTCACTAAATAAACTCTTTACAGACCTTATTCCAAATACAGGTTACATTCTGAGGTACTAGGAGTTGGGACTTCAACTTTTGAATATAGAACATATATAATTCAATCCATAACAATTTCATTAATATCCCAAGTTAAATTTTATTCAGTTCATTTTCTTTTCAAGACAAGGTCTCACTCTGTCACCCAGGTTGAAATGCAGTGGTGAGATCACAGCTCACTATGGTCACCTTAACTCCCAGGCTCAGGTGATCCTCCCACCGCAGCCTCCTGAATAGCCAAGACCACAGACACACACTACCACATCAGGCTAATTCTTGTATTTTTTTGTAGAGATGGGGTTTTGCCACGTTGCCTAGGCTGGTCTCAAACTTCTGGCTCAAATGATTCTCCCGCTTTGGCCTGTCAAATTGCTGGGATTACAGATGTGAGCCCCCACGTCCGGCCTTTACTCAGGTCATTTTATTTTACTTGGGAAAATATTTGAGACACCTTGATTACTGAGTTAATAATAGCACACAATATCCTATGGTCATTCTATGCTAGACCCATGGCTCAGTGATTAACATGTACATTTTACATGATGCCTCACTAATCGATTCTAAGTAATACCAAACCCATGGAAAAATAAATAAACTGAAGTTTGAAGATTAAGTATTTTGGCCAAGGGTACACAGATATTACATGGCAGAGTTGTAAGTGAATCAGTTCTCTCTGTTGCCAAAACCTAAACGAGCCCTTCACCACTAGATACTCAGCCTTGCAGTGCTAATAATTCTTGGATTACTTAAGTTTTTCTCCTTTATTATCAATCCACTGGTCCTTTATCATCAAAAGCTTAATGTCAGATGAAACTTCTTTAACTTTGAGGATTTTAAACCAAGTAAAGTGAAATCTTATTAAATAAAACAATTTAATGTAACAGTTAACATTTAATAACAAAATAATTTAGTTACATTATTTTATTTAGTCCTCAGAAAATTCCCTTGAATATATCTTATATTTCTCCATTTTAAACATAAGACTTAGAATCAGAGGATACGCGACTTTCACACTGCCACACATCTCAGATGAGCCAGACATATTTTAACCCCAATGTGCATACTTTTTGTAAAGAATACCTATAGTGATATATTCTCCTTTATACATTGGGACACATCAATTCTGCTGAAAATAATGCTCAACAAAGGAGAAGATTGACATGGGTTTGAAGACATCTTCTTTTGAAGTAAAAGAAGAGTTCCTTCATCTAGTGCTATGTGTCAAACAGTGCAAGGAATATGGATGACAGCTACATTTGATCATGTTTAGAGGAATTTAAAGGAGTTTCACTTTAGAGATAGTAATTCTTGGCAAAGAAACCAGCATACTGTGTCCTCTTACATATGGTTATCATTAGTAAGGCCAAGTTCTGGCCAAGGTTTTATGGGCTTAGCTTCCTTACTACTCCTTATTTACTTCACCTATATCCTAATGATGACATGAATTCTGATTTGAAATATGGCCAATTGAGCCAAGTGTTTGCCACTACTGAAAAATGTACCATCCTAATTGAATTTGTCTTAGTGTCCGCCAGTAAGTGTCAGGTATTTGGTGACTAATGACATAAATGCCACTTTTAAAATATTTTTTACAAACTAGGTATACCTTTTAAAAGCTCATTTTGAACACAAGGACATAACATAAAATAGCCATAGAAAATAACGCTTTTTGTCATAAATGCAGCCAAATTGTTATATTTTGTATAATTTCTTAAATCATCAAGGTTATAGTGTGTTAGTAAAATATTTCACGTTCTAGTCCATATTAAAGGAATCTATCACACAAGAAAAGATAGTAGTATATAAAATGATTTGTCTTGTTAATAATTTGATTTTAGGCAGCTTATAAAGATGGACAATTGACAAGACGACTTTCTATAAGGAAGATACAGAATTATGTTTCTCGTTATGGCAAAGTAGCTTAACATAATAATAAACCCCTGAATAAAGTATTTTTAAAAACATGTATTTGGAGGCCCAGAAAAGCAAACAAAACAAATAGAAATTGGAGAAAATCAATTTTTGAAACAGGGAGCACATTGGTAAAATTCACATTTATATAGGTTTTCTTTCAAGGGCATGCCACTGTTCAATGTTTCACAAAAAATAGAACTCAAGCTAAAAACAAAAGTCTCCCCAGGATGATGATTCAGAGGTGAGCATTTGAGACTGTGTGTCTGAGAAATTGAGTGAAGAACTTCAGGAGCCCCAAATTTGTGTAAAATTCCCCTCATATCGTTGGTTCACACTTAACTACGCACGTATATGACAAGAACCTCAGTGGCCCATGTGAAGCAGAAAGAAGTTTGAAAGGAATGAAGAGAGATTCCAAAAGTTTCCCATCTTAGGGGAAATAGCAATTGAAAGTTCAAGCTCTGACAAGTTAGAGAGTAGTAAACGATTCAGGATTTTCATTAAATCCTGAGAAGTACCCAGCTTTGGAAATAAGGATCACATGTTAGTAAGGGAAAAAGTAAAAAAGACATAACATAAAAAGCCTAAACTCAAACCTCCAAAAGTCATTAGTGATCAATAGAAATTTAACTTACCAAACCAAACATACTTTAGAAGAGGATAACAGAATCACAACTCATTAGGATGTATCACTCAAATGTCCAAGACTGGATAAAAGTAAACACGCATGAGAAGTAGCAAGAAAATATGACTCAAAAGAAAATATAATCCAATGAAGGAGACTCTCAGATATCCCAAATTTTGAAATTAACAGGAATGAACTTGAGGTATGCAATGTTGTTTTAATCATATAAAATACCTATGTAATACCTCTATTAAAAATTCTCTGAATGTCATAATTACAAATGGAGAAATTAGAAGAAAGCACCAATGAACCTAAAAACAGGTCCATAGAAATTATACAAATTGAAGCACAGGGAAAAAAATTTAAAATATCAACTGGTCTAACAGAAATGTATCTGAAGTTTCTGAGAGAGAAAAGACTTAATAGAGCAGAAAACATATATAGAAATATTAGCTAAGATTTTTAATGTTAAGAAAAACAAATGCACATTCAGGAAGCTAAGTAATACTCAAGCAGGATGAATATTTTTTAAAAAACTACATTTAGATATAGACAAACTGAAGAAAACCAAAGGTAAAGAGAAAATATTTTTAAAAAATTAGAGAAGAAAGCCACACTGCATTCAAGAGGACAATAATAAGCATAATGATAGCTTTTGTGTCATTAAGAGCAATAAGGGCAAAATGAAACAAAATATTTAAAGTGCTAAAAAAAAAAACCCTGTGAACATATAATTCTATATTGGCCAAAAATATCACTTAAAATAAAAGATAAAATTGAAACACCTTTAGATAAACAAATGCCAACAATTTTTTGCTAGTAGCCATACCCACTCTGCAAAAAAAAATCTGAAAGGATTTCTTCAAAAAGAAGGTAAATGGTAGCAGGTGTAAATTCAAATGTATAGAGAAAAATGAAGAGCACTGAAAATGGCAAATACGTGGGAAAATAAGAAACATCAGTTTGTTTTATTGAGTTACCAACAATCAGTTTTAAAATAGAAAACAAAAATGTGAGTTTAAGCATAAATATCTATATATCATGGGGCTTATAACATTTGCAGAAATAAAATGTGTTATAAAAATAACATAAAGGACATCGTAAATGTCTTACATTACACCTGTGCTATATTAATTAAAGGTAGATTGTGATGAATTAAGGATGGTTATTATAATTGCAATGTTCTTTAAACTGACTGCACCATGGACTACATCATAGTCAATCCATGGTGACCTCTATGAGCTGCATGTACACTCCAGATGGCCTCCTGGAGCCAGAAAGTCAGATAACAAGAAAACTGCAAAAGGAGAAGAATAGCTAGCTCCTGCAGTGCCTCATTAACCGACCTTGTGACATTCCACCATTGTTCTGCCTCAACTGATAAGTTGACCTTGTGACACTGGACCCTGTGGCCTGATTAACTGACTCGTGACATTCTACCATTATTCCTGCCTTAACTTATTGGTCAACCTTGTGACATTGGACCCTGTGACACCCCCTCATGGCTTGCAAAAAACCTCCCTAAACTCTAACTTTCCATTACCTACACCCGACCTATAAAACCAGCTCCTATCCCACCACCCTCTGCTGACTCTCTTTTTGGACTCAGCCCACTCGCACCTGGGTGAATAAACAGTCTTGTTGCTCACACAAAGCCCGTTTAGGTGGTCTCTTCATTCAGAGCACACTCAACATTTGGTGCCAAAACCTGGGACAGGAGTACTCCTTTGGGAGACCACCCCATGTCCCAGCTCTCCCTCTGTGAGAAGACCCACTCGCAACCTCAGCGCATCAGGCCAGCCCAACAACCCTCTCCCTACCCTCAAATCAGGTAAGCAATCTGTCCCTCTTTTCCTTTAAATCCTTATCCTTCTAAGTAGAGACAAAGGAGACACCCTTTATCCATGCGTTGAAAATCTCCAACCTCGGTCACAAACTCGGGAAGACAGTCTTCTCTTAG
The DNA here is from genome assembly GCF_001604975.1 of Cebus imitator. NCBI lineage: Eukaryota > Metazoa > Chordata > Mammalia > Primates > Cebidae > Cebus > Cebus imitator. Next base: position 1,899,498 of record NW_016107461.1, on the reverse strand, counting down.
TGTTTGGTCAATAGTGGGGATGTCTGCCTTGATCACTCACCCACATGACAACCCAGGACTGAGTCAGGGACACCCACTGAAAACCCTGGTAGCTGCTCGCATTCTCCTTGTCTCTACTTCTCTCCTTAAAACTTATTTCCTTCACTATGGGCAATATTCCACCTTCCATTCCTCAGTCTTAGCCTCTAGCCTGCATCCTAAAAAACCTAAAACTTCTTCAACTGTTGCCTGATCTGAAACCTAAACATCTTATTTTTTTCTGTAACACAGCCTGGTCCCAATACAAATTAGGGTTCCAAATGGCCAGAAAATAGCACTTTCCATTTTTCTATTCTGCGGGACCAAGACAATTTTTGTTGACAAGTGGGCAAATGGTCTGAAGTGCCGACATCCAGGCATTTTTTACACTTTGATCCCTCCCTAATCTCTGCTCTCAATGCAATCCATCCCAAATGTTCTTTGTCTCCCTTCCATCTGTCTCTCCTGCCTCCACCAGTGACTACAAATCCTCCTTATCCAACCTTCCTCCTCCCTGCCAGTCTGAATCAGGCCCTAACCATACCCCCACAGAGCCTTCCCCCTTCTCCTCTGCCCACAACCCACCTCCTTATGCCCCTCTTGTCACCTCCCCACCTCTTACTCAGTCTGGCTTACAGTTTAGTCCCAAGGCTAAATCCTCCATCCCTGCCCAACAATTTCCCCTTCCAGAGGTGGCTGGATCCGAAGGTACAGTTGGGGTGCACGTTCCTTTCTCTTTATCTGATCTTTCCCAAATCAGCCAATGGGTAGGCTCCTTTTCATCATATTCTACTAAACATATACAGGAGTTTCAATATCTAACCCAGTCCTATAACTTAACATGGAGTGATTTAAATGTCATCCTCACCTCTATTCTCACCCTAGAAAAGCGGAAAAGAGTTTACACCCTAGCCCCATCCTATGCTAAAGACCAGTGGCACCTTGAACGCGGTCTATAGGAAGGTACCAGACTAGCTCCCTTCGAAGATCCCCATTAGGAATACCAGGCGGTTTCCCCCAGTATAGCCAGGTGAGATTACATGATCTCCTGCCTAACTGAAGGACTCAAAAAAAAAAAAAAAAACAGCATATAAAGCTGTCAACTATGACAAACTTAAAGAAACTACCCAGGGCAAAGATGAAAACCCAGCCCCGTTCACGGCCCGCTTAGCAGCCACCCTCAAATGATTTACTGCCCTGGACCCAGAAGGGCATCTTATTCTTAATATGCATTTATTACCCAGTTTGCCCTAGACATTAGGAAATATCATGAGAGATACTGCAGAATAGGGTGATGGAATTAGCGAGGCCTGCTATACCTGTCCCAATTGCAGCAGTGGTGACCCCTCATCCTACAAGCAAGGGGATTAATGGAATGACTCCTTTTTGTTGTGCAGGAGTTACAAGGCGGACAGGAGGTGTTCATTTCTGTTGGCCAGCTGGATTTTGGGAATAAGGAAATTTAAGGTACAGGTGCCTGTCCAGTTGGTAGGAAGGCAGAGGTAAGAGGAAGAGCCACAGAGGAATAAAAGTCCTTGGATGAGGCAGAACTGGAAGTGTCTCCTCTCAACTGAAGAGATGAGAAAATGTTCTGGAGGGGCTTGGGTCTTCTATCCAGATACCAAGGGAACAAGCAAGGGTCGTGGCTATTAAAGGTTGTAGTGGGGGCTGATAGGGTAATTGTGTGGAAGGAGAGGACTTCTTTTCATTGTGTATGAGAAAGTGTTTGGTATCTATGAGTAATCATTCACTCTTATTAACAAGGTTAGGTATGAGCAGGCAGGAAGAGGGGGCTGGAGGAGAGTCTGATTAACAAGGGGACGGCAGCCAAGGATAGAGTGAGAGGCAGGGTAAATTCCTACCAGGCAAAACGTGCTATTGACATTCTTAAGAGTGCTAGTGAATGAGAGAGGGCTTACCGTAATGTGAAGCTGGTATCTTCCTATTTCTTGGTTAATGTGGGTGACAGGGCCTTGGAAGTGAAGCGCAAAGGAAGACAAAGCGGGTGGGAGGTCTACCAGAGAAACTCCATTAGGTGACTGTTGGGAAATGCATAAGGGAGCAGCAATAGGGATAGTTGTTCATGTGGTTAGTGTCCAAAAACGGGGAATGTGGAGTTGACATAAAGGGAAAGATTGCATAGGTAGGTGCGAAGAAGAGCAGCAGCCTGTTGGTATGTATGGATGTTTTTGCTGCATCTTTCTATGAAATAGAGGAGTTCTTCTGGGGGGTACAAGTGGGGGTTGTTGATGGAAGTTTGGAGGTGTAAAGATATGGGAGAGTTTGCCCAGTCCACTGGTAGGGCAGCGGCAGCTGTGTAGGCAGAAGAGGAGAGGGATATGCATAATGGAAGGGTTTGAAATATTTAGGAGAGAGTGGGTTAGGTTGATATGTTGGAGGTAATTAGGCAGGGGTAGAGGGTAGCAGGAGAATGGGAGTGAGGTTAAGAGTGAGTATAAAAGAAAAGGACTTCATTGGGGTGGAAGAATTGGAGAGTTCCTTGCCGCAGAAGGTCATCTATCTACTCTAAGAGAGAGTTAAGAGTAACAGCTTGAGGGTAAAACCATGAAACGTCGGCTGTAATTGCTTGGAGGAAAAGTGTATACCGGCAATGTAAACAAGAGCAGGGCATATAAAATAAGAGAAACAGAGACTTTCTGTGTAGTTTAATTAATAGGGGTGACTGCGTTAAATAGTGGTGCTAGGAAAAAGATGCCTAATGAAAGTAAAAAGTATGTTAGGTTTACATAGGGTTGTTCTTCCACTTCAGGGATACGGTGAGTTTAAGAGAAGTGGGGAAGAGTACTTGCGACTTCCAGGAGGAGACAGAGGAGTCAGGCCAATTGTCTGATGGACACGGCTTTATCCTGGAATGATGGACCCACTGGGCAGGATCTTGTAGACGGACAGCTATTGTGGTGCTATAGACGACCAGGAAGGGTCCTGTCCACCAAGGTTGCAGAGACCGAGGGGTTAGGCTTTTAATTAGGACTGACCTCCCAGCTACGGTGTCTTCATATGGCCAGGTATCTGGAGTGGATAAGAGGAAATTAGCAGCCTGGCGGATTTCATGCTCAGCCTGTTGGAGGACTAGTAGATAGTCACCAAGAGGACTGGTGTCTGGAATAAGATTAAGCCCAAGCAGAAAGGTGCAGCCATATAGGAGTTCAAAGCGGGTATACCCTGTGGGTTCTTTAGGAGTGGTTTGAATCCTGAGAAGAGCAAGGGGTAGAACTGTCCACTGTTTTTTTAGTTGGAAGCTGAGTTTGGTGAGATGTGTTTTTAAAAGGCTGTTAGCTCTTTCTATTTTTCCTGAGGACTGAGGGTGGAATGGTGCATGGAGATTCCACTGGATGGGAGACTGCTTGGGTAATTTGGCTAACGAAGTCTGGTCCATTGTCAGATTATATAGAAGTAGGAAGACCAAATTGGGGAATTATATCAGTTAGGAGAGAAGAGATAATTGTGGTAGCTTTTTTGAACCCAGTAGGAAAGGCTTCAACCCACCCGGTAAAGGTATCAATCCAGACTAAAGGCATTTAAATGCAGATACAGGGCATATGAGTAAAATCTATTTGCCAGTCTGTGTTGGGGTAAATCCCCTGGCTTGATGTGTAGGAAGAGAAGGATGTTTAAGGAAGACTTGAGGGGTAGAATAGTGCCAGATAGAACATTGAGATATGATTGTTTTCAGGATGGATTTCCATGATGGAAAATAAATGAGGGATTCTAAAACACAGGCTAGAGGCTTGTACCCTATGTGAAAATGATGATGAAAGGATGCAAGGATAGAGTGGGCTTGTGAGGCAGAGAGAATGAATTTTCCATGGTCTAAGACCACTTGCTTTGAGTAGGAAATGATTGGTAGGTTAAAGTTTCAGATGGAGAGTAGGTAGGAGTAACAGATGAGGAGAAATACTGGCCATGAGGAGCAGGTACTGGAATATTAGCTGCTTCTTTAGCTGTTTTATTGGCATAGGCATTTTCTTGGGTAATGGAGTCTGATGGGTTTTGGTGCCCTTTGCAATGAATGACTCGAGCTTTGGTTGGAAGGAGAGTAGCTTTAAGAAGGGTTTTTATTAAGGAGGCATTGATAATAGAGGACCCTTGTGTAGTGAGAAAACCTCTTTCTGCCCATATAACAGCATGGTGGTGAAGGATGTGGAAGGCGTATTTAGAATCAGTGTAAATATTGACGTGTAACCCTTTTGCAAGTGTAAGAGCCTGGGTTAAGGTGATAAGTGCATCTCGTTGGGAAGTAGTAGAGGGGGGCAGTGTGGCAGCCTCAATAATAGATAAGTGGAATATAACAGCATAACCAGCTTTGGCTGGTGCCAACTGACTAGGCTTTGAAGAACTGCCCTGTGTGGTCTGCGTCTGGGATTGGGAAGAGGGAAATATGGGAAAAGAGGGAGGATGTTACGATGGATTCCTGAGATGCAACCGTGAGATCAGGACTTGTGTTGGGTGTTAAGTGAGAGGCTGGGTTGAAGTCAGGTCCAAAAGCAGTGGTTACTGTGGGGGTTTCAATAAAGAGTACACAAAGCTGGAGAAGGTAAAGGGCTGAAAGCGAGTGTGTAAGGTGTGAAGGAGAAACTAAACTTTGGAGGTTGTGTGAGCTATAGAGAGTAAGTAGGGCATAGCCTGTAATTTTAAGGGATTCTAGTATTACAGCCGTGGCAGCCAAGGTGTGTAAACATAATGGCAGCCTAGGGACTGTGAGGTCAAGTTGTTTAGACAAGAAGGCAACTGGTTTTGAGTCTGGCTCCTGTGTAAGAACCACAACAGCGCTTCCTTTTACTTCTGCCACGTGAAGGGAGAAGGGTTGGGAGGAGTTGGGGAGTGCTAGTGTAGGGTCTGTTTCTAAGGCCTTCTTTAGCAAATGAAAGGAAGAATGGGGGTAGGATTTGGGTCACCTAAGTTTCTATTGGGTCACCTAAGTTTCCTTTTGTAAGTTTATAAAGTGGTTTGGTTAAGAGGGCAAAACCTGATATTCAGAGGTGAAAGTATCCTATAACACCTAGGAAGGACAGAAGATGTTGTTTAGTGGGTGGAGTTGGGGTTTGGGAAATTATTTGGATATGGTTGACAGGGAGAGTGCGTGTATGCTGATGAAGGATTACACCAAGATAAGTAATGGATGGAGAAGAAATGTGGGCTTTAGAAGGGGATACATGGTACCCCTTGGAGTATAGAAGTTGAAGAAGTAGGAGAGTGTCTTGCCAGGAAGACTCACAAAAGCGACTGCAAAGAAGGAGATCATCCACATATTGAATGAGGTGGGAAGCAGATAGAAGGAGAGTAGATCATGGGAAAGGGCTTTACTAAAGTAGTGTGAGCTCTCTCTGAAACTTTGGGGCAGAATGGTCCAGCTGAGTTGTTGAGACTGGTAGGAGTTGGGGGTTAGTCCAAGTGAAGGCAAAAAGAGGCTGAGAGGAGGGGTGTTAGGGGATAAGTCCTGACAAATGTTGCACATCACCCCTCCATACTGCCTCCAAAATTTCACTACCCATCCCCCTACTTTTTCTAGTTTTAACTTTTTTACCTTTATATTATTAATATAAAAGGGCAGGAATTCAAGATTCTTTGAACTGACTGCACCATGGACTACACCATAGTCAAACCATGGTGACCCCTGTGACCCACACATACACCTACAGATGGCCTCCCGGGGCCAGAAAGTCTGAGATAACAAGAAATCTGCAAAAGGAGAATAACAGCTAGCTCCTGCAGTACCTGATTAAACAACCCTGCAACCTTCCAACATTATTCTGCCTCAGTGTTAAGCTGACCTTGTGACAATGGACCCTGTGGCCTGATTAACCGACTTGGGACATTCTACCACTATTCCTTCCTCAACTGATAGGTCAACCTTGTGATATTGGACCCTGTGACATCCCCCTGCCCAGCTTGCGAAAAAACGCCCTAAATTGTAACTTTCCATTACCTACCCTCAACCCTATAAAACCAGCCCCTATCCCATCACTCTCTGCTCAGTCTCTTTTTGGACTCAGCCCTCTCACACCTGGGTGAATAAACAGAACTGTTGCTCACACAAAGCATGTTTAGATCTCTTCATTCAGAGCATGCTTAACAATAATCCCTAGAGAAAAACCTAAGTATATGCTATACCCAAGAAATAAAACAAAGATATAGACCTAGTAAAAGTAAAATAAAGGGAAAGAAATACCAAAAAACACTAAACATAAAAACATTGGTATTACTATATTATCAAAGTGAATTTCAGGACAATGAATATTACCAAAGACAAAGAGGAATATGGTATAACGTTAAAAGGGTCAACTTATCAAGTATGTATAAAAATCCTTGGGCCAGGTACCATGGCTCAAGCCTGTAGTCCCAGCTACTCAGAATGCTAAGGAGGGATGATCCCTTGAGCCCAGGGTGTTGAAGCTGCAGTGAGCTATGATCATATCACTGCACTCTAGCCTGGATGACAGAGTGAGACTCTGTCTCAAAAAAATAAAGAAATAAAATCCTAAATGTGCTTACAGAGCTTAAAAAACATGAAGAAAATATTGATAGAATTAAAGGGAGAAATAAATAAATGCGTAATTATAGCTGGAGATTCACTTTCTTCTCAATAATTAATAGAAAAATAAGACAAGGACTCAAACAGCACTATCAACTTGACTTAACCTTGCAGAAAACTGTATTCAATAACAGCAGAATATACATTAATAATGTACCTGCCACGTTCGCTAAGAATAAGGAGATAGTTATAAGGAGATAGTTATAAGGAGATAGTTATAAGGAGATAGTTACTGATGTACCTTTTCATTGTGATCATTCGCAGAGTCAGATTTTCTTTACAATTTTCTGAATGTCTTCAACTTCTCAATGAATAGATACATATAATAAATGCAAAGCAAATACCTCTATTATTCCCACCAGAGATATCTGAAGTCTCTCTATTTTTTTTTTCCTTTTTATCCTATTTAGGAGAGTGAACAAAATTAATTTTATATTCATGGAGTGTTTGTGTCTGTGATTGGCAGGGAATAATATTTACTTTCAGTTATCATGCTACCATGTGATAAAGGGGAAAAGACCACAGAAAGTTCTAAGAATCAGAGAAAGTAAAATACTGGCATAACATAAAAAAAGGAATGGCACATTAGTGAGAAATGGGTAAGTTACATTAATATAACCAATAATGGTATATATTGCATTTTTACTTCTGACTAAACTTGGAAATTTTCATTTATATGACATTTTATTCCAATTTTTTTTTACATAAAAAACAAGTTTATATATTTCAAAGAAATAATAAAGAGTGCAGAGGTTCAAATTCTTAGAAAATGCATTAAAAACTCTACAAATTCTAGTCATTTCCTGATGCCTTTTATTTTTTTCTTTTCCACAACAGTTTTGGGGGAAAAAAAAATGCATTCACCATGTGTTGAGGCTATTAATGTTGTCAGGTAGCAGGCAAATAAAAAGAAATTACTTACCTAATGACTCAAGGGTTTCCTTTATAAAATTGCTCATAAAATTTCTATGGCTTTGTTCACATAATAAAACAAGAGCATAAACTTGAGGAAATTAAGCCACATAAATCATATGGGAAAAAATTGAGGGAAAAGAGAAAGAAACTGGCATATCGGTAGATTTAAAGACTCAGGAGACAATTATAATGAGTATGAAAATAGTATACAATGGCTCATGAGACTAGCAATTCTTATCATTATTTAACCAGAAAGAGAGAAAAAGATAAGCAAGGAGAGAAAAATATCCAAATGTTATAAATACAAGGAACAAAAACTTTATATAAAATTTCTTAATGGGAGTGACTTTAGCAAGGTGGTGGAATAGGAGGTCCCCTTCTTATATCACCCAAGAGCAACAAGATTTGACAACAATTCGCAGACAAATTACCTTTGTGGGAACTTTGAGACCAGCTAGATAGTTGATAAACACTGGCAAAGCCCAAGACAAAGGAAAGCCATTTTGAGAGGGAGAGCCTGCACCCAGGTGGCACACTCAGAAACTGTGGTTCTAGTTCCAAATCTGAAAACAGCTTTGTACCTCTGTAAACTCAGCTACAGCCTCATGAGGGCTCGGTCCTGATATTACAACTATCTGCCAAGGGACTTAAAAAGAATCATATGGTTTGGGTGAAACCTCACTGGCTATGAATGTTGAAGCAGCCCCTATAAGCTGTAGGCTAAGAGCAGTCCTGTTTATGAGTCCTGCCAGGAAAAACATTTGTTTGTGCCCCTAGATCACCAGGCATGCTAATCTTTGTCACACAGGAGATTCTGAAATGGCCCTGTAACTTAGTTCTAGCCCTTTTCAGATGCATTTTGAGGGAGGCCTTGGCTGCCCAAGGACCAACAAGGAGACATGCCCAACCATGTCCCCAAAGGCAAATTCACTGACTTTGTTCTTGAAGCAGCCCTGCAAACCCAACTCCATTCCCTTCAGATGCAGTCCATAGGCAGTTCTCCCCACTCTGGAATTGGGGAGAGGGAGGCTTATTTGTAGCCTCAGATGTAAGCCTGAATATTTTGATCTGGGTTATAGATCCTGAAGAAGCCCTGTGCCTTAGATGCAGCCCCTCTGAGTCTCAGTCCAGCAACAGTCTTGCTTAAACAGGAACCCACCTAGTGGCAGAACAGCTGTCCTCCCAGGAACCTGGAAGGAGACACTCTTATCTATGTATCCAGTAACAGTCCCCAAAATAGCAGACTCTACTGTGAACTCAACAGCAACCACACGACTGAGCTCCAATCACACTTGACTGTGGTCCTGAAGGCTATTTCATCAGTATTGGGGACTGAATAGGAGAAGGTTTTCATCTTCTGAAATTGGCCTGTAAAGATTGAGAAGGGCTAGAACTAAGTTATAGGAACATTTCACAATCTCCTGTGCAAGCTTTTGGTTCTGGGGGCAATTATTTGCTCTTTCAAATATACAGATACCAACTCAGCTTCCCAAAAAATGAATAATCAGGCAATTATGATACTACTCAAGGAAATCAGTAACTGCCCATAAAGAAATGGAACTCTATGAATGCCTGACAAAAAATCCAAAATAATAATTCTGAAAAAAAGTTTAGTGAAATGTAAAAGAACACAGATAGGCAACTAAAAGAAATCAGAAAAACAATACATGAACAAAAGAGAAGTTGAATAAAGAAATAGAACTCTTTAAAAAAATTCTTGGAGCTGAGAAATATGATGATAGAACTGAGAAGTACAATAGAGAGCTGCAGACTCAGTTATGCAGAAAAAAAGAGTCAGTAAGATTGAAGACAATTTATTTGAAATTAACCAATTATATGGTAAAAAAAAGAATGAAAAACAGTTAAGAAAGAATGAGGGACCTATGAACACCATAAAATAAATAAATACATGAATTATGAAAGTTCCCAAAGGAGAAGAGAGAAAAGAGGTAAAGAACTTATTTAAAGAAGTAACAGATAAAACCTTTCCAAAATTTAGGAGGGAAATGGACATGTTGATTCATTGAGCTTCAAGAATCCCAAGAAAGATCAACTTAAAAAGTCACATTGTGATCAAGTTGTCAAAAATCAAAACAGAGAGAGAATCTTCAAGGAAGTATAAAAAAAATAAAAGACTCATCACATACAAGAAAATTTCAGACTATCACTAGGCTTCTCAGAAGAAACTTTTAATCCAGGAGAAAGTAAGATAATGTATTCAAGGTGCAAATAAATAAAAAAAAAAAACTGCCAACTAAAAATACTATATCCCAAAAAGCTGTTCTTTAGAAATGAAGGAGCAATTCTAAGACAAACAGAAGCTGAGGAAATTCATCTTCAGTAGGCTTAACTTAGAAGAAAAGCAAAAAAGGTTTCTTCAAGTTGAATGAAAGAATGCTAAGTAAAACCATAAAACGTCAGAAAGTATAAAATCATAAAGGTAAATACATAGTCAAATTCAAAATATCCTAGTACTATAATGGTGATGTGTAAATTACTTTAACTTTAGAATTCAAGTTTAAAAACAAAGTATTAAAAATAATAACTACAATATTTTATTAAGGGATACACAATAGCAAAATATGTGAGTTGTGACATCAATAACATAAAAATGAGGGACAGTAAAAGATTAGAATTTTCTATGCACTAGATATTAAGCTGTTATCCACTTAAAATAATCTGCTGTAAGTGTTTTAAATAAGCTCATGGTAACCACAAAAGAAAACCCTACCATAACTAAAAGATAAAATTTAAGAAATAAAAACATGCTACTATAGAAAATTATCCAATCACAAAGGAATACAGGAAGAGAGAAATAAGGAAACAAAGAAATGACAAAAGAACCAAGAAATAATTACAAAATAGCTGTAATAAATCATTATCTGTCAATAATTACTTTAAATATAAATAGATTAAATCATCCAATCAAAAGGCATAGCAGAGATGAATGGATTAAAAAATATCTGACGATATTCTCCTTATAAGAGACTCACATTAGTCTTAAGGACACAAATAGGTTGAAAGAAGGATTGAAAAAGATATTCCATGCAAATGATAACTAAAAGAGAGTATGTGTGACTATACTTATACCAGACAAAACAGTTCAGTCAAAATCTGTCACAAGAGACAAAAAGAGACTATATAATGATACAGGGGATATAACAATTATAAATAAATACGCACTCAACATGAGAGCACCTAAATGTATAAAGCAAATATTAATAGATATGAAGGGAGAGACAGACTTTAATCAATAATAGTAGGGAACTACAATAACCCATTTTCAACAAATGGCCAGTAGATTATATGTTAGGTCACAAAACAATTCTTAACAAATTTAATAAGATTGAAATTATACCTAATATCTTTTTTAAACACAATATTATAAAACTAAAAGTCAATAACAGGAAGCATTTTAGAAAATTTACAAAAATATGGACATTAAACATCATACCCCTAAACAACCAATTAATCAAACAAGAAATCAAAAGGGAAATCAAGTACTTTGACACAAATGAAATGGAACCACAACATATGAAAACTTATGGCACGCAGCAATAGCACTTCACTGTATACTTCCCTTAAGGGGGAAGATTATGATGAAAACCTAAATAGCCTGGGCAACATAGCAAAATTTTATTTCTACTAAAATTACATTGTAAAAACTAGCTAAGTGTGGTAGCATGCACTTGTAGTTCCAGCTATGCAGGAGGATTGCCTGAGTTCAGGAGATCAAGGTTGCAGTGAGCTAGGATTACACCACTGTACTCCAGCCTGAGTAACAGAGTGAGAGTGAAAGTGAGAGTGAGAAGAGGGGCAGAGAAGGAGGGAGGGAGGGAGGGAGGGAGGGAGGAAAGAAGGAAGGAAGGAAGGAAGGAAGGAAGGAAAGAAGGAAGGAAGGAAAAGGAAAGAAAGAAAGGAAAGAAAGGAAGAAAGAATGAAGAAAGAAAGAAAGAAAGAAAGAAAGAAAGAAAGAAAGAAAGAAAAGAAAAGAAAAGAAAAGAAAAGAAAAGAAAA
>NW_016107461.1:1854332-1887835 GCF_001604975.1 Cebus imitator | reverse complement strand
GAGGGAGGGAGGGAGGGAGGAAAGGAGGGAGGGAGGAAAGGAGGGAGGAAAGGAACAAAGGGAGGAAGGAAGGAAAAGAAAAGAAAATAAAGACAAACAGGGCATAAGCTTATACCTCAGGAAACTAGGAAAAGAAAGCTAATTAAACCCAATGTTCGCAGAAAGAAAAAAATAAAGGCCAGAGAAAAAACAAAATAGAAACTAGAGACTTGGAGAGCCATGCCTGTTCTCCTTCGTTGAGATGGAATTTGCAGAAACAAAGAATATCCTCTGCCTGGTGCTGGGCATATCCTAAGAACTTACAACTTTCCTGTATTACCCTGTGAGCAGCTGTCAACTTATTGTGGGAAGAATGCCAGAAAATTTGGGGGCACATCAAGTAGATAGCTTCTACTTCATATATTTGTCTTATACAAGTATCTGGTTTCATCAAAAGAATTCTAATAAAATATTTAATATTTTTAAAGTAAAATTACAATGAGATGTCACAGCACACCTGTTGCTAACAGGTCACCCCATGGTATTGGTCTGTGGCCTGTTAGGAACCAGGTTGCACAGCAGGAGGTGAGCAGTGAGGGAATGAAGGAATCTCCAACCACAGCCACTCCCTATTGCTTGTATTACCACCTGAGCTCCACCTCCTGTCAAATCAGTGGTAGCATTAGAATTTCACAGGAGTACAAATGCTATTGTGAATTGCATATGCAAAGGATCTAGGTTATGTGCCACTTATGAGAATCTAGTGCCTGATGATCTGTCACTGTCTCCTATTACCTTCAGACGGGACTGTTTCATTGCAGCTCAAGGCTCCCACTTATTTTACATTATGGTGAGGTGTGTAATTATTTCATCATATATTACAATGTAGAAATAGAAATAAAATGTATAATAACTGTAGCACACTTGAATTATCCCTAAACCATTCTCCACTTTCAGTCTGTGGAAAAAATGTCTTCCATGAAACCAGTCTCTGGTGCCAAGAAGTTTTGGGACTGATGCCTGTTAGGACATCCATTACCAAAAGACAAAAGATAATAAGTGTTGGAAAAGGTCTGTAGAAAAAAGGAAACCTTGTACACTGTTAGTGGGACTGTAAATTGTCAGAGCAATTCCAGAAAGTATAGTAGTTCCCCCAAAATTAAAAATAGAACTTCCATATGGAATCAATTCTACTTTTGGGTATACATTCAAAGAAAATTACGTAAGTATCTCGAAGAGATATCTCCCATGTTTACTGCAGCACTGTTCACAATATCCAATATATAGAAACATTCTAAGTGCCTGTCAATTGATAAATGGATAAATTTTGGTACATTTATACAATGGAATATTATTCAGTCATAAGAGAAGGAAATTCTGCTGTTTGCAACATTAGTGAACCTGGAGGACATTATGCTAAGTGAAATAGACCAAAAAAAATGACAAATGCTCTATGTTATTTTCTGATACAAGAAAATCTTCAGCCAAATTAAATTTAAAGGAGTTTAATTGAGCAATGAACGATTCATGAATTGCGTAGCCCCCAAACCACAGATTTCCAGAGACTCCAGCTCAGCTGAGTGGTAGAAGCTTTGTAGACAAAAAACAGGGAAATAATGTACAGAAATTGGAAGTGAGGTACAGAACAACTGGAATGGTTACAGCTCGGCATAGCCTTATTTGAACACAGTTTGAACACAGCAATGTATGAATGGTTGAAGTATGGCTGCTGAGAGTGGACACAATTTGGCTATTGTTATAGGCACATACTCCTAAGTTGGGTTTTCAATCTTCTCTGACTATTAAGCTAGGTTACAATACATCCACAAGGACTCAAATATAGAAGTACAGAGTCCTTCTCAGGCCACATTTAGTTTGCTTTAAGGCATCTATGTGTGAATTTAAAAACTGAAACTCACAGAAGCAAACAGTGGAACAGTGGTTACCAGGGGCAGGGCGGGTAGGGGTGGGGGACTGAGGCGATATTTTTCAAAGGGTACAAACTTTTAGTTATAAAATGAATCCATTCTAGGAAATGTAATGTACAGCATGGTGACTATAGTGAATAACACTGTATTGTTTACTTGAAATTCTTTAAAAAAGCAGATACGAAGTGTCCTCAGAACACACACACACACACACACACACACAAACAAATGGTGGCTAAATGGGTAAAAAGGTATTAATTTGATTGTGGTAATCGTTAAACAATGTATACATATATGACCACACTGTACACCTTAAATATATATTAATTTTGTCAACCATACTCAGTGAAGCCAGAAAAAAATCACTTAATGTCTCTATATGACAACTATTATACCAGAGCATATAGCTCATCCTTCTTCAATTTTTGTGGCCCACCCCAATTTTAGGTTTCTGATGTACACTCTTTTTCTTCAGAAAAGCTATTCCTAGAAAGGAACTTAGGTTGATTTATATATAGATATATACATAAATACACACATGTATACATACATACACATTACTTTATACACATACACTCTCTCTATATATATATATGTAATTTAACATGAAAAGTAGTGCATACATTACCTCCATTAAACATTCTTGTGCTTGAAATATCACCTTGCAGGGGAGTCAGATTCTAATTTTAATTAAACTCACTTTCTGACATTCAAACTTTAAGTCCCCACACACCCACATTCACATAAAGTATACTCATTCTAGTATTTCCTTCCATAATTTCTTAGCATCTCTGAGGAATTCCTCTCTTGTCTATAAGGTGTATTGTTCTCTCTCCCATTGCCAGAAGATAAGCTCCGGAAGAAGAGCAAGGATATTTTCTGTCTCGTTCCTTGGCCGATCCCAAGCAATTTAAATAGTGATCAGCATATACAAAGCACAAAAAGAATGTATGAATGAATAAAATAATGAACCAATGAAACTTTATCCTGAGCACTAAAAATCACTTAACACACCTGTGTGACCTACAGGAAGTGATTTAACCCCTTTCCTTTTGTTTCCCTCATAAAGGTAATAATATTACCTGCCTGATTAGACTGTTGAGGGGAGTTGTTAAAAATTCAGTTCCTTCTTGATGTCCATATTGTTAATCTCAATTCCTCATTGATGTTTACTCTAAGCATGAACAAAGTTGTGGCTCTTAAATGTCAAAGCAGAGATGAGGGCAGGCTATGGTGCTTTACTTTTATTTCAAGAATATGTAGGATATAGGGGATAACAGAGCTGTGGTATATGTGTCAGTCACATGGTCGGTATCACCACAGTTACTCCTATAGGCCAGAGGGAACCAACTTAATCCCAAGGTCCCTGCCTAATTCTTGAATGGTGCCTGCTAACAAGCATCTCTAGAGCATTTAAATATGGAGTCCCACAACTTTTTAGTTACAAACCAAGAATATACTTTCTCTATAGTCTAACACATGTTCAACAAAGAACAGTAGAATTATTCTTTTTTTTTTTTTTTTTGGTGACCATTCCAATTTCCAATTTCCTCTTTCAACTCCCTCTCCAGAAGATGGTCTGATTTCTGTATTCCAGTGGATACAAAAAACAATTACTTCTCAAAATCTGGATGATTAATCATAAGTAATACCAAGTGTGGGCCCCCAATAGTCCAGTATAATTTAATGATAGAAGGAGAAACAACTTTAAGTGACAGTTGGTAGATCTAAACCTCTGCTTAGAAGATTAACTTAAGAATAATATGACATACCCATTTGACAAATGGTTCTGACAGTTATTCACCAGAGGTAAAACAAAACAAATAACAGTCCATCTGATGATTTGTCTTAGATACGAAATTGAACACTTAAAATTTTAGTCTCTAAAAATCTTCATTCAAATGTGTAATATACCTTATGTTTTCATCTACAACAATGGATGACTCTGGTGACAACTTGCTTCACTTTTATGAACCTAATGGACCCAACCCAGTAATTTTCCTGAAACAAAGGGTGTGTATTACAAAAGTAAACAAAATCTCTGCTTTCAGGAAAGGAAAACTGACAGCAGCCCTCAAAGGAAGCTCCCTCACAGAAACAATAACAACAACAATGATAATGAATTATTATCTTCCATAGTGGGGCCCTGAATGTTTATAGCAACTTTGCTGTCTCCATTCTCATATACAAAAGGATAGCTCAGAATATATAGACTCTAGGAGCTACTGAAAGCATATATGCACCCAGGATGTGTAGCCATTATGATTAACCCTTTTTACCGATAATCATTTAGTCCCAATTCAATGGGGACATTGGGACAAAAGGAGGGAAATGTGCTAGCCCAAAGTAAACTCTATTGGGGAAAGGGAAGATTTGTCCTTATTTTGTGGAGGTGGAAAATGACATCAGGTTGGGGTAAGGTCTCAACTAACTTGTGTCAATATGAAGGTACCCATTTCACTTTTATAGTTTGAAGCAGAAGAGCTCTAAGATTGAAGGGTTCAGAAGCAACAATGATCCAAGGGGTATTATTTCTTTATATTGGTTAAGTTGAAAGTGAAATAGCCTCAAGGTAGAAATTCCTGGTATTAAATATATTGCTAGCATTACTGGAAAATTACCAGCCACACCTAAATCTGGTATAGCACATCGAGAATTCCTTATGACATTTACAATACTATATCCAGCGACACTAAAATACTTACCATAAACCCTCCCTACATATGCTGACAAATTTACTTAATAGTAAAAATAATGTTTTCGAATCCTGTTTAACTACATGGACTATCTGATACAGTCTAGAGTGGCTATAACTTGCTGTGTAGACAGGGGTAATAGTCAAGCTAGCACCTGTGCAGAGCCGTGTGTTTGCTGAAACGCTCTATAGTTTCCTGACACACACAAGAGTGTAGTTAAGGAAGTGTACAGCTCTATACAAACTGCAAGCCAGTGGTACAAGTGACTGCAGGTTTCAAAAACCTCTGGAAAGTTATTTTTTCTAATCTTCACTTTTCTGTAACAGTTTAAAAACTGGTGTGAAACTTTGTGTCTTCAAATTAAACACCTAAAATTTGCATATGAAAATAGGTTTCAGTGACAGCATTTGAATACTATGATGTAGAAAGAAAAGGAAGCAAGCCCTGTGGACAGAAGGCTAATGCCAGGGGCACTACTTCAGACTTCACATCAGTGGTTCACAGAGGATTTTTCTAAAAGAACGCACCTTTATAACACTAAGCAGCAATCCTGGAGGCTCTACACAGTGTACCTTATGCTTGAAAAATGTGTAACAGCTTTTGAATTTTGTCTATTTTAATACAGCTTCTCAAAGAGACATTATTGCTGCTCCAATCCCACACATCAAGAAGATGGTGGCAGGCTAGGGAGCAGCACAGTGGAAAGATTTTCTGAATGTTCTGGGTGGCAGCCAAAGCCAAGAGAAATTTGACTCCCCATAAAGTAACCTCGGCTGCTGTGCTTGGGACTCTCTGGCAGAGGGGTTTCCTAAGTCATATTTCTAATTATAAATTGAAAGCTTTTATCCACTGTTAAAGGAATGTCCTAAGCCAGTGAACAGGTGGGGAAAGCTGGTTTTGGAATGGGCAAGGAAGAGGGAGAAGTCAGAGCTTCTTCTGAGTTCATATCACTCTGCAGCTGCCTGCTCCGCCTAAATAGAAACCCAGCCCTTTGTGCACACTGAAAGCATACTTGGGACTTATTAGGCATGAACTAATTCTTAGTGCTTGAAAAAACACACCAGAAAGGTAAGAATTTTGTGAAAATGGTGACTAGTCTTTTAACAGTAACCAAGAGCGGTGGTATCCAACATGATATTCTGAAAGACAGAACCCTTATAACTCCAGGACAAAAAAAAGCACAGCTCACACACACATTTACATGTGGCCAGGAGCTGGGGCTCTGAGGTTAGTACCTGGCTCTGGGAAACTGTCTCTGGGGTTTAGCTCCTTTTCTGGGAAAGAGAAGCCTGGAGGATTGATGTTTCTTTTTTTCCTCTTCTTTGTACTGCAGATCTAGTCAATCACTTGATATACAGACTCAAGATAGAAATACAAGAGGAAAACATTTACTCTACTTTTACACTACAGAAAATGGGAAGTGGCTTGAGACTCTCCAATTCCATCACATCTGTTAAACCTTAGTGCTCACTTAGCCCATGGAAACATATTAAGTTGTTACTGCTTTTCTAGAAATCACAGGAATAGATTTTTTAATGGTAAATATGAAAGAATCATTGATAGCACACCATATAATTTTATGATTATAATCTATAGTAAAAATGACGAGAAGGTTTTTGTCTTTTGAATGTTGCAAAACTAATATACTAGTATCCATATGAAAAAGGAACCCAAAACTTTATAAATTTGTGCCTTTTATGTTACCACAGCTGAGTAAGTCAATTTAACCTAGAAATAATTGGCCATGTGTTTGAACAATGTAAGGTTTTTTTAATAGATTTTAAGAGTTGTTTCTTAGTTTTTTTGTGTGATGTGTGTTCCCATGGAAGAGCCAGAGTGAATTTCATTATATTCGCTTTCAAAATTAATCAGTAGACACTGCCTTCTTCTAGAGCAAACTTGTTTATTTATTATCACCTGTGGTTGCTAATTTTATATTGGTTCCACCTTAGATATTGCTGGCCCGCCATTATTCTTTAGTCTATTTTATTGTCTCCTCTGTAGAATAAACAGAAAGCTTTAAACACAAGCACTGGTTTTCCAGGGTGCTGACTTACTATTTTGTCCAGAGTCATCAATGCCACACAGCTTGAGATCCATTAAATATTGAACAGTCATTGCTATAGGCAGCAAAAACAATACATATTGAGTGCCTCATTTCATCTTGGAAGGAAGGAGATTCCCTGATATGCCTTGCAAAATGAATATAAGGTATTCCTCTGGATATGGGGAAGCAGATTGAAAGATAAGGTGCCTGATATAAATACACCAAAGTGAGACACGTTTCACTGATATCGATTTCTATGCTGAGAATGTGGCGAGAATGTGGTTCCTAGCAGCAGCTCTCAGCCTTGTTTGAAACATTTCACAGACCGTCTCTGGCAGCATTTCACAGACCATCTCTGGCAGCTGTGTTAATAATGAGTGTTCAAAGCAAGCAAACACAAACTTTGACATCCACCAAGGAGATGTAAATAGTATACCATTAATAATCTAACATCTGCTTGGCAAACAAGAGCACTCTTTACAATTCACCTTAAAATGTTGCAGTGAAGAGTGAGAGACACAGTATGTTTGCAGACAGCAAGATTGGGCTTGGGGACTGTTTATTATTCTGCTGGGTAACTAAGCAGCTGTAGTGATTCGTTCTTGACCTTTAGGAGAGGTCTTAACCTGGGACATTTGAGACAGATGCCCTGAGTTATCAAACCTGCTTCTCTGCCACTGTGTGTCCTCCTGAGAAATAGAAATAGTTCTTCACTACAGAAAAGTTCAGCTGACTGGAATCCAGCAAAACATAGCTTGTTTGCAGGCAAGGATGTTATAACCATATCTTTGACAGCTTGACCAGCTAGCCTGTATAATCTCTTATATCCGTATTCAAAGTCATATTTTCTTTATCCAGAAAAATACAGGTAACAATTCAGGATGTGTTATTTATCCACAAGCTTATTAAGTTCACCACCCAGGAGAAAAATTAAAATCCCATTCATAGGCCAATTCAGTCTTTATTATACATCATTCACAATTGTAAGCATACAAATTGACTGCAAAAGTGGTGGGGAAAATATCATGCTTCAATATAATTCCCAAATGTGCCTTGAGACTATAGTTAAATATCAATCCTTTCACATGAGGTTTTCTATTTTCTTTTAATGTGTTACCTGAGAATGGACTATAGTTAATAGAGTAGTTAATGGTTCAGAAGTATGTATTGTGGAACCAAAAGACGTCGGAACTCAAAGCTTTACTAGCTCTCATACTATAAATGAGCAATTTACCTTCTCTGTGTGAGATTTTCCTTCTCTGTAAAAGTAGAATAAGTGCACCTGCTTTCTAGGTTCTGAAGATTAACTGGGTTAATAAATGTGAAATACTTAGATCGGGGCTCAGCCTATGGCACAGCACATGACACCAGTTAGCTATGCAGTGATTTTCTCTCATGTTGAAATCAAGTACTATCAATATGCTATTTTGAAAGAAAAAGCATTACTGTTCAATTCATTAACTATTGCATTTAAACAGACAAGAAAAACTGGATTTTTAACTCTTTTTTTCTTTTAACACAGACATTAATACTAAGGTCAAAGTACCCAACATTTAAAGCTCATCAACCTAAAATAAGCTAAGTGATCAATCACGGTGCTACTGTCGAATAATGTGTTCAAAATGATAAAAGAAGGCCCTTAGGTTTTGTAAGCATTTCATAAGCAGTGGGAAAGCCCTACTAAGATTAAGCAGAATTGAAAAGTCAAAGGATGTAACTGCCAGCTTTTGACTTTTGAATTTTTAAATCGATGCATGTATGTACACATTCACATAGCATCCTGTCTTATTTACCCTTTAGTCTAAAAGAGCTCTTTAATAACGATTTATGATTTATTTTTCTTCTGTTTTTCTGCATGAATAAGTACTGGTAAGATTCAGAAAGTATTTTTCAAATTAATTCTGCATCACAACACATTGCACTTAAAAGAGAAAAGCACCAGGCAGTTAATAAGATGAATCCAAAATCAGTGGAGTAAAAAGAGCAGAAAGTCAATGCATGCTACTGATTATATGGAAAAGTGTGTCACAGTCAGTTCATAGAATTAGGTTAAATATTATCTTTAAAAAGTAAAAAAATAAGTGAGTTTTACTCTTTAATAATTCATCACTTAGATTTTCAGTATCATTTTGTCAATAAAATGTTTTTGGACATTAAAACAATCTTGATTGTTGGGTAATATTTT
The DNA here is from genome assembly GCF_001604975.1 of Cebus imitator. Classification (NCBI taxonomy): domain Eukaryota; kingdom Metazoa; phylum Chordata; class Mammalia; order Primates; family Cebidae; genus Cebus; species Cebus imitator. Next base: position 1,879,000 of record NW_016107461.1, on the reverse strand, counting down.
GCTTTTACTGTGTTATCTCCAGAAATGTTAGAGACTAGTTTGTGCCCTTTCTGGCTGAAAATTCATTTTATCATTACAGATTTCAAATATTGTGAGAAGGGATTAATCAAAAATGCATTACTATTCATGTTTCTTTTGTAACATTTTTCTGCTATTTTTAATCCTTTATTAATGTTCAAAACAAAACAGATAATAATTATCTTCCTCCATAAAGTTCACAATAAAATACGTTTTAAAAAATCTAATCTGCATTTTATTTATATATAGATTTGTTTATTGAATTCTAAAATAGGATAATCCTAAAGTCCACCTTATCCAAATGCCTCATTTCATTGATAAGTTCTGCTCAGTTCTAAACAAATTTCTTGATGTAAAAAGACAACCTCAAAACATATTAATTGCTATGCCCATTTTGGTAATGTGCCTGGTGCTTTCTCCTCGCAGGTAAATTGGATTTGGAAACAATTCCCTTGTGTTTTATAGCAGGGGGCTAAAATGGCCCGTAACACACAGCCAGCTATTTGTGCCCTCCACAGGCCCGGGGCATGTCTTCTGGCGTAGCCCTTTCTGTTGAGGCCTCTTTGCTGCAGGCCCAGACCCGTATTCCCTCTGGCCTAGGCGAGCCTAATCTTTCAAACTATTCCTTCCAATCCCAGTTCTCAGCAGTTCAACCTTCTTCCCTCTGTCTAATTGATTCCTAAAGTTAAGTTCTGTTTGTGTAGCAGAATGGGCCTGTTTGCCCATATTTTTACTGTATTCCGTTATTACATGGGATTGCCACACTCTTGGGATTCAAGTGGGATCATCTCTGAAAGGAGGTAGAAGCATCTTTTCACCTCCTTTGAGAGAGGATCCTGCTTGAGTCTCAAGAAGGTAGGGTGTCCACAGGCTTCTGGACTCCACATTTCGTTGAATTACACTTGTATTTTTCCCCGAGTTCAGTATTCCCCCTTTCAGTAATGCTAGGTAGCTAGTGCAGTACTACAATTCATCTCTGTTTCTATGAACTGTTTATCATAGGAACCTAGAGCAGGAAAAATAAAGTGACTTACTCAAATTAGTTGGTAATTATGAATATGAGATAATTATGAATTACAAAAAAACATGCTCCATTTTAATAAGAATATTAAAGGCACAAGTATAAGATGATCTGTAGCCATATAGTATTTACCTTTAGATTATTTTAACTTTTTATTTAGAAATAATTCTAGGTTTATATGCAGTTGTAAGACATAATAAAGTTCCCCTGTACACTATATCCAGTGTTTTCTAATAGTAACATCTTATAAAGCTATAGTACAAATTACCACCACTGGGATATTGACATTGATACAGTCGAGACACAGAACATTTCTATCACAAGGATCTTTGTGTTACTTTTATAGCCACCCTGAAGCTTCCTCTGTCCTCTCTACCTCTTCTGCACTTCTTGGCAAGAACTGATCTGTTCTCCATTTAAATTTGTTAGTTCAAAAATGTTATATAAATGGAATTATATTGTAGGGATCCTTTTGAGATTGGCTTTTCATTTTCGCTCAGCGTAACACTCTAGAGACTTACGTATTAATGGTTTATTCTTTTTCACTCACATAGTGTTGGCCAGGCTGATCTGGAACTCCTGACCTCATGATCTGCCTGCCTCAGCCTCCCAAAGTGCTGGGATTACAGGTGTGAACCACTGCACCCAGCTAAGGAGCTGGAATTCTTATGAACGGTTTGGCACCATCCCCTTAGTGCTGTTCTTATGTTAATTTGATGTTAATTTAATGTTAACATTTAATTAGCAAAAGGCTAAGTAGTATTCTATTTTGATATACCACAGTATCCTTAATTGCTCATTGAAGGACTGCTCCCAATTTTTGGTTATTACAAATATATCTGCTATGAATATTCATATACAGGGTTTTTTGTGAACATAAGCTCTGATTTTTCAGGAATAAAGGTGCAGATGGGCAATTGCTGAGGTGTTATGTTTAGTCGTTTTTTTTATTTTAAGGAAATGCCAAATAGTTTTTGGAAATGGCTATATCGTTTTACATCCCTACCATCAAGGTGCGAATGATTCAGTTTTTCTATATCCTCCTCAGCATTTTTCACTGTCATTATTTTTTATTTTAGCCATCATAATTGGTATGTCGTGATATTCCATTATGGCTTTAATTTTCTCTGATGCCTAATGATTTTGAACATTTTTATGTGCAGTTCTGTATATGCTCTTAAGTGAAATGTCTGCATTAGATAATTCTAGCACCTCTGTCATCTTGATGTTAATTGTTTTACATTCAAGTTGACATTGTTCGAGGTCTTGGTATGATGAGTGATTTCTCTGTTGAAACCTAGATAATTTGTGTATTGTGAGACTCTGGCTCTTACTGAATGTTCTGATTTACCTGGCTTCCTCTGACACCACTCCAGCAGCGTTGCTGGCAGGGGTAGAAATGCGGGTAGCCTCCTGACTGCCAGGTGGTGGTAGAAGTCCAGGTCCATCACTCAACCTCCAATGACACAGGATAAGGAGAAGGGTTCCTCATTACCACTGGATGACAGAGGTTCTGGCTTCTCTACGAGGCCTCCATTGACACTAGCTTCTCAACAGCAATCCATTTTGCCTCCACTGATACAGTGTGGGGGTGGTATCATTGTCACCAGGCAGTGCTGAAGACCCCCACTCTCCAGTAAGCCTCCTCTGGCACCACACCTGTAAGGAGGGGCAGGCGTGAAAGTCTAGGCTTCCCAAGTGGTCTCCAAGGACACTGGGCAAGTGGAGAGTCCTGTTACCTGGTTCCCCTCAGCCTTCTTTGACACTATCCTGGTGGAAAGTCGTGGGGAGGGGGTTTGGTTCCTGGCAAAATGAGGCTCTCCACTCTCTCCATCTCTATTTTTTTCTGTGGCATCGGATAGAGTAGAATGCTTATAGTAGTCTGTTCTTGCACTGCTATGAAGAAATACCTGAGACTGGGTAATTTCTAAAGAAAAGAGGTTGAATTGGTTCACAGTTCCACAGGCTGTACAGGAAGCATGGTGGCTCCTGCTTCTGGGGAGGCTTCAGGGAACTTTTACACCTGGAGAAAGGCAAAGTGGGAACAGGTGCCTTACATGGCAGAAACAGGATCAAGAGATGGTTAGGAGATGCTACACACCTTTAAACAACTTTATCCATGATCACTCACTATCACAAGAACAGCACGAAGGGGATGGTACCAAACCAGTCATGAGAATTCTACCCCATGAGCCAATCACCTCACACCAAGCCCCACCTCCAACACTGGGGATTACAACTCAACAGGAGATTTGGGTGGAGACAGCACTCCAAACCATATCATTGGTTATTTTATAAAAGGGAAGTCTTCTTGCTAGACTTCCCTTTCTCAGTTTTTTGGCTAGACAGAGAAGGCTTTAGTTAGGGCCTTTTTGTCTGTGCCCACTGACATGTTTAGGTTGCTGGCTCTGTAACACATGCAGCAAAAAGGAAACTCAAGGAAATGACCACCAATGTTTTTCCTTCAGTCCTAAGCTTCCTACCTAGTCCAGCCTGCTGTCTTCTCCCTACCTGTGAGAGTTTTCTTATGATTGCTTAAATATGTGTGCGCACATGTATCTGTTATACTTGTGTATGCATATATGTAAATACTCCAGGCACTTTAGTTCTATTTATTTGGAGGAATTGGGAAAATTTCATCTATGTCTTCTCCCGAGAAGTGAAATTCTCTCACCACAGAATTTTAAGATATTTTTCCTCTGCGTTGTTCTCTTATACATAACAAAGGGCCTATCCAATAAATAATGATGGTCTATTTATTTTCTAGCACACAATATTCAATATGAAACATTTAAAATATTTATAAAAATACTTCAAAACAGGGAAAACTAGATGATGGGTAAATTAAATCAACTAAGTGTATTTTATAATATTATGTTACTGCATTACACAAATAGATTTAACAATAAAGAGAATTCAGAACTCCTAAGATAAGGAAAAAAGGGGTATAATTCCCATCCAATCTGCTGAATGATTTGCAAGTTCACCTTTTCTTGTGAAACCTGTCCCCACAGTAATTTATCATTGCTGTTTTCCTTGGTGCTCTCATTGAGCTTTCAATACTCCTCAGATTCTAGAGTCACAGACTTAAATGTCTTCAGGAGTCAAGCAAGCATTGGACAAAGCAGCGGGAATGTGGGGAGTGGTAGGAATTATGATGAAGTGCAGTTTATACCACCCCAGAGCCCAGATGCATGCATGTAAAATCAAATCTGCAGAGCACTGTGGCTCATGCCTGTAATCCCAACATGTTGGGAGGCAAAGAAGAGTGAATTGCTTGAGCCCAGAAGTTTGAGGCCAGCCTCGGCAACATGGTGAAACCCTGTCTCTAGTAAAAACACAAAAATTAGCCAGGCGTGGTGATGCATGCCCATAAACCCAATGGCTGAAACAAAAGAATCACTTGAACCCAGGAAGTGGAGGTTGCAGTGAGCTGAGATTATGCCATTGCACTCCAGCCAGGGTAATAGAGTAAGACTCTGTCTCAAAAACATCAAAAAAAAAAAAAGAAAGAAAGAAAGAAAGAAATTTTAAAAAATCAAATCAAATAAAAACCAACAGCATATTGTTCCCTTTATACTTCAGAAAAAGGTAACATTGATCTCAGACTAAGACTAAATATTTTGAATTCAAAGTGATTTCCCTATTCTGATTTTTATGTCTCTCAAGCAAAAATAATAATAATAATGACTTATGACTAGGAGCTACCTTTATGCAGAAACTTTATTAAAACATTTGTTATTTTAATTTGAATTAATAAATTGAAAAGCAGAGAATCTAAATGCTTCTGATTCTTGGGAGGAAAAAAGGACTTATGGGAAATATCATTTTGGTTGTCATTTGGTGATTTCAGTTCAAAAATATAATTGGCTTATAATAAATCTCAAATCATTTTTCAAATGTAGGTCTCAGTTGTAACTAGAAAATATTAATAATTGTATATTGATTTACTATTAATAATAACAAAAAAGTGATACCTAAGGAGCAAGTTACATAACTACGTTACATTCATATGGGATCTCAAGCTTCTTTTTCCTTGGATCTTTCTTGGAAATAGCACACTACCTGATGTAATAAGCAATACTGGTCCATTCTGCTTGAGCAGGAGTCACCCATCAAAGCACAGACCATGAAGATTTATTTGGTTAGACTCTCTATTTGCTCTAGAGCTTTTGTCCTGCATAGGTGAACAAGGTCAGTGTCATGTGGAAAATTACTCTCAAACAAGAGTACCCTCAAATATAATACCAAATAAGCTATCCCAGAGGCTCAGAAACAGAAATACTAAAAAACCAATTAAAATGCTCAAATCACACAGTTTATTAAACTGATTTAATGACACAGCAAGAAGCATGAGAGAGAGATAGGATAAGGCCACAGACTTGGGATAACATGCAAATGTGAAAAGGCCACACTGCCTTGGTCTGGGATTACGCAAAGTTCCTACGTCCTCTGTCTTTGTTGCATTAACCTTCCCTGTAACATGTGTGATCACCAGCACCAGAGGCGAGGTTTGAGCAGGGGTCCACAGACAGAAATTTCCCCAAACCAGTGCTATACACTTGCCACGTTGGAAGGACATGGAATAAGGTATGAAGCTACAGAAGCAGATTGTCATTAACCTGCTGAACAGCCATGGGTTTTGTTCATATTTCTTCAATAGAGAACATGTGGGGTCAGAATAGGAACATACTAGCTGTCACCAACGGGTAGCTGATTTAGGGGTGATAAGCTCTTAGCCCAGAAGTGGTAGAATCAGAGTTGTTCTTTATTTTCCTTTCTGTCCACTGTTCATCTTTGTGTTTGTTCTATCATATTTTCTATTAAGTCTATTTATTTTTGGTATGTTTTGCATATTACCAACTTACTTTTCATCCTTAACACATCAACTCTGCTCTTATTTTACAGGCTACTACTTTTTAAATTATGTATATTTATTACTCCTTATACATTTTCACTGTAATTCATAAGCTACTTACTATCCATGTTTAATATTTCTTATGCGTCCCATGCCTTATTTTCCTTGTCCTTATAGAATTTAATATCCTCAAACAATACAGCAAACTCATATTGTCAATGGCCTTTCTCCAGCCACAACAAGCAGCACCACACATACCCATCCAAAGGGTCACATTTCAAGGAAATCCCTTATCAATCCGACAATGAGAATTCAGAGAAATGGTATTTGACCCCAACTCTCTTTGCACAAATTTAAAATAACCATTTTTCTTTTATCATGACTATTTAAATTGGAATGCATGAATTGAACGAGTAACTGATGGCCATAATGACTGTATTTCACGTTTGGTTAGTTGAAATATGTGACATTTCAAATATTTAGCTGAACAACTGTTAGTTTATTTTGAAATTGATGTGTAATTGTTCTGCTCAACCATTACTATGATTTACATAATTTGGAGAAACTACTGATAGAAAACATTGACATAGAATTTTTTGTCCATGACTATTTTATTTATGTGTAAAATATGGGCTGGGAAGTATATTAGCCAGTTATGACAACTGAAACTGTCATCCTAATTGTAGATTATGCAAATATGGAATTGCAAAATTAGGAAATGTCTACTGAGAACAGAATACCAAGCAACAAGCTTAAATAGAAAAATAATAGGAAGAAAATTTTAGCGGCAAAAGAGCTTTCTGAATAATGCTATACTTTAGAAGGAATTTCAAAGATAGATTCAATTTCGATTCCAGGAGATTCTTACTAAGACTTGAACAGGTGTAGTCATACTTCAAAATTGTAAACTGGGGTACACTGTTCTCCACCAAAGACTTCTCAGAAACACCTCAGCAAATGAGTTAATAATTATCTGCTTAATGACCACTGATCAAAGGAATGCCTTTCAAAGAGATATGACATCTTGGGAATGCAATGTGCTGTACAGTCATTTCTTCCTGGTCTTAGCTCCTTTACCTAACAGGTAACATTTGGAAAACTTAAACTTTCTGAGCTTTACCCTTTTCTCATATTAAAAATATTCCTTTTAATTCCTACCTCAAAATGCTGTAGAGACCTAATTTAGATGATATGCCAAGTGCCTTGTTTTGATCACCATTAATACTTATTGTATACTTTTCATTTGCTAAACAAAATTTTTACATAAAGTTGTAAAAGGTTGAAGAGGAACGCCAGAGTTACACTTTTCCTTCACAATGAGGTTCTTAGAATAAAAAAATGAAAGAAATGTTAACTGGTCCCCATAAATATCATTTCTTATCCGATTAGTGTGGTGGTAGAAGTCAGAATACCCTTGGGTAAGCTCACAAGATGTGCAATGTGTATTTTGCTGATAAAGGAGAATATTCAGTTCAGATTTATCATAATCTTTTATTTAATTAATATTTCTATTGGGCCTACTGTGTGCCAGGTACTTTGCTAGGATTTGGAGATAAAATACTGGGAAAAAGAAATGACAAGCTTCTGGTTGCATTAGTCTGATCTCATGCTGCTAATAAAGACATTCCTGAGACTAGGTAATTTATAAAAGAAAGAGGTTTAATTGACTCAGTTCAGCATGTCTGGGGAAGCCTCAGGAAACTTATAAGCATGTCAGAAAGGGAAACAAACACGTCCTTTTTCACATGGCGGCAGCAAGGAGAAGTGTCAAGCGAAAAGGGGAAAAGCCTCTTATGAAACCATTAGAGGTAGTGATAGTGAGTCGTGTGAGAACTCACTCTCACGAGAACAGCAACATGGGGTAACGCCCCCATGATTCAATTACCTTCTTCTGGGTCCCTCCCACAACACGTGGAGATTATGGGAACTACAATTCAAAATGAGATTTGGATGGGGCACAGCCAAACCATATCACTGGTGATAGGAATTTTTTAGCCAAAGTGGAATCCATAACAATGTAGGGAACGCAAATTACATTGTCATGTGAACTATCAACATGACCTTAAATTGAAAGGAACTTCCAGAGTTCTGGATAGAGATATAGACAGAAAATGAAATTAAGGCATTATCCAGAAGAGACAGAAGGACTCCGCAGTCATTTGTTACTGAAGTAGCACAGTCCTGCTTCTGTTCTCCCATAGCATGCTCAGGGAAGCCCTGGCTTCCTGGTAAACTATTTCTTCCATCTGGGTCTAGGAATGTTAGAAGCAAAGTTTTCCAAAATACAGAACTCTATAAGCCATATTCTCTATATTTTCTTGAATGAGATACTTTGAAATAAATTTAAATTAAAAAGGAATATGTCTTCTAAATATTAAAATGTACTATTTCATTTTATGTCATTAAATTTGGATGTTCTAGCTTTTATTTTCTATTCTATGTCATCTAAGGAACCCTGAAATTTAAAAATGAAATTGCATCACAGTCTAAGCTAAACTTCTGAGTAGAGAATAAGTTAGACTAGGAAATGAGCCTGCCTTCAAAGAATACAATGAATTGTTAAAAATATACTTTAAAATATTTGGCTATTTAGAGTCAAAGATATTAACTGGAGCATATCCTTGACTTCAGATGTACCCACTTCAAAAACCATTCATTGCTCTGGCGTCACTTTGTTTTCTCTCTCTCTCTCTTCATCTGAGCCCCTGGCATTTTCCCCTGAGTGAAACCTACGTGTGAAATAAGTTCATGTTGATAAAAACCTATCTGTAAGTAGAAATAACGAGGACTAAGTATTGGCTATTGCCTGTGTAGGTGTATTTTTATATGTTTCATTATTTCATACCTAAACAAATCAGACATAGCTCATTGTATAATTTACTTGGAAAGGGTAAAAATACTTTTTTTAAAAAAAAATTCACTATAAGTATAAGTGAATTAACTCTAAATGAACTACAAGTATTCAGTTTTCTAGACACTGTCTCTACTGCCAAAAAAGAAATACCTAAGGGTGGTTAGGAGAATCAAAAGTCTCATTTTTAGAGAAGAATAAAAATGGCATTCCATAAAATTTGGGGATATAGCATTACAATAAAATTCATCATTTGTACAGAACTGTTTTCCAGTTGGTGCCTAACAAGTAACTTTTTAAAAATACAAATACCTATGTCTCATTCTTCAGAGAGAATTGTTAAGGCATATGTATTTTGGAGGAAAAAAGTTATCCAGGTAATTCTGATGAATACCCCTGATTAACAAGCAGTGCTAATGAAACCTTAACGTAATTCAAAGAATGGTTAAATAATAGATGAAAATTAAAGGCTTATAAGATGACATTTTCCTATGTATGTTGACACTCAACATGCTCATTACTGTTCAGAGACTGCTTTAGCTGTTCCCTAAAACAATCTTATGAAATAGATACCATTATTATTTCTACTGTACAAACGAGGATAATGATGACTAGAGGGTATACTGGCTTAAACAATAGCACAGAGCTTAGTACTAAAGCTGAGATTCAAATTTAGATAATTATCTTCTAGAGGAGAGCAACACTTATAACCATTACGAGATACTACTTCTCAGTTTCACACTACTATACTTTGTTTTACCAAATTTAACTCACATTTAACTTTCTAGGAAATAATGAATTAAATAAAAATAGATAAAGTATGGACACAAGAGAAACATTATGTATTCATTGCTGTAAACACATGATTGGACACAAATCAAATATTTAAATAATGAAATGTGTCATAAAATAATAGATTTTTTAAACATAGGAATTACTTTGCATCTGAAAACCCTGAAGTCTGACATTTTTGAAAAACCAGTATGTAATGGTTAGTTTTATGGTTCAAATTGACTGAGTCATGTGGTACCCAGACATTTACATATAAACATTATTTTGGAGTGTGTCTTTCAGGATATTAATAGGTAGACTGAGTAAAGCAGATTGTCCTCTCCCCCAATGTGGGTAGCCATCATCCAGTCCTTCAGTGCCTGAATAGAACAAAACAGCCAAAAGGGAGGATTCCCTTATTCCGCCTGGCTGCTAAACTGGTACATTGGTCTTCCCCTGACCCCAGAATGGGACTTACACCATTGTTGCTACAGTTTCTCAGGCCTCAGAACTCAGGCTGGAACTACACCACCACTTCGCTCTATCCCATGGCTTTCCTGGGATCCCAGCTTGCAGGTGGCAGATCATGGGACTTCTCTGCCTCCAAAATCAAATGAGCCAATTCCTTATATTAAATCTCATTTTATCTATATAAAATGAGACAGTACCCCATGACTCAGTCAAGATGACCTATAAAACTTACCATCACATACTGGTTTTTCAAAAATATCAGATTTCAGGGTTTTCAGATACAAAATATTTCCTATATGTTAACTGCAGCTAAGATCAAAAGAACCAATAAAGTGTATATATAATTATATATGTATACAATTGAATGTTTGATTTTTAAAGTTAAAAGATTACATATATACATATATAATCTCCTATTGGCTCTTTTTCTCTGAGGAACCCTAATACACAGTACCATAATCTTTAAGCCTAGGTTAAACTTGGCAAAATATTTCTACTCTATAAGAGAGATCCATGTCTCCAGGAATAATAGTATATGGCCTATAAGTGTTTTATTTTCTTGGTGTTATCTATATTGCCAGAAAACATCTCTTTAAAGCTAGTTAAGACAACCTGAAGACTTATTATTTAGAAAAAAATTAAAGATAGCACTTCCATGAAACTCAGGTATAATGCTAAAATGAAATAAATCATTTATTTTGAACTTTTTTTCCAGCTAGTTTGGATCCTAAAGATTCGCTGTTCAACTGCTAATGTTCCCTTCAAAATTTTTAGCCTTCTTTAGAAAAGACAGATGAGTTCTAAATTAAAAGGCTCTGTAAAATTTGATTTTCCTTTTTAGAAAGGCTTGCACAAAAGTGGAAAATAATGTTCAAAATATAATTATAGTTAAGATCAAGTATCATAAACCTTGTTATTTAATACCAAGTTTAGAAAATTCTCAAATGTTAAGGTGTTTGATATTTTATGGCATGTAAATTAAGTGTATATGAATATGCACAAATCTAATTCCAATGAATGATACAAAACTAGGCAGTCTTCCAAGTTTTCAGACAGGCTGTGAGAGGTGAGATTATTAGCTAGCCTTATGCATACATCATTGCAATATAAAAACAAACTGAATGTACATCGACAATCACTAAGCAACCTTGGCACACTGTCTAACCCTTGCTTGCACATTATAATTCTGACTTAAAAATGCTCAACTGAAATTTAAAGTTTCTTTAACTTATGATCCAATTGACACACTTAAATTCAACATGGTGGCTGGAAATTTGGACAATAAGCTGTCTCAGATTATATGTGCTCAGTGTATTTCATGAATTCAGAAAATTGTTTCTTAATGCATCAAGGAACTATAGGGAATATGGTAACTTGAGCTCTTCTTTTCTCTTTTCAATACAAAGGTTAGTATTCTACTGTCTCCTTTCAGATGATGTCTACATTTTAAATGGATGTACATTAAAGCCTGAAATTATTAAAATGCCAAGGGAAGGTTGGGGGTAGGGAACTAAATAAAGGGAGAAACATACTGTGTACCCCAAAAATAAAACAGTTTAAGAATGGCCTGGCAACTTGCAATGGCTCTGAATGTTGAACATTCAATGAAAGAAACATATCTGTGAAACTAATGAATCTCTCCTGGAGCCTTGCTATAGAGGACTTGTAGTAATTTAAAAAGTCAAACTTACATCAATTAGTGCCAGTCCTTGTATAGCAATGCTTTGAAAAATAAATTTTTCCCAACTCTTTGTGGTTCAGATAATAAATTTTATAATTTACAGATTTATATATTTCACCAGTTGGCAACATAAATGTATTCAACTACTCAGGATGATGATCTCCTGTCTGTGCTAAGAGCATTGGCTTAAGCAATTACATGATCTATATTTAAAAGTGTTTAAAGGATGGCAAAATTATATTTTATTTCTACAACAATCCTATTCTTTTATATTTGATTTATATATTCTTCATCAAATCACCGAACATACATAAATATTATAGTAATTAATTTCCTATGAATAACAGCAAACCTACCAATAATATTAAATCAATTAATGCAAGTTTCTCTAGAATCTCATTAATTTAACATTAAAAATATTTTCTACCATAACTTATTGGGTTTCAAAAAGGCATTTCTGTGGAAGTTTTGTTTCTTCTGTTTGTAGGAGATGTGTGATATTATAAAAAAGGAGCTATAAAAACAAAATAGTTCAAAGCTTTTTGAAGCAAATCTTAAAATTACAAATCTTTAATTTTTAGAGGAGAATAAATCTTTCAATTAAATACTCCATTTTCTCTGTTCATTTAAATACAAAAAGAAAATATTAGACTGAGGAGCATTAAAAGTCATCTTTATCCAGGCTGCTCTATCTGTGCTTGAATCTTTTAAACAATCCATTCTGAGTGATGTTTCAGCCTCCCCTTTAACTGTTTCATAATAGGTAAGTAGCTACAAGGTAGCCCATTCTTTCTTGTGACAGCAAGAAGCAAGATCTATTTGTGAAAACAAGGTAAGAAAGGGTAAAATTAATTCCAGTGTTTCCCCTCAGGCTCTTCTCTCCTTATAACCACCTACGTTTCAATTGATTTTCTCTGCTGCAATAAAGAATTAACCACCCTGATGACCTTTCAGAAGAGTATAATGCATCTTTATCTACTTCTGAAGTGTAAGGAAATTGTTGCCCTCCCTACTAAGATATAGCCTGACCTTCAGAGCCTGACAAGGAGGATGTCAGATATTGTGAACTCCAAGGTTCTCTTCAAAGAATCAGTATGTCAGTATGTTCAGCTGCCTTATTCTTTAATTCTCTATTTTAAAGTTTAACTTCCTTGTGGTTTCAATAAACAACCTTTTCCACCAGTTCTAATCAGTAGTTCGCATCTGTTCACCCCAGTCCCCTCTTCCAACCTGACTCATCCCAGTCACCTGCTCCAGTCACCTGCTCTGGTCACCTGCTCTGACCTGTCGCATAACCATCCTTCCTGCCAAACTATCCACCCTGCCACTCCGGCTCATACCCCTGCTCTCTTTAAAATAGCCAATTGGAATTAGCCTAGACTATGTGGTCTAACTCTGGCCAATAGGGGAATGACACAATAGTAGGGACTACCTCCATCAGGAATAAGAACCCTATCCCCTCCCTTGTCCAGGTGTGCACTTGCCATTGTTCCATCTGTGAGCCACACGCTTCTATAGAAGTCAATTGCCTTGCTGAGGAAATTTATATTTGAGTGCTCCTTCCTTTGCGGCTCTGAAAATTTACATATAACAAAAAGAAACTATCTACTTGTGTAGGAGTCACTCACCTCTAAGCCCCAGACTTTTTAATTAAATGGCTCACTTTCTTCTTGGTAATCTCATGTTAATGTTTTTCTGTTACCAATATATATAAGGTTTAACTATTTGCAGACATCTAAAATTAAGAGCAGATTTTACTAAAATTTAGGGTATCACCTCTGATTTAAGAGTGATGTGAAAATTGATATAATGATATTTAGGATCTGACTCTCCCTAATGTTGTCCCACTTCAGTGAGGTGGAAACTGTATAAACTCTGCAGCCTAAAATGGTTCTCCTCTCTATAGATACAAATTCCCTATGTGGCCAGACTATAACCCAACTTAACAAGTCCCGGTTTCCTCTAATAGGATCTATTTCCAGGATGAATGCTCATCACCAGGGATAAACAGCTTTTACTTAAGAGTTTACCACCTATGTAAACAAGGGGTGATTTTGACACATATTCTATTTTTGTTTGTGTAATTTTGATACTTTTGTCATTTTTTTCTTAATAAGAAACTAAAGATTTAGATTTGAATTCTTCATAACAGTCTGCAATTTGTATAAGAATCGTGGTGCTTATCTTTAGCTCATTTAGTTTCAGCAAGAATGAGGCTGTCTCAACAGGTTTGAGCTTAACATTGTATTATATCATTAGTTTTCCTATTGTATCAAAATAAGACGTTACTAATCTAAACAAGAGTCACCATGGAAAGGAAATATAACATATTTAGTCACACCAGGCCTCACATCAAGAGAAGGTACTATTTCTGCCATGGTCTGTGTAAGCAGGGCCCCATGAAGCTATGCATTATACAAGCTTTGTAGCTATAAATATTTTCATAATGATAGTAATACTAATAAGAACATGATATCTGCATAGAAAGCACCAAAGAAAAACTAGATAAAGGATAAAGAATTTCATTGTACTATCCTTATAACTTTTCTGAAAGCTTGAAATTGCTTTCAAACTAACAGTTAAAAAACAGTTTTGATTATCAAGTGATATTATTAAGTAAACAATAAAAAGACAAGCCATATATAACCAACAAAAAAGTAACAGTAGCTGAGTACATCCAGAACTCTCAGCATTCAATAATTAAGGGGTCAGAATAAAAATATACAAATGAAGAAAAGACAAAACTATTCTATAAAGATGAAGCAAGAATGAAAACAGACACACAAAAATATGTACAATGTGAGTATAAGAAAAACAAAGATTTTGAAATGGCTATGATTCTTTATCCAGCAAATAGGCAAGGTTAAATGGTCTGATAATACCTAATCTTGCAGAGAATATGAAGCAGCACACTTTATTGGGTATATAAATTATTATAATCCCTTAAAAACAACTGGGAATTGCCTAATTACATTAAATACATAAAAACTTTATGCAACTTCTAGAACGCGTAAGTCTTTTTATACTGGGAACTCTTCTAGGGGATAGGTACAAAAATGGTTATGATATTACTTGTTGCTATAGCCAACAACCAGCAAGAAATTGAATGGAAAAGAAGAAACAATAGCCAAAAATCCCAATATGAATGAATCTGAGAAAATAAATCTGAATTTATAAATCAGAATATGTACAGTATACCATTTATAATATGTTCAAACTATACTTCATTAAATATATGTCTATAACACGTTTTTAGGACTACAAAAAAGTAAGGAATTATAAATACAAGCTCACAGTAAAAATTACCTAAAGATGAGAGTAGTTGTGGTTGAAAAAAATATACAAAGAACTTTAATGATATTAGCATTTCTTTTCCTTTGGTTGGATTATATTAAACACATTGGTGTTTGATTTATCTTCTACTGTATTATGCACTAATATACATTACAGTATATGTTTTATTATTTTAAAACAAAGCAAAATTAAAATTAGCCACAAAATGCTACCATATTAATATTTTTTCCTATTGATATATAATAGATGCTAACAAGCCCTTTGAAAATACTTATTAGATAGAGATTTTATAAAGAATCTGAGTACTTTTATTTAATCAGATGGGTTTGTTTCTTATATTCAAAATTTTGAATAAAATACTAAATAGCTCTTATGTCAACAATGAGCATAGGATCACTTTACTGAGTGTGGTGGCTCATGCCTATAATCCCAGCACTTTGGGAGGTCGAGGCAGGCAGATCACTTGAGGTCAGGAGTTCAAGACCAGCCTGGCCAATATGGTGAAACCCTGTCTCTACTAAAAATGCAAAAATCAGCTGAGTGTGGTAATGGGTGCCTGTAATCCCAGCTCTTTGGGAGGCTGAGACCAGAGAATTACTTGAACCCAGGAGGCAGAGGTTGCAGTGAGCTGAGATCACACAACCACACTCCTGCCTGGGCAACGGAGCAAGAGTCCACCTCAAAAACAACAACAACAACAAAAAGAGAGCTGGAACATTTCTTATTACATAAATAATAAGTAATTACATAAAGTTGAATTTTAACTTGTAAAAGATTGACCAGTGACAAATATTGACAAGTAGAGATACAGACTCTTCTATTTAGCAGTAAAACGAAAGCAAAAACTCAAAGGTTTGAAGTTTGTTGCACCGTAGGGCATTAACTGGTTTTGAATCTACTTTAGATGTCTTATTTCAGCTTTGTTCTCGTATTGCCTATACATACTTTTATTTTTTGCATTCTCTTTTGAGCTAGCTCTGCCATCCTGCTGCTTCCTTTATTTGTGAAATACATGTTTGATATATATTCACTATATATTCATTTAATGTAACTTCAAATATATATATATAACTTGATACCATAAGCAGTTTCAGAGAACTAAAACCTAAAAAGAAAATTAACTAGTAATATATCTTCCTATATCACAATGAAATCTGTGTGTCAAAGTGCCTCTGGTATGTTTTAGTGACTATACACATTTTAAGAAATCCACAATGAGCCAGAAAGTCCATTGCTAAATAGGAATTTCCCAGTAAACAAGCTGTAAGGTTCTTTGAACTGCCTGTACCATGGACTACACCATGGTGACCCCTGTGACCCACATATACACCTCCAGATGTCCTTCCAGAGCTAGAAAGCCTAAGGTAACAGCAAAACCGCAAAAGGAGAAGTATAGCTAGCTCCTGCGGTGCCTGATTAACTGACCTTGAGACAGTCTATCATTGCTCCTGCCCTAACCGTTCCTGCCTCAACTGATAAGTCAACCTTATGATACTGGACCTTGGACCTTGGACCTTGTAACATCCCCTCCCCAAGCAGCACCCCCTCCACACCAGCTTCCAAAATGTGCCCTGGACCATAACTTCTGTAACTTTCCACTGCCTACCCCAAACCTATAAAAGCAACTCCTATCCCACTGCCCTCTGCTGATACTCTTTTCAGACTCAGCCTTCCCACACCTGGGTGAATAAAAAGCCTCGTTGCTTGCTCACACATAACCTGTTTAGGTGGTCTCTTCATTCAGAGCATGCCTAACATTTGGTGCTGAAAATCAGGACAGGGGTACTCCTTTAGGAGACCAGCTGCTATCCCCACTCTTCCTCTATGAAGAGACCCACCTGTGACCTCAGTGCATCAGACCAGCACGACAACCCTCTTGCCACCTCCAGATCAGGTAAGCAGTCTCTCCCTCTTTCTCTCTTCATTTAAATCCTTCTTCTAAATAGAGTAAACGGAGACAGGTCTCTTTTTTTCCTCTTTCCTCTTTTAAATCCTCTTCTTTCTAAGTAGAGAAAAAGAAGACAAGTCTCTTTCTTTCTCTTTCTTCCTTTAAATCCTTCTCCTTCTAAATAGAGACAGAGGAGACAAGTTCTCTCCCTGTCTCTCTTTTCCTTTAAATCCTCTCCTTCTAAGTAGAAACAAAGGACACAAGTCTCTCCCTCCAGTCTTTTTTTCTCTTTCTTTTCCTTTAAATTCTTCTCCTTCTAAGTAGAGACAAAGGAGACACTCTCTATCCATATGCTCAAAAACTCCAGTGTTGGTCACGTACTTGGAAGACAGACTTCCCTTGGTATCTGGTCAATAGTGAAATGCCTGCCTTGACCACTCACCCACAATACAGCCCAGGACTCAGTCAGGGATGCCTACTAAAAACCCTGGTAGCTGCTCTCCTCTCATTCCCCTCATCTTTTCTCCTTTCCTTAAAACTTATCTCCTTTGCATGGGCAATATTCTGCCGTCTATTCCTCTGTCTTCCTCTCTAGCCTGCATCCTAAAGAAACTAAAGCCTTTTCAACTCTCACCCAGTTGGAAACCTAAACATCTTTTTTTTCTGCAATATTGCCTGGCCCCAATACAAATTAGACAATGGTTCCCAATGCCCAGAAAATGGCACCTTCAATTTTTCTATTCTGCAGGACCTAGACAATTTTTGTCAACAAACAGGCAAATGGTCTGAAGTGCCATATGTCCAGGCATTTTTTTTTTTTTTTACATTCCAATCCCTCCCTTATCTCTGCTGTCAATATAAAGTCCCAAATTTTCCTTCTCTCCCTCCCATCTGCCCCTCCTATGTCTGCCAGTAACTCAGAATCCTCCCTATTCATCAACCCTTCCAACCTTTCTCCTCCCCGCCTGTCTAAATCAGACCCTAGTCCAGGCCCTAACCCTGACCCCGGAGCCTCCTTCCTCTTTCTCTGCCTGCAAACCTCTTCCTTATGCCTCTCCTATTAACCTCCCCACATCATCATACCCTGTCTGGCTTACAGTTTAGTCCCATGGCTAACTCCCTTGCCTCTGCCCAACAATCTCTTTGAGAGGTGGCTGGAGCAGAAGGCATAGTCAGGGTACATGCTCCTTTCTCTTTATTCAATCTTTACCAAATCAGATTCCACTAAATATATGCAAGAGTTCCAATATCTGACTCCGTCCTACAACTTAGAGTGACTTAAATGTCATCCTTACTACTGCTCTTACCCCCGAAAAACACTTAATATGCATTTTTCACTCAATCAGCCCCAGACATTACAAAAAAGCTACAGAAATTAGAATCTGGCCCTCAAACCCCACAACAGGAATTAATCAACCTCATCTTCTAGGTGTTCAATGATAGGGATGAAGCTGCCCAGTGGCAGAGCATCTCAGAACTACAGATGCTTGCCTCTGCTGTAACACAAACCCTAGCCACACCACTGGCTCACAAAGACTTCAAAGTACTCAGACTGCAGCGTCCGGCCGCCCTTTCTGGATCTTGCTTCAAGTGTCAGAAACCTGGCCACTGGGGACAAGGATTCTTCCTAAGTCTGGGATTCTTCCTAAGCCCTGCCCTGTCTGGACGGGCCCTCACTGAAAGTCAGACATTCCAACTCATGTCACTGCTCTCAGAGCTTCTAGAGCTCCAACCCAAAGCTCCCAGATCGAATCCTTCCCAGATCTCCTCAGCTTGGCGGTTGAAGGCTGATGCTGCCCAAACATTTTGGAGGCACCCTGGACCATCCCAGATGCTAAGCTTCAGTTAAGTTTTACAGTGGAGGGTAAGTCCATCCCCTTCTTAATCAGCACGGGGGCCACCCACTCCATGCTGCCTTCTTTTCAAGGACCTGTCTCCTTGGCCTCCATAACTCTTGTGGGAATTGATGGCAAGGCTTCCAGGCCTCTCACAGCTCCCCAAGTCTGGTGTCAATTAGGCCAGCATTCCTTTCCACATTCTTTCCTAATCATCCGCACTTGTTTAGTTTCCCTCTTAGGCCATAATATCTAACAAAATTGTCTACCTCCTTAACTATTCCTGGGCTACAGCCACACCTCATTTCTGCCCTCCTCCCTGAACCCGTACCTTTCTCAATAGCTCCCCTTACGTCCCTGTACCTTAACCCTAGATCCCCGGACACCGCCTCCCCAGCCCTTGCTCACTAACCCCTTGCACCTACCTATGTAATGTTTCCCCTTATGTCAACTCCACATCTCCCATTTTTGGACGACTAACCACATGAACAACTATCTCTGTTGCCACTCCCTTATGCATTTCCCAGCAGTCACCTGATGGAATGCCCCTAGGAAACCTCCCACCCTCTTTGTGTTCCTTTACACTTCACCTCCAAGGCCCTGTCACCCACGTTAACCAAGAAATAGGAAGATACCTGCTTCACATTGCCTAAGGTAACAGCAAAACCACAAAAGGAGAAGAATAGCTAGCTCCTGCAGTGCCTAATTAACCGACCTTGCCACATTACACCATTGTTCCTGTCTCAGCTGTTCCTGCCTCAATTGATAAGCCAACCTTATGACACTGGACTTTGGACCTTGTGACACTACCCTGGTGATATGCCCCACACCAGCTTGCAAAAACTGCCCTGAACTGTAACTTCTGTAACTTTCCACTGCCTACCCCAAACCTATAAAACCAACTCCTTTCCCACTGCCCTCTGCTGATACCCTTATCAGACTCAGCCTGCCTGCACCTGGGTGAATAAACAGGCTTGTTGCTCACACAAAGCCTGTTTAGGTGGTCTCTTCATTCAGAGCGTGCCCAACACAAGCATTAGTTACAATCTACTTGAAATACTCCTGGGCCAGGGGAGGAAGCAACTGTCATGATTGATAAATAAAAGACTTAAACACAAGGTAAAAATCAGAGATAATGCCCCTTTTTTCCCCTCAAAAGCATAAAGAAAAGCAATCAGTTGCATTCCAAGCTGAACTAAAGGTTCTGAAGAAATATGAAAAGAATATACACACTACACTGAAGACGTAATATTTTCAAAAGTGTTACTCCAGACTTTATGGAATGCAAATATTTTTATTATGATTCTTTGTAGTGGGTGAGTCAGTGTTTCTGTAGTGTTTTTTTTCCTCTAATGATATTGTGATTAAATCTTTAAGAGGAATATTAGATAAATACCATACTTTTTAAATATTCGACAGAACTAGTTGAAATTAAAGTAGCTCAGTATTCTCTTACCATTTTAATACTTAAAGGATTATTATTCTACAAAAATCTAAACCATAATGTGTACCATTATGTTATTCAATTGATGATTTGTCATCTACTCATTTTATTACTTATTTATTCACCTTTAAGTGAACATAATTAAAGACATATTTAATAGACATATTTGGGCATGAAGGAGTAGAGCTAATACAAAGATTATTTAAATGGTCTTAGATAGAAAGACCTTAGGTCTATTGAAGACTAAAAATCAATCATGGTATTTAACACAGTGGAAGAAAAGAGAAATGAGCTGTTTTGGAAAATAGCATCAAACACAAAAATAGTATAAGAATCAAGACATTCTACATCAAAAATCACCTTTCTTTATAAACAGTTGTGGTTAAAAATTATTATCACATAACAAAGATGCAAAAGATTATTTTTAAATGTTTTAAATAATGCCGAAGATCTGAGTAAAATACAGTAAGATAAGCATAACCCTAACCTATTAGTAGAAATCAATACAACTTTTCTGGAAATAAATGTTATAATGCCATAATGTCTGATAAGATTCTTAACATTTTTATGTTTCATTAATAAATCAAAATTAATAATTTATAAGTGGATATTTATAAATGCATGTACAAAATATGCATAACATATTTACCACAGTATTGTTTCTAATCACATATATCCAACTTTAAAGAAATATTTAGGTAAATGATGAAACATGTGAAATATTATGTAACATTTAAAATAATGGTTTTATACTTTTCAATGAAAAGAATGCTCATGAAATGGTCATAATTACATGTTAAAATTTTGTATTCAGTTTGAATTACAAATTTATTTCTAAAAACATCAAAAGTCCACCAGACAGTATCAGTAAGTAGTCAATAGGAGTATTTGTTTTTACTTTCTTAAAATATTTCTATACTTCTCTTGTATTTCCACAAGGGGCAAATATTAGTTTTATAATTTGGGAAATATTTTAAACATAAAAGAGATTCTGAAAAGTAATTTCCTAAATATTGTAGAAGAGACAACACATAAATGGATGGTTTTCTCCGTGTTAAGTGCATCAAATGTATTCTTGAATAAATGAATGAGTAAATGAATATATACAACATTAGTTACAATAACTTTTTTTTTTTTTGAGACAGAGTCTCAACTCTGTAGCCCAGGCTGAAGTACAGTGATATAATCTTAGCTCACTGCAACCTCTACCTTCTGGGTTTCAGAAATTCTTATCCCTCAGTCTCCCAAAGAACTGGTATTACAGGTATGCACCACGATGCCTGGCTAACTTTTGCATTTTTTGTAGAGATGGGGTTTCACAATGTTGCTCAGACTGGTTTCCAGCTCCTGGGATCAAGTGATCACTCTGCCTCAGCCTCGGAAAGTGCTGAGATTACAGGCATTAACCATTGTGTTCAACCTAGTAACAATAATATTTTCTAATAAAGAAACTGATGTGTCTGAGTAGAGCTAAAGGTGTATTTTATATTACATAGAAAGAAGACAATAAACTTAAAACATATACATGGTTATGGAGAATGGTCTTATTCAATTTAAATAAATAACCTTGTTCAAGGACTTTTGTATTTAAAAGCAAATGAATGTTTCAACTTTAAAGGTTCCTCCTTGTCTAAGGACTAAAGGTGAATACCAGCAAGGCAAATGTAAACAGTGAAGTTCAGGTAGAGCTGACATTCAACCACTATGCATAGATAAGGTCAAAATGCACTTAAAATATTTAAGTATCTCCATTCTGGTTTCTTCAAGCTTCCAAGTTCCCCTGCCTTTTTCCAAGGCTGTTCCTATTTCAAAGCTTTCTATGTATATATATTTGCCTGAATAATTCAGGCATTACTGCCTGGCAGAGCAGGAGACCTGTAGAACCCTGCCCCAGTTATGATCAGCAATATCCATCCTAATTAGTTGATGTCACATGTTACTAATTGTTAAATAATTTTAATTTCACTCCTCATTTAAAATTGTACCTTGAAAATGGTCTACTTTAAAAAACTCTGCAATTGACATTTTTTTTTCCTAATTCAAACTAGCCTCCTTTTTTAACTGGTCAAATGCAGTGTTTGTTTGTTTTTGTTGTTTTTTTGAGATAAGAGTTTCACTCTTGTCACCCATGCTGGAGTGAAATGGCACGATCTTGGCCCACTGCAACCTCCGCCTTCAGGGTTCATGTGATTCTCATGCCTCAGCCCCCCAAGTAGCTGGGATTTCAGGCATCCACCACCACACCTAGCTAATTTTCACATTTTTGGTAAAGACTGGGTTTCACCATGTTGGCTAGTCTGGTCTCCAACTCCTGACCTTAGGTGATCTGCCCACCTCAGCCTCCTAAAATACTGGGATTACAGTTGTGAGCCACCACACCAGTCCTGTTTGTTTTCTTAACACTGTTATTAGAAGGTAAATCTTTTAATAGAAAAATTACATTCATAGAATTTATTGACATCTTTTAATTCAATATATCTTCTCTACTGAATATCCTTTTTAAGTGTAAGTCAATATTTTTCTAAGAATTTTCCAAATATGGAAATATATTCTTTAAGAAGTAGTAACTGTCTTTTCTTTTCTTTTTTTTTTTTTTGAGATGGAGTTTCGCTCTTGTTACCCAGGCTGGAGTGCAATGGCACAATCTCGGCTCACTGCAACCTCCGCCTCCTGGGTTCAAGCAATTCTCCTGCCTTAGCCTCCTGAGTAGCTGGGATTACAGGCGTGCGCCACCATTTCCAGCTAATTTTTTGTATTTTTAGTAGAGACGGGGTTTCACCATGTTGACCAGGATGGTCTCCATCTCTTGACCTCGTGATCCACCTGCCTCGGCCTCCCAAAGTGCTGGGATTACAGGCTTGAGCCACCGTGCCCAGCTGTCTTTTCAATTACATCCAACCCTTCCTCTTCAATGCAATTCCTTATTTACATTAAATGCAGTTCAGTTTATCTCATCTCAAGTCTGCCTATGGCCCACTTAATTCAACTTTCCATGAAAGATGCTACCTGGAAGAGAACAATATTTGTTTTCATTGTGTTCTATTCTGTTTTTCTAATTTGCTCTATACTCAGCCATATTACATTCTTTCTTTACAAATCCTCTAGTCCAACTTGATAATTTTTTGCTAACATTTTTCAGGAAATTGTTCTGATGTTACAGTTCAGAGTTTATTGTATGCCAATCTAAAAATATATATATATATATATATTTTTTTTTTTTGGTAGTCTTCCAAATAACTTCAGCCACCCAAACTCTGTTCAAATTTTTAGCTCAATTGATGACCAAAATAATTTTTAGATAACTGAGAATTGGTAGTGATTGTACCTGTGTCAAGCTGAACCCTAAGTGTTCTTTCCAGGATTTTAATGTGGTTGGTGTTAGGTGGGCTTCTTTTGGGATGCTGGGATGGGGCAGGGTGGGTAGTTAAATGTGAGGGTCTGAAAAGTTTTTCTTTCTGTTAAAGTTGCTCAACAATTTAATGTCAGCTACATGCACAGTTTTTCCTTATGTCAAAATTTTGTGATTTGGATTTGACACTCAGAAAAATTAGAATAGTGTATGAAAGTTTAGTTACATTTAAAAAACTAGCAAGAGAGGGTAACTCTCAAAGATCACATAACAGACATAATATTGAAAAAGTACAAGGCATAAAAAAACACAGGCTATGTGTTTCCATTTGTATAAAATTTAAATGTTGGCAACAAAGCCCTTTCTAATGTCAGAGATCAGAAGACTAGTTATCTTCTGGGAGTGTTGACTGTGAGAAGACTGGAGGGAGCTTTCTGGAGTTACATATATGTCCTGCGTCTTTATCTAGGTGGGAGTTATAGAGTTGTAACAATTCATAAAGTAGTACATGTAAGATCTGTGCACTCCACTGTGAGTTTACCTTAATTTAAAAGTTTTTAAAAAATAAAGGTTTTTTTTTTTGTTTTTTTTTTTTGCTTTCTTTTTTCTTTTCTGATATAACCTTGTATGGGCAATCTGAAATATTGTTACAGGTAGGTAGATAGGCATGAGTGGGACAGGAGAAGGCTCACCCCCCACCCACTAGGAATGACAGGTGATGGTTTGGCAATGATCACACTGCCTCTCTAAAAGGGATAAATTGGCAGCCAGTGCCAGAGAGAGGCCACTTCCTGATGGTCCACAGCTGTTACAGTAAAGCGTTTATTGAATGCCAGGGAGAGGCGACTTCCCAGCATGTGCATTAAGAGACAAAATGCTAGAGTATGAGCTTCTGGGGGCATACCACCGGAAAAGGGAAGATAACCTCATATGGGCATGCATAGAGCTTCCTAAATACACTGTATATGCTTACTTCCCAAGGGTAAGGAGGGCACTGTGCACGTGGACAGCCCACCCTACGGGAAGAATCATGGGAAAGGAGCCAGTCTATAAAGTCCTAGGATCCTAGGATCGAGGTTAAATACTACACTTGTTCATCAGGTTAACTGCTTGGGTCTCTTCCAAATGAACTATTCTTTCTTTCCTGTTCTGAATCTTTTTTTTTTCCTTTTTTTCTTTTTTTTTTT
>NW_016107461.1:1827889-1853112 GCF_001604975.1 Cebus imitator | reverse complement strand
TTTTATGACAGTCAGATGCCTTGCTTTTAAGGGATGAGAGACAATAACTTTTTACTGGTTTATCAGACCAGGCAGATGAAAGTGAGAAATTTCAAAAGAGCAAACTATCCTCCAAATTCCCCAGTTCTCTCTTGGACTTGCCTACATTTCCAAATCCTAAAGAATTTGATTTGCATTTTAAAGCATTTGCTATCTCTTTGTAAATATGTAAATAGGCTAGAAGGGTCACTGAAAAAGAGACAGGAGATTTGACCCTTGGTATTATCCATTAATTGTGAGACCTTGAGCAAGGGTGAAAGCTAGATATTGTCAAATAAAAAACACTCAAGGCTTTAAAGGTTATCATAAATTCTTCACAAAGATTCAGGAAATTGATTTGCTAATGAAATTCTTCTTCTTATCACACATGGGCTGCCTATACATTATATATCTTTCTAAACTCTTAGGGGAGATGGATTTCTACGTGAGTATGACAGACTCAAATCTCTATGTCTCTTCTCCTTATGCTACCTATTCAAATAAATAAAACTTTTATTAGTGATATCAATGGATGCTTTTCAGTAAAACTGCTATTTTTTTTCTTTTGTGACAGAGTTTCACCCTTGTTGCCCAGCCTGGAGTGCAATGGCACCATCTCAGCTCACCACAACCTCCACCTTCTGGGTTCAAGCAATTCTCCTGCCTCAGCCTCCCTAGTAGCTGGGATTACAGGTGCCTGCCACCACTCACAGGTGATTATTGTATGTTTGGTAAAGATGGGTTTCACCATGTTGGCAAGGCTGGTCTCAAACTCCCGACCTTAGGTGATCCCACAGTCCTGGCCTCTCAAAGTGCTGGGATCACAGGTGTGAGCTACTGTGCCTGGCCTATGTTTTTGGTTTGTTTTTTTGTTTGGGTTTTTGTTTTTTTTTTTTTTTTTAAGACAGAGTCTCACTCTGTTGCCCAGGCTGAAGTGCAGTGGCGTGGTCTCAGCTCACTGCAACCTTTGCTTCCTGGGTTCAAGTGATTCTCCTGCCTCAGCCTTCTGAGTAGCTGGGATTACAGACATGTGCCACCACAGCCAGCTAATTTTTATATTTTTTAGTAGAGATGGGGTTTCACCATATTGACCAGGCTGCTCTCAAAAAGCTGCTATGTGTAAGGTCTTTTAGGCTGACTGACAGTACCATGGACTATGTCATCATAACCTCTGTAACTTGCAGTACATTACAGATGCGTTCCTGGAACGAGAAAGTCTGAAGCAACTGGAAAACCACAAAAGGAGAAGAAACGATCAACCCCTGCAGTGCCCAATTAACTTTGACATTCTTCTATTGTTCTTTATTCCCACCTCAACTGATAAGGCAATTGGACTTTGTCAACTTCTTGACTCCAGACCCTACAGCTCCCTCCCAGCTTGCAAAAACTGCCCTGAACTGGAATTTCTGTAACTTTCTGCTGCCTACCCCACACCTATAAAACCAACTCCTATCTCTCCACCCTCTGCTGACTCTCTTTTCAGACTCAGCCTGCCTGCACTTGGGTGAATAAACAACCACGATGCTCATACAAAGCTTGTTTGGGGGGGATCTCTTCATTCAGAGCATGCGTTTTAACATTTGGTGCCAAAAACCCAGGACAGGCGTACTCCTTTGGGGAGGCCAGCCCCCTCTCCCTGCTTCCCTTTGGGAAGAGACCCACCTGAGACCTCAACACATCACACAAGACCAGCAGCTAATGCTTAGCATGCCAAACAGCTCTCTCACCACCTTCAAATTGGGTAAGCAGTCTCTCCTCCTTTTTTCTTTTTCTTTAGAGAAAAGAAAACTCTCTCTCTCTTTCTCTCTCTTTTCCTTTAGAGAAAAGGAGACAAGTCTCTTCCTCTTTCTCTCTCTTTTCCTTTAAATTATTCTCCTTCTAGGTAGAGAAAAGGAGACAAGTCTCTCCCTCTCTCTTTTCCTTTAAATCTTTCTCCTTCTAAGTAGAAGACAAAGGAGACACTCTTTATCTGTGTAGAGACAGAGGAGACAAGTCTCTCCCTCTTGCTCAAAAACTCCAATGTTGGTCACAGGCTCTGGAAGACAGTCTTCCCTTGGTGTCTGGTCAATCACAGGGATGCCTGATCAGTTACCCACGTTCCAGCCCAGGGCTCAGTCAGGGATGCCACTGAAAACCCTGGTAGCTGCTCGCTCCTTCTCCTCATCTCTACTCTGCTCCTTTCCTTAAACTTACCTCCTTTGCTATGGGCAATACTGAGCCCCCCATTTCTCAATTCTCACCTCTAGCCTGCATCCTAAAAAAACCTAAAACCTCTTCAACTGTTGCCCAATCTGAAACCTAAATGTCTCTCTTTTTTTTTTTTTTTTTTTTTCCTGTAACACAGCCTGGGCTTAACCAAAATGGCCAGAAAATGGCATGTTCAATTTTTCTATTCTGTGAGACCTAAACAATTTTTGTCAATGAATGGGCAAATGATCTGAGGTGCCCAATATCCAGGCATTTTTTTTACACTCTGATCCCTCCCTAATCTCTGCTCTCAATGCAACCCATCCCAAATTTTCCTTCTCTCTCTTCCATCTGCCCCTCCTGCCTCTCCTGGCAACCCAGAATCCTCCTTGTCCATCTACATTTCCAACATTTCTCCTCCCTACCTGTTCAAACCAGACCCCAATCCAGGCCCTAACCACTCCCTCAGAGCCTCCCTCCTCCTCCTCTGCCCACAACCCACCTCCTTATGCCCCTCCTGTCACCTCCCCACCTATTACCCCATCTGGCTTACAGCTTATTCCCGGGGCTAACTCCTTCACCTGCCTAACACTCCCAGTTTGAGAAGTGGCTGGAGCCAAAGGCATAGTTAGGGTGTACATTCCTTTCTTTTTATCTGACCTTTCCCAAATCAGCCAATGGTTAAACTCATTTTCATCAAATCCTCCAATATCACCTAATCAGCCCCTGACATTACAAAATGCTACAGTTAGGCCAGCAATCCCTTTCCTCATTCTTTCCTAATCATCCCCACTTTTCCAGTTCCCCTGTTAGGCTGATAAATCCTAGCAAAATGGTCTGCCTCCTTAACTCTTCCTGGACTACAGCCACACCTCATTGCTACCCTCCTCCCTGAACCCATACCTCCCTCAATAGCTCCCCTTATGTCCCCCTACCTTAGCCCTAGGGTGTGGGACACCATATCCCCAACCCTTGCTACAAGTCACTCACCTCTCATCATCCTCTTAAAACCTAACCACCCTTATCCCACCCAGTGCCAGCACCCCGTCCCAACATAAGCTTTAAAAGGCCCAAAGCCTATTATTACTTGCTTACTACAACCTGGCCTTTTAGTTCCCACTAACTCTTCTTACAATTTCCCTATCCTACCTGTCCAAAAACCAGACAAATCCTACAGGCTAGTCCCAGATCTCTGCCTCATTAATCGGATTGTACTTCCCATCCATCCTGTTGTACCCAACCCCTACACCCTCCTTTCTTCCATACCCCCTTCCACAACTCACTATTCTGTTCTTCACCTCAAAAACACTTTTTTCTAACTCCCAAATTTCTTTGCAAACTTACAAAAGAAAACTGAGTTGAACCTATAAACCCCAAATCCTTCCCCCATTCTACCTTTTATCTGCCGAAAGCCTTAGAAACAGCCCCTACACTAGTGCTCCCCAACTCTTCCCAACCTTTCTCCCTTCACACGGCAGAAGTGAAAGACTGTGCAATTGGAGGAGTTCTTACACAAGAGCAAGGCCCACAACCAGTCACCTTCTTGTCTAAACAGCTTGACCTTACAGTGCTAGGCTGGTCGTCATGTTTACGTGCCACAGCTGTAATACTCCCAGAACCCCTTTACATTATAGGCTATGCTCCACTGATGCTCTATAGCTCTCACAGCCTCCAAAGGTTAGTTTCCTCTTTCCACCTTACACACATACTATCTGCCCCTCGCCTCCTCCAACTCTATCACTATTTATTAAACATCCACAGTAATCCTTGCTCTTGGTTCTGTCTTTAACCTCTCTCTTAATACACAACACAAAACCTAAACCCCATAACTGTATCTTCCTAATCCACATAGCATGCTCCCCATGTCCTCATATTTCTCCTTGTCCTATTCCAGACTCAGACCACGCGTGGTTTATTAATGGCAGTTCTTCAAAGCCCAGTCAGTTGGCACTGGCCAAAGCTGGTTATGCTGTTGTATCCCACTCATCTAGTATCGAGGCTGCCGTACTCCCCCTTCCACCACTTCTCAGCAAGCTGAACTGATTGACTTAAGCCAGGCTCTTACTCTTGCCAAGGGACTACATGTTAATATCTACACTGACTGTAAATATGCCTTCCATATCCTACACCACCATACTGTCATATGGGCAGAAAGAGGTTTTCTCACCACAGAGGGGTCCACTATTATCAATGCCCCCTAATAAAGGTCCTTAATAAAGGCCCTCCTTAAGGCCACTCTCCTCCCAGCCAAGGCCGGAGTTATGCACTGCAGAGGACACCAAAAACCATCAGATTCTATCGCCCAAGGAAAATGCCTTAGGCGACAAAACAGCCAAAGGAGCAGCTGACACTCCAGTATCTCCCTCACAAAACCAGTATTTTTTCCTTCTCTTCTATCTCCCCTACTTATTCTTCCTTCAAAAACTCGCTTTACCAGTCACTTCTTACACAAGGCAAATGGTTCTTAAATCACGGGAAGTTCCTCCTCCCTGCGTCACAAGCTCACTGTATCCTTTCCTCCTTTCATGACCACTTCCATGTAAGATATAAACCTCTGGCTAGTCTTTTAGAACCCCTTATTTCTTTTCCATCCTGGAAGTCCATCCTCAAAACAATGAAATCTGAATGTTCGGTTACTCTACTGCTCCTCAGGGCTTTCTCAGAACCTCTCCTTTTCCTACACATGAGACCCACAGGTTTTCCCCTATACAAGATTGGCAAATAAACTTCAAGTTTTCCCTGGGTAGACATTTACCCTGTCTCTCACTTCATCCTTGGCTTCCTTCCCCTTGTTTATCAGACTCTCCTCCAGACCCCTCTTCTTGCCTGCTCATACCTAACCTTGTTAATGAAAGTAAATGGTTACCCACAGATAGCAAACGCTTTCTCATGAAAACAAGAGCTCTCCCTCCATACGGTTACCCTACCAAACCCTGCTATAACCTTTAACTGCTACAGCCCTTGCTGGTGCCCTTGGCATTTGGGTGCAAAGCCCCAGCCCCTCAGAACACTTTCTCACCTTTTCAGCTTACACATCCAGTTCTGCCTAAGCCAAGGACTTTTTTTTCTCTGTGGTTCTTTTTCTTACATCTGCCTTCCTACCAACTCGACAGGCACTTGTACCCTACTTTTCCTTACTCCCCAAATTTAGATTGCCAATGGAGACAAAAGCCTCCCTTTTCCCCTTGTGGTTCTGACATGACACAAGTGGGTCATTCCATTGATCCCTGACTTGGAGGTTTAGGAATTACTACTGCACTAGGCACAGGTATAGCCGGCCTTACCACTTCAGTTGACACCTTCCACAGCCTCTCTAATGATTTCAATGCTAGCGCTGCAGAGTTAACTCAATCACTATCCCTTTTTCAAGCTCAAGTAAATTCCCTAGGTGCAGTTGTCCTCCAAAACTGCAAAGGTCTTGATTTACTGACTGCTGAAAAAGAGGTCTTTGCCTATTCCTAAATGAAGAATGTTGTTTTTATGTAAAACAGTCTGGCCTCATATATGATGCCATCCATAAATTAAAAGACAGAGCCCAAAAGCTCACTAATCAGGCAAATGGTTTTCTGGACCTGGCTGGACTGGCTGGACACTCTCTAAGTGGGTGTCATGGCTTCTTCCAATCCTTAGTCCTTTGCTGTCTATCTTTTTCCTTCTCTTATTTGGACCCTGTGTTTTCCGATTAATTTCCCAATTCCTACAAAATTGTAACAAGCAACAACCAATCAGTCAATATGACAAATGCTTCTTCTAACAACCCCACAGCATCACCCCTTGTCCTGACATCTCCCAGCAGTCTAAATTCTTTCCCATTTTTAGGTTTCTGCACCGCCCCCAATTTCACTCAAAAAAGCCCTGAGAAACATCACTCCATCACCCCTCTGTGCCGGCCTTCCTAATATTCCACTGCCCTCCACTCTCCATTTCTTCTTCCTTTATATTACTAATATAAAAAGACAGAAATGTAAGGTTTTTTAGACTGACACATCACCAGGGACTACTCCATGGTAACCTCTGTAACCTGCAGCACACTCCAGATGAGTTCCTGGAACTAGAAAGTCTGAAGTAACTGGAAAACACAAAAGGAGAAGAAATGATCAAACCCTGTGGCACCTAATTAACTCTGAGACATTCTTCTACTGTTCCTTATTCCCACCTCAACTGCTAAGGCAACTGGGCTTTGTAACTGACATTGGTCAACCTTGTGACTCCAGANTTCCTTATTCCCACCTCAATTGATAAGGCAATTGGACTTTGTCAACTTCATAATTACAGACCCTACGAGCCCCTCCCAGCTTGCAAAAACTGCCCTGACTGTAGCTTCTGTTACTTCCCACTGCCTACCTCAAACCTATAAAACCAACTCCTATCCCTCTGCTGACTCTTCGGACTCAGCCCGCCTGCACCCGGGTGAATAAATAGCTATGTTGCTCACACAAAGCCTGATTGGGAAGATCTCTTCATTCAGAGCACATATTTTAATGCTATGTTTTAAAGAAACCTATGCTTTACTTTTCATAGCATCTGTTTTCCAAACTATTGTGTGAGAAAACTGCTAGAGTTGAGCAGTAATAGCTCCCAGAAGTTCCCAGAAAGGTCACATCATGTGACTGGTGGTAGCATGGTTTGGAATCAGCTTTCAACCATTGCTTTGAGTTTACCTGCAACACATGACCTAATAAAAGCCTCACTCTCCTCTGTAGAGAGAGAAGAGAAAATTACACAGGTAATTTTTTTCAGATCCTGAAAAAGAAGTACCTTAAATAGCATCAGGTTTAATATTATGATTGTTCTTTTTTTTTTTCTTTTTTTTGAGATGAAGTTTCACTATTACTGCTCAGGGTAGAGTGCAATGGCACTATCTCAACTCACTGCAACTTCCACCTCCCGGGTTCAAGTAATTCTCCTGCTTCAGCCTCCTGAGTAGCTGGGATTACAGGTGCCCACCACCATGCCCAGCTAATTTTTTCTATTTTTGATAGAGATGGGTTTCACTGTGTTGGCCAGGCTGGTCTTGAACTCTTGACCTGAGGCAATCCACCCGCCTCAGCCTCCCAAAGTGCTGGGATTACAGGCATGAGCCACCACACCCAGCCTGATTGTTCTTTTCTAATTCAGCTACATATCAATTCGTACTCCCTGTGATTTACTGAAAGCTGAGTTTAGAATAAGAAGCAAACTTTTACTCTCATGTTACCCAGATACAGCATCAGATCAGATATCTGAAGACATTTCTAGTTAATAATAGATAATATTTTATGTAACTATGTACATTTCATGCATTAAAAGCAAAAGCAAATTAGTTCCAATCTAGAGAATATTGCTGATAGCCCTGCACACAAAAAGACCAATGAAATGATTTTTAAGAGTATATATAGGACGCAGAAACCTGAAATATTATTACAGGAAAAACATGTTCTTTTAAACTTCTTTCTGCAAGTGTTCAGGCCCATAAGATCTAAAACTGTCGCTGTGCCAGTTTATATTTTGTAGACACGGAAGTAAAAACTGAACTCTGTTGTTACCAATTGAAAAGATACCCAAACCTGCTTCAACGAACTTAGCAAGTAGAGAGCTGCATGGAACTGTTTAGAAAGCATCCAGATACAACACAGAAATATGTGTTTCTCTGATCGGAGTTGATAAGCTCTCCGTCAAATGATCAGGAATCACCTGCAAGTGTTGAATGCAGAGAAGAGGCATGACTCAAGTTATCTCATCCACAAGAGACTCATTTTTCATTAACATGAGCCTAGAATCAGAACAAAGAAGAAAGAGGGGAGGAATTATTTCACACTATACTTGAAAGTTCTCATTTCTTGAAATGACTGATAAAATGCGCTATCAATCTCTGCAATAAAATTGCTTTCAAGGGCCAAAAAATGAAGGGAGTTTTGGGTGTCTTTTGAAAATATGCAGATAAGGCAACACAGTACATAGTCTGTTTACAAAGACCAAAAGGACTTTTTTTTTAAGAAAGTTACACATGGGTCTCTGTCTTCATACAGAACTTTTTGTTGCCTTGTGTCTTTAAAATATGATTTTAATCAGTTCACACATTGTACTTTCTGAGTAAATTTTCTTTAGGACAGAGAACCTGACTAATTACTCTGCAGCAAAATATACATGTGGATTTATATGAGGCTTCAGAAATTGTCTCATGTAGAGATCATAAAAAGATACCATCTTTGATTCTAACTTGTATTATTCCTCTTGTTTATTCTTCTATTGACTCATATGTAGTTTTCTTTGAGCAATCAAAACTAATATATTTTTGTTGCTGTTGAGACAGAGTCTCACTCTGTCACCCAGGCTGGAGTGCAGTGGCACAAGCTTAGCTCACTGCAGCCTCCACCTCCTGGGTTTAAGCAATTCTCCTGCATCTGCCTCAGCCTCCTGAGCAGCTGAGATTACAGGCATCTGCCACCACATCCAGCTCATGTTTGTATCTTTAGTAGAAACCGAGTTTTACCATTTTGGCTAGGATGGTCTTGAACTCCTAACCTCAGGGGATACGCCCACCTCAGCCTCCCAAGGTGCTGGGATTACAGGTGTGAGCCACTGCATTCAGCGAAAAAGAATATTTTTCTATACTGATCAAAGTGAAAAAGAATCTCATATCTGTATACTCATGTTTATTACAACACTAATCACAGTAGTCAAGTATAGTCTTGCCATACTATTACAATTAACCTAAGTGTCCATCAACAAATGGGCCAGGTGCAGCGGCTCATCCCTTTACTCCCAGGACTTTAGGGTCCAAGGCAAGTGGATTGCTTGAGCCCAGGGGTTTGAGATCAGGCTGGCTGGACAGCATGATGAAATCCCATGTCTACAAAAAACACAAAATTTAGCTGGACTTGGTAGCACATCCCTGTAGTCCCCAGCTTCTCAGGAGACTGAGACAGGAGGAAAAGGCTGCAGTGAGCTGAGATTGTGCCGCTGCACTGCAGCCTCAGAAACACATTGAGACTCTGTCTCCAGAACAGAAAAACCCACAGAAACAGATGAATGATAAAGAAAATGTATACATACATGATGGAATATTATTCAGCCATAAGAAAGAGCAAAATTATGTTAGTTGTGACAACATGGATAAACCTGGAGGACACTATGTAAGTGAAATAAGTCAGGCACAGAAAGACACATACCATGTGTTCTCGCTCATATACAGAATCTGAAAAAGTTGATCTCATAGAAGTAATGACTATAACTATGGTTACTAGAGACTGGGGAGTAAGGAGAAGATGAGGAGAGGATAGGCAGCAGATACAAAGTTACAATTAGAAAGGAGAAATAGGCTGGGCATGGTGTCTCACGCCTGTAATCCCAGAACTTTGGGAGGCTCAGGAGGGTGGATCACCTGTGGTCAGCAGTTCAAGTCCAGACTGACCAACATGGTGAAATCCCGTCCATACTAAAAATACAAAAATTAGCTGAGCATGTAATTCCCAAGCAGCTGGGATTACATGACACATCTGTAATCCCAGCTGCTTGGGAGGCTGAGGTAGGAGAATCATTTGAACCTGGGAGGTGGAGGTTGCAGTGAGCCAAGATCCCCCTACTGCACTCCAACCTGGGCGACAGAGTGAGACTCTGTCTCCAAAATAAAGGACAAATAAGTTCTGTTGTCCTATCACAAGGTAGGATGGTAGGGTGACTGTAGTCAATAAGATATATCTCAAAATAGTAAGAAGAGAGGGTTTTGTCTATTCCTATCACAAATACATGATAAATGCTTGAGATGCTGGATATTTGAATTACTTAATCAATACACCATGTGTACATGTATCAAAACATCACATTGTATCTCCAATTATTATTTGTTCATTGCAAATAAAAGGTTTTTAAAAGTAAAAAATTTCACAACCAGAAGATTTTTTTTTTTTTTCTCAGAATTCTTAAGGCAGAATTCTGGTTTTGGAGGGGGGATAGAATAGTCCCTTGAATGTAAAAGCACACCCATGAAGAAATAAGTCTTAGCAGAGCACGTTTTATACAAAAGTTATTGACAACTGGGTTGGCATATGCTGAGGACCCGACTCTTGACCTCATCAGATTTCCCAGCTACCTTACTGTAATTCTACACTTGAAAACTACAAAAATTCTTTCTGAATGTGCTCAAGATTTTTTTCCCACTCCAGGGTGATTCCTAACCTTCTTCAGCTTCTTTCTGGCACTGAGCATGCTGACTGCCATTTACTGTATCAACCAAGTTCTTTTCTGTTTGGCTTCAGTTCGGGTTTATGCAATGGGAGATGCATTAGTTTGTTATCATGTCATAAGAAAGTATAACAGATTGGGTGGCTTAAATAATAAAAGTTTATTTTCTCACAATTTTGAAGGCTAGAAATTTGAGATCACGTTGTTGGCAAGGTTGATTTTTAATGAGGCCTGTCTCCTTGGCTTGTAGTGGGCTGTCTTCTCTCCATCTCACATGATCTTCTTCTGTGTGTGCCTGTGTCCTAATTTCCCCTACTTACAAGGGCACCAGCCATGTTGGATTAGGGCCCACCCTAACAGCCTCATTTCCAGTTACTTCTTTAAAGACCCTATCTCCAAATACAGGTACTGAGGATAAGGATTTCAACATATTAATTTTGGGGGACACAAGTCAGCACATCACAGGAGGTACATGTAAAAAATCAGAGAGACATGTTGGGTAATTTTCCCCTTGGTTACCTATTGTTTTCTCTTACTTTGACACCAGCTGAATTTCTCTAACTAGGAGCATTCCTCTCGCTGGGTGGCCACTATCCCACAGCTGCTTTTTCCAATGAATGGATTCTGGTAACTGCTACCTTCACTTGTCCAGCTGTTAGTAGTGCTAGGTTGCTTGTTATTCACTGCTTGTTTTCCCTGGTCCTTGCCATACTTTATAAATAGATCCTTTATAAAACTGTGTCCAATCATCTCTTCTGAATATGCCATCTGAATATTGCCAGGTCCCTGAGCAACAATGAAAAAGATTCCACATAATAAAAAGAGAACTAGATTTGATTGTATAGTTTATATAATAGAACTCATATACCATGGACTTCAGATGATAGACTGGGGTTCTGATTTCTAATTTGCTCCTTAGTAAATTTAAAGTAACTCTCTCATCCTGATGTTTCTAGGTAAAGGATCTTTGGGCAGAATTATTCATTTTCTCAAGATTTATAAGTTTTCCAGTTGTGTATATTAATACCAGATTCTATTAGTGCTATTCTTAAGGGTGGCTGGGAAATGGCTTCTTCCAACTTTCTTTGCAAAATGCCGTCACTAAATATTTATAAGCTCAGAAATCACTATTCTCTGTCTATTTGTGTGGTCCTCAAATTCTCCATCTTTCTCTAATTTTAGGGCATAAATTTTTTCAGCAACTGCTTCTGCATTATAACAAGATGTTGTGACAATTAGAAGAGTAATTTTCAAACTGAGAAACAAGCAGGAAATTGTGATCTTTCCTGCAAAACCATACCCATGCCCCTTTATCTAAGTGCTCATTCCCATACCTGATTCTATTGGTGAGCAAGATACATGATGCACACTCATTTATTTCAGAATAATGGTTTTCCATTTTCCCATTACACATCTCTGGATAACATTTGTTTCACTGGCAAACACTTTTTTTTTAGTGTACAGTTTAATACACCAAAATAAATAGGTTTTAGTTCTCCCAGGAAACAAGTTTCACAAGTTGGTACATATATGTCATACCCTTTCCTTTGTTCAGTTCCAAAGAAAACAAAAAAGGATTTCTTCCTCCTTTAGCCATACTTTTGAGACACTGCTTTGCAAGCAGAGAAGATACTTTGCCTTTTAAAAACATGATGAATTTTTTTGATTTTGAACATTATATATTCTTTGACATCATTAGCTTGCTGGAGTTGTATAATAACTGCAGAATTATCTAGTTGACATTCACCTGATATGTGATGCAATTTTTGAGATAACTGGTTCTTATGCACTTCCATTTGTATAAATCATTGCTTCATCTACAGACAGTTTTTGAAACAGTTCAGCCTATGCCTTTACCTATAACATGACTGCTGAGGGCATGAAATATTCTAGGATGTTGGAAATTATTTTGCTTTCTTCTAAGTATCCAAGACCCACATGGATTCAAACTACAGTCCCTGTAACCAAAACACTCAATGTAATATATTCATGAGAATGAAGTTTCTGTCACAAAAATTTCCCATAAAAATATATTGAAAAAACATTGTATTAACTATGTAAGTGAGTGTGTGCAAGTCTGTACAGGTATACAGTTGATGCTACGTGTGTGGTAAGATATAAGGCAATTCATCATTCATCTTCCCAATGGTATATAAACAGCTACAGATAAATACGATTCTGTCAAGATTAGCACCAAGATGATGGATTTCATAGTTTTTTAAAATTTCCATTAGGTAATTTTATAATTTCAAGATTTGACACCTACCTTAGAAGTGACTTCTCTCTATATACAGTAGTTCCCCCATATCTGCAGTTTTCCCTTCAGTGGTTTCAGTTACCCATGGTCAACCATGGTCCCAATGTATTAAATGAAAAATTCCAGAAATATCAAATTGATAAGTATTAAATTGGACACCATTCTAAATAGCTGAAATCTTACACCTGCCTACTGTCTAGGTTGGAAAATGAATCATCCCTTTTTCCACCATATTCACACTGTATATACTACCCACCCATTAACTGTATAAGAAAAAACATAGTATTTATAGGGTTCAGTACTATCTGCAGTTTTAGGCATCCAGTGGAGGTTTTGGAACATATCCTCCACAAATAAGGGGGAGATGTAGATACCTCCGACTTACCCATCCTCAGGATACTTTACCACATTCCCAGTTGTCTTTGTTAACCAATGAAAGTTGAGGATGTCATTCTCTTTTCCACATTGATCAAAGATCAAACAGCCTTTCACATTGTTTGACAGCAATTTTTTGCTTGTATTGTATGAAACAAAGGCGGGGGCAAGTATTAGCTTTAACAAGAGATGACTAAAATACAAATTCTGGCAAGTGCTGCTGCCTGATCTGCTACAGCTTTCTTCTGAGGGACAGCACACACACCCATATAGACTTTGGAGCTGGTCTGCCAACTTCAAATATTGCCTTGGCCAGCTCTTAACTGTATCACTTAACCAACGACTAAAGTCACTTTGCTGAGTGGCAGCTTCCCTCCCCTTTAAAATAGGGATAATAAGGCACCTATCCATTCTATCCATTAGGATTGTTATGAGTTAACATTTTTAAAATACTTAAAATTGTGTGATAGAGAAGTGATAATCTCTCTTCTACATATTTAAAACTGAGTCCTAGCAATTTATATGTAATTATCATGGCAACTATCAGTAGCCAGAGTGCTTCTGCATCTAAATATCCAGGTGTTTATCTCAGCAATAGAACTAGATATTTCTGTCATGTTTTGAAAAAATTCCATATTGCCTTAACAACTTGAAATAGGGAACCTCATTATGCAGTTAGCTAAATGCTTTAATTTCACAGTTATTCATTTTGATATAAAATTAAGTTTGTCATTTAGTCAAAATGAAGGCTAAACCATGATATTGAAATATAAAATAAATAATATTTTCTCTAAAGGCTTATGCCAGTCATGCAGAGTTAGGATTTTTTTCTTTTTAGATATTACAATGAGAATACTACTAACAAGATGTGTGTGGCTTTTTAAAAGTTGTTTTTAATACATTAAGTTAAAAAAAAAAGAGGAAAAGAAAGAAAAATGTTTTCTTTGCCTCATAAGAGAGAAAAACAAACTCCACAGTGTTCAGGATCTCTCTTTGGAAATCTGTGTTTCATGGAGTTAAAATTTTCCAGTGATGTGTTGAGATCATTTGGTGTGTTTCTCACGCTAAAGAAAATATTCACCCCATGTCACACACAAAGAATTCTCCCATATAGAATGAGAAATCGGCCATCAGTTTCTTAAAGCATTTCATTTCAGACATAGCTTAGCACTTGTTTCTTAATAACTTAAAAATTCCCAAATATGTTTTCAGGCAGTGTGAAAATAAGATGATTCTTAGAGGATTATAGAGGTACAGAATATTGTCTATATGCATCTAGCAGCATCTCAATTGTGCTAGAAAAAGTGTAAAAAATGTAGTCCTTATGTTTGCATTGTTTAGAGACTATATCAACAGGCAAAAAAAAAAACATTTTAGGGCTTATTTTATAAATTTAATGTTGGAGGTAGGAATCCTAAATATTTGAATCCTGCAGAGCTTATTTAATTTTCAGACTTTACAGCTTATAAGAATTTCCTCTTTCTAACTACAATAATGCTATCAGAAATATCTTTTTCTCCCAAACACAAAACTTATGTATATTCAATAATGGGCATGTGATTAACCTTTAAATAACTTAGCTTAAATGCTATCGTTAGCATGTTTATTTTATCTACTATATGACAGTACAGTTTTGCCAAGATTCCTGAAATCTTAATTGTTTTGTGTTCTGATCCAATACAAACATTAAAATAATAACAATTATTTTATGTATTCTATATTGTCTGTACAAGGCTAGTTCCTTTATGAGCATAGCAAAATGTATAAGAATTACTTGTTTGCTTCTTAATTAGTTCCATGCTATTAAATTCCCATGAAACACTCTTAATACTATACCATTTTATATTAAGTACTTTACATAAAGGTAATGCTGTTTCTATTTTTTAGCTTTTAAACATAGCAACAAAGATGATCAAATACCATGAACTGAAAAAAAAAATCATCTTTTTAATATTTCTGAGCTCAAATATAAATTCATTTAACACAGCCTATTTCTGGGTAGTCATAATTACAATGAGTCTATTCTTGAATTATAAAAAAATCAAACGTTTTCAAAAGCAGCAACTACAATGACTAGACTTCACAGCGTACATATATAACTTAAAACTTGTGAAGGAGCTAATAAAAAAAGATTACCGCCCAGAGTAAGCTCTTATTTGTTCTTCAGATCAGCCAGAAGCTAATTCTGTAACTAAGAATTAAGCTCCTTAAAGCAGGGTAAAAGGAACAAATCTGAAGTATAAATGATAAAATTTCCATGTATTTTGGCAATGTCATCTCTCCTTTACATGCCTGGTAGCCATTTTTTATACTAAAACTCTAAAGCCTGCCAATGATAAATCCAACAAATAATCACTAACTTGGTGTTGCACTTATTTTGTTGAACACCACAACTCGTTGCAATGTTTTCTTGCCTGTCTAGTGAATATGTATAAGCCAATGGAGTAAATGAAATGATTGGAAATGAATCAACGTCTTCAGTATTAACATTTCATATGAGCCATAGATTTATAACTGAACACCAGATACTACCATGATATGTCCAGCCACCTATAAAATCTATAGTTTAATGTATCATCCTCTCCTGTAAACAAAACACCCTAGTCATCACTCAAGTATGTCACCTTCATTCTGACTTAGATTTATTTTTTATTAGCCTGTGCCCCCTAATTCTCTTATACATAGTAATCAAAATATCCTGTTAATATTCCCTTTTGTCGATAACGCTCAAATTTACTCCTGTACCATTACCACTATCAATACCTAAACTATGCTAATTATAATAACAGTTTTAGTTTCCTTCTCCACATCTTAAATCATCCTAAATATGGCTACTATATTAATAATCATTTCAAAAAGAACAAACACTAGCATTCATGTGGCATTCACCTTCTAAAGAACGAGATGACAACAATCTCAAGATAAGAATCAAATTTTTCAAACTAGAAACCAAAAGTCCTTCATTAACTGATGACATGTTAATACAAATTAGCTGTTGTAATTTAAACTTTATAGCTTTTTCCATGGAATTTTCTTCCCAGCTGACCTCTACCTCTACACTCAAGCAAAACATCCTGGGTTGTGCTGTCATGTAAATACACTATGTTAGCAATCTACCTTTGTTGTTTATAGAGCCTGGAATGTCTTCTATCAGGACCTTCACTAATTCATACCCAACATTCTGCAAAGTCCAGCTTGGAGCCAGGTGCAGAGGGGTACACCTGTAATCCCAGTTACTTGGGAAGATTGCTTGAACCCAGGCGTTCAAGACCAGCCTGGACAACATAGGAAGACCCTGTCTGAAAAAAAAAGAAAAGTCTAACTAACACTTACCAGGTTTAAAACATGCTAAGTACTCAATAAATATATCCTGTGTAGGAGCCAAGGAAAAACTTCCCCTCCATCCTCTGAAGGTTCACTGAAAATCAACTGATAAAAGACAGATTAATAGAAGAAAATGCATAAAATTTATTAACATTCATGAAAAAGAATCACAGAACAATTGCCATACCAGGCCATGAGGTACAGATGGCTATGTTCCCTATTCTTAGGGGAAACAGAAATAGGGACTTTAGGTGGGGTCAGTAAATGATTTTTATTGGAATTCAATGAACTTGAAGAACATACAATTGCCTGGGACAAAGTCTACTGGGCCCACAGAACAGACAACTGTTTGTGGCAATAGTCTGTCCAGGATGGTTGACAGACTGCAGTCTTTCTGTGATTTGAGTTCAGTTAATGAAAACTCAGGGTCAGAACCAAACGTAATTATATTCTACTTTGGAAGGTCCAGATTTCAGGCAGATAAAAATCTTTAGAGAACAACATCATCCTGTGCTTTGGGAGAAACAAAGCACTGAATCACAGGAGGCAGGGGATCAGAGAGACCCTGAGTCAAAATACCATGTTCTGGGTATCAGTTTCTATGCCCCAACACTTGAATACCTACTGTTTCCCTCAGGATATGCAGTAATCTTGGCTGCATAACAATAGAACCTCAGTGGATTAAAATGTAGGCAGATCACTCACCTAAGCTAAATGTCCATCTTAAATCTACAAGAGAATCTGCTCTACATGGTCTTCACTCAGATACCAGCCTGTTGGAGCCTAGAGTATTTGGAATATACCTGCTTCTATGGTGGAAAGAAAGAAACATGGGGGATCGCATGCCAGATCTCATAGTGACCTGAAAGTGACACACATCATTACTACTTACATTCCAGTCCTAACTATGTGAGAACAAGGTTGTGCAATCCTACCATTTGTTCAGAAGAAGGAGAACTAGAAATATTACTGAGTTTTATCACGTGACTTGAGATGATAGGTTGCAGGCTCATCTTAAGTGTGGGATATTTCCTTTTTCTCTTCACTCTTCTCCACATGTATAATAATATGTAGTCATCCTGGCCTCACCAAAAGCCCCCACAGTATAACAAGATCTCTTATTGATAGCTCTAAGCTTCTATCCTATTAAAAAATAGAAGTTAACACAGACCCAGTTGCTGAAGCAAGCACCTTGGTACACGTGGTCCTTAGCTTTTCACACTTCGCAGAGCATTAGACAAAGAGCCTGTGCCATTCACTAGAGCAGTTAACCCTCTTTCCAGCAACATGACAGAATAGTACTCCCTGAGACCATGTTACCAGTGTTAGCGATGACTTCCAACCTAAAGCAAAGTTTCACTGCAGAGCAGAGAGTAGCTAATGAGAGACCCTCTAGAGACCTTTTATCTTAATGCAGATGTCACCACGTATAAAGGTAGAGGCTTCTACATCAATCTTAGTCTAAAATAAACACAAATCTCAATGAGTGAAGACTCCTTATCAGCCTCTAATACATATGCAGCTGAGCAAAAAATCAACTTTTGTCATTTTTAAACCAGTAGATTTGGAGCTGCTTGTCAATAAAATAATCTAGGTTATATTGACTAATACAGATCCTTATAAAAGCTATAGCTGAGAGTGGTAGTAAGAAGCTTTTACCCTTTCTCATGGAATGCTGCAATAAGCCCTGCCTCAGTGCTCTCAGGAGCTGTGTCTGGTCCCCTGGCATGGGGCATTTTGGATTCTGTTTTCTCCCCAGAGTCAAACTCTGGCTGCCTTTGTTTGCTTTTGGAGATAGATCCTACCACCTCAGGCTACAGTGTGGTGTTTCTATTCCACTTTTAGTCCATAAAGAATTTTATATTGTTTATGGATATTTATTTTGATGCTTTAAAATTATTTTACCTCTAATTGATGTGTTTGGCATGAAGAAGTTACTTAAAACAGACTTTCAAAGTGTCACATCCTCCTACAATTTTTATGATTTTCAACTGTTAAATCATCATGTCAAGTCAAGCAGTTGCCAACACTAGGGTAGAAAAATATATTCAAGGTCTATAATAAATCAGGATTTTCTAACCAAGGCATTAACATTTGGCTTGGATCATTCTTTGTTACGGAGGGCTGTCTTGTACATCGTAGGATGTATGGCAGCATCTCCAGCCTCTACCCACTAGATTCCATTAGCCATGCTTCTCCATTCCTCTTGAGTTTCAACAATCACAATATCTCCAGATATTGACAAATGTCCTCAGGGGGAACAGGGCATAATCACTACCAGTTGGGAACCAGTGACCAGAATAACTCCAAAAGAAGAATACCAAAAATGTACTTAGTTATTATTAGGACAATTATTAAGAAGAAAGTCTGTTTAGGTAGTTGGGGGTATGTATATATTTCAATTTTGTGTGTGCGTGCGTGTGTGTGTGTGTGCGTGTGTGTGTGTGTGTGTCAGATGGGCCCTTTTTTGCCAAAAATGTTATATCACCATTTTATTACATATCTCACACAAAGAGTAGTAACTGACAATTCAAGATATAATGTGTTTGTTGTCGTAAGCATGCCAGAGAGAGTTCCTGTAGCACGCAGCTATCGGTTGGTGTCTTCCTGTCCCTTATTCAGGTGGACGATTCATTTCAGTTTACTTGGGACTTTCCCAGTTTAAGCACTGATTGCTTAATAACCAGGAAAGTCCAAAGGCAAACTGAGATGGTTGTTCACTGCTACAGACTTAACCGTTTATGCCCACCCCACAACCTCCCTTCCAAAATTTGTATTCTGAAACCTAATGGACAGTGTGAAGGTATTTGAAGGTGGAGTCTTTGGGAGGTAATTAGGTCATGAGCACTCACCCTCATGAATTGTGTAAGGTATTAGTACCCTTAGGAAAGACACCCCAGAAAGCTCCCAGACCTTTCTACCATGCAAAATGCAGTAGGAAGGCAGCCATCTATGAACCAGGAAGCAGACTCTCACCAGACACTGAATCTGCAAGCAACTTGACCTTGGACTCTCCAGCCTCCAAAACAGAGAAGTAAATTTCTGTTGTTCATAAACCACCCAGTCTATGACATTCCATTACACCAGACCAAATAGAAAAGACAGTCACCCTACAATAAGAGGTAGCAATCCTACCAGTTTGTGCCTATGGAAAATTCATGTTAACTTTAAGAATTTGGCTAAATTTTAAGGAAAAGGTATTTCTTTAACTACCTCTAGTTCCTATTTCCTGCTCTCTATGAATTTTACTTTTCGCACTAAATCTTAAGGCTCTTTATTCATCTCCTCATTGCCATTTAAACAAATGTAGACTTCATGTTCTTTGTATTTCAAAAGACAAAGAAAAAATTCAAAACGCCTTTTGTGTATAGTAGAATCTCTTGAATTTACACATTTGAATATAACAGAAACATAATTTAAAATAGAATATCAGATAAGCCAGCTTTTAAAATTTCCAACACAAGTCTCCCATGTTTCACATGCATTTATTTTCTGTCTTCTATCGCCCCCACACCCTGACACACACCCCGCCACACTCCCTTCTCTTGTCTCTCCCTCTCTTTCTGTTTATTCTTGATCAGAGTATTTTAACTCATTAGTCTATTTCCATAACTCTGTAAATCTATTACCTGAAGGTCTCACCTTTTTCCTTAGTTATTCTATCAAAGATTCTTTGTTTTCTATGCACAGATAATTATTTTCCTCAGGTGAATTCTGGAGTGTTTAGTAAAATAATGTTTCTTTCACCTTAT
Source organism: Cebus imitator (assembly GCF_001604975.1). Taxonomy (NCBI): domain Eukaryota; kingdom Metazoa; phylum Chordata; class Mammalia; order Primates; family Cebidae; genus Cebus; species Cebus imitator. Next base: position 1,833,036 of record NW_016107461.1, on the reverse strand, counting down.
CAAACATGTTATATAAATTTGTAAGAGGAACAAAGTGTTCTGGCTAGCAATTATAGAAGACATTTCTTTCATGAGAGGAAAAAAAAAATAACAAAGGCACAGAAGTGAGATGATAAGGATCATTTTAGGGGAAGAACAGTTAGTCTAGTGTGGCTGAAAAGGAGGATCCGTGGAAGGAGATATGTTTGGAAGATTAGGTTGAGAATACTTTAGAGAGATTAAATGCCTAGTGCTAGACTTGAGAATTTATTTCATAAGATGTAAAAAAAAAAACCATTGAGTAACTTTAAATAGTGAAGTGACATAATTAGAGTAAAACTTCTGTATATTAAATCAGTAAACAATTATCTTTCCTCTATTTCATTCACTTTTATATTACTTCCTTACTGGTTAACCTAAAATATATGCTCAGTATTAAAAACTGTAATAGTGAAAATGTCTCCACGGTAGAAATTTTCCATTATATTTTCTCTTTCCATGCCTTAAGTGGCCTTAAATTGAATCAAAATGTAAATTTAGTTTCCTAAGTAATTTTTATCAATTAATGTTATTATCAGAAAATTTACCATCCAATACATTGCGCTCTCCTTTGTTATTTGAAAAATAATGCTATTGTTAGAAACCCCAAACAAAATGCAAATGAATGAAAGAGAAACTTCTAAAGTGGTAATATTACCTTAGTTTCTATTTTTTGTCTGACAAAGCAGACTTTTTCCTTTAGTAAAAACAAAATAAAGCATATCGAGATAAGGTATTCAAAAACTACATTTCATGTACTCTTAAGCTTTTTGGGATAATATTCAGTAACATTTTAGATTCTTCCTTTGCCATGTCAGAGCTCACATGGGGTTTCATTCAGAAAATAATTGAAACAATTTTATGTCTATAAATTCCCAAGTATACTGTGGAAAAGTTATTTGCAGTCTGTTGAATATCAATGAGCAAGAGCAAGAGTTTTTCCTTTTCTCTGATTTCAGTTCTTCATTAGAGAACCGTTTTTGCTGAATTTTATATTTTATATATATGTAAAATGTATAAACACATGTGCACACCTCAAGAATAAATAATTTTACCCTCCTGCTACTTTTGGTCTTTTTTTCTGTCCTTTGTTCATTTATATACATAATTTTGAGCTAGATCTCCAGAAATATCATACTCATTTTTTTAGCTGATATCACTAAGGTGCCAGTGTTTTCCATCTTTATGTGTACATATTTTCTTACAACAAATGAGACAGAATAAAGTTAGAAATACAATACTGTAAAATGTACCCAAAAAGTGACCAAAGACTTACACCCATATCCATGTCCTACATTCCTTTAAAGAAAAACTCAATACTAAATTTCCCCTTAAGCAAAATTCAATTGAGAAAGAAAACAACACTTACTGCATTTTCCTAGTGTCACTGACCTATACAGGAATTACCATTAAGGTACCCATATTGTGTTAAATCTCTTTTCTCCCTAACCAGTAATTTACTTTAATGGATAAAAGAGAAAGAATGAAAAAAATTTCCATAGCCTCATGAATATAATTACTAAGCATTTGCAAGGGCTCCAAGCTAAAAGCAATAAAATTATCACCAATATACAACAAATGCGTGGCCAAATTGCTTGAGATATCCATTATATTCAATGTTTTTGTGCTTCTTTATGTAGGTCTAACATAATAGGGCAACAAGGATTCTGAACACTACCCTGTCTGTTCCCTTAACTACTCATGGTTAGACTAAAAATTCCACTTTCTCAATTAACCTTTGAGAGTACACAGAGCCATTTAATTTGCTATTTCTGAAATGCTGTTTGTTAGGAAAAAAGTTGCCATCCTGATGAATCATTTGCACCCGTACTGGCAGGACAGGATTCCAGCATAGTTCCATCCGGGCCTAACTTATTTTCTGAATATCTCTTTTAGTTAGTCTGTTCTTTGTGTACTAGCAGCTTCTTCAAGCTATTTCCCAACATTGTTGGAAGGTGGATACCAGCAGCCATTGCAGGCAATATTGTTCACATCTCAACAGCAAGCGAGCAAGCATTATTCATTTCTGCAATCACAAAAGTCCTGAAATTCACACTGAGTGGACTATCGCTGAATCAATGCCTGTGATCAGCCAACTGTAACATGCTCACTTACTACCTGGATTATTTGAACGTTTGGCTGTTGCTAGTTAGACAGGAATACCTGACTGGTGTAGATAAAGGATTCACATCAGTGCTAAGTGTTGAGCTAATCCCACCAAATGAAATGCTGGTACACAGTGGGAGAGAGATTGGGTTTTGAGAGGAAAGCACACAACATGTTTCTGTCACTCATCAGGTTTTCCAGAGGCAGGTACTGAGAGCGGGGTTTAGTTTATTGGCATCTCTAATAAACTCTTTATTAGAGAGTTCCCTTGGGATCAACACCTGTAAAGAGAGGGGAGGAAAGCTGGAGTGGGCAGAGCAGCAGGCCTAATGACAGGTTTTACCGATACTATGAAGAGTTCTGAAGCCAAGGTGGTCCATCAGTGGGTCAAAGAGCTAGGCTTGATGTGGCAGACTGGAAAAGGGGTGTGACTCTGGTGGCTCTCAGCAGGTGAGGCAATTCCTGAAGGGCTGAGAGCACACCTAGCTGCTGGGGCAACAAGTCCTTTACCAAAGGGAAATGTGGGTGGTACATCCCCTAGAAACGTGTGACACGTGAAACTCTGTACATAGACGTATACGCATATGCATAGATTGCATGGATTGGTGAAACCCTGAATACTCATTAGAGATTGGTTTATTAATTCTAGGCTCTTCCAGCTGATCAGAACTTGATTGACTCAGAATATAACATTTTTCCTTTACTTGTACAAGCGTTCCAAGTTAATCTCAAATCTCAAATCTTGAAGAAGTAAAACTCAGGGTCAAAATTGATATTGAAAATATAGGTCCACTTTACATTTTAGCTTTGCAAGTCAAACATAAGTCTCTGGGTTACTAAAAAAGCTGTGCAGCACCATAACATCACCCTCCTGCATATGAATAAAATGACCAAAAATAGCTTTAAATGAGGAAGAAATAGAAAAAAATTCTTTTATAAGCAGCAACCAAATAAGGACACAAGAACAAAATGAAGCTATAAATCTCAAAAAGCAAAGTTAAGGAACAAAACAGAGGACTCTAATATCATAGTTGTCAGCTCCCTTGCTGCCATAAACAACACTGAAAAAAAGGAATGACTAAAAAATCCTCTCAATTCTCGCTAAAATCTTCTATTTAGAAAAATGTATACTGGGGATAAGCCCTTTTAATATTTTTTCTTCCCTTACTGTTCTATATAGTTTGAATTTTTATGTTAGCATATATTATTTAAATATGTAAAAAATCAAAATAAGAATTAATAACTTAATCTATATATCCTTAAACAGTATTACTTAAAATTGTCAGCATGATACATGAGAATGTGAGAACTGATCTTGACCAATGTATATTCTTTTTGGGGGTGGGTGGGGTGGGTGGAGTCTCGCTCTGTTGCCAGACTGGAGTGCAGTGGTGTGATCTCGGCTGGCTGCAACCTCTGCTTCCTGTATTTAAGCGATTATCCTGCCTCAGTCTCCCAAGTAGTTTGTATTACGGGTGCCCACCACTATGCTCGGCTAAAATTTTGTATTTTGAATAGAGATGGGGGGGTTCACTATGTTGGCCAGGGTGGTCTTGAACTCCTGACCTCAAGTGATCTGCCCACCTTGGCCTCCCAAAGTGCTGGGATAACAGGCATGAGCAACTGTGCCAGCCAGGTCAAGGTATATTCTGCTAATTGATTTGCTTCAGATTTACTCAGTTACTCACGCTGGGTAAGTGATTCTCCTGCTTCGGTCCCCTGAATAGCTGGGATTATAGGTACATGCTACCACACCCAGCTAATTTTTGCATTTTTAGTAGAGATGGGGTTTCACCATGTAGGGCAGGCTGGTCTTGAACTCCTGACCTCAGGTGACCGATGTGCCTCGGCCTCCTGAAGTGCTGGGATTACAGGCATGAGCCACCATGCCCGGCCAAATTTATTTAAAAATAAAAAAATGGAAATTATAGAGTAATAGAAATTATTTCAGTTTTAGGCATGAGTTTATTCTAAATATATAAAAATAAGTTTTAAATATCACTTTATTATTTCAGCATATACACTGATGTAATAAATTTTCTTTCCCAAGACCTTTATGTTACACTTTTCCATTGTTCTTTAGGTAACATTAGTGACAAATGAAAAACACTTATTTGTTCAATTTTCACAGCCATATATTCTTACCTTCCCAATTGTGTACTATGTGAACATCATCCACTCTCATCATTCATTTTAAAAGTTTGCCTAGCACTGTCAGAGCACTGTAGGAAATCCAGGAAACAGTATCTACTCCCAGTAAGCTCAGAACAGGTCCCTGGTAGCTATTGTGTCTGCCAATAAAAATTGTTCCATAGAAAATACTAGTTGAGCTCTCCCCCAAGGACACTCCCTGAGGTCCCATTATGTACTACAAAAAACAAACTTTCAGGGCTCAGCACAATGGTCCCACAAGCCTACCAAGTTCACATTCAAGGGATATGGGAACACAGGTTTGGTAGATGCTTCTCCTCTCTCTACTCTCCCGCTTCCTTCAATCAAGTTTCTAAGCAGTTGAACATAAAGAAAAATACATTGGGAAGGTGGTAGGTGTAAAGCTGCTGGAAGTGAGAACGGGGGGACGTAACGGAGGGGGTCGGAGCCGCTGCCGTCGCCATGACCCGCGGTAACCAGCGAGAGCTCGCCCGCCAGAAGAATATGAAAAAGCAGAGCTAATCGGTTAAGGGAAAGCGCGGAGATGAGATGACGGGCTTTCTGCTGCCGCCCGCAAGCAGAGGGACTCGGAGATCATGCAGCAGAAGCAGAAAAAGGCAAACGAGAAGAAGGAGGAACCCAAGCAGCTTTGTGGCTTCGTGTCCAACCCTCTTGCCCTTCGCCTGTGTGCCTGGAGCCAGTCCCACCACGCTCGCGTTTCCTCCTGTAGTGCTCACAGGTCCCAGCACCGATGGCATTCCCTTTGCCCTGAGTCTGCAGCGGGTCCCTTTTGTGCTTCCTTCCCCTCAGGTAGCCTCTCTACCCCTGGGCCACTCCCGGGGATGAGGGGGTTACCCCTTCCCAGTGTTTTT
>NW_016107461.1:1819373-1827802 GCF_001604975.1 Cebus imitator | reverse complement strand
AACTAAATCCAGTCCTCCAGTACCACTCTACGCCAGGTGATTCAATCATCGTCACTGACTGCCAGGAGACCTCAGTTGAAGTGACAGATGTACCATTAACAACTCCTGTGACTTGGTCAATCTATGTGGCCTCTTTATACCTTAATTTCCTTATTTGCAAATTGGTGATAGATTAGGGCCTAGTATTTTTTAGGGTTAATAAGAGAACTGAGTACATGAAAGCACTTTATAAATGGTAGCATGCTATAAAATCATAAATGCCACTGGATGTTCCAGTTGTACCCAGCCTGAACTAATTTAGAATCAGTTTGCCTAATCAGTGGCATGATGACTACTTCAGAAAGCTATTTGCATGTGTTGTGGGTGGGCAGAAGGTATTTTATCTTCAGGCCAAAGGAGAAAGAGGGACAGAAAGAAAGACAGAGAGAACCCAGACATTCGGGCTAGTCTAGGAAAAGGAGGTGAAAATGGAGAATTGAGAGTGTCTTTTTTCAGTCAGTATAACAAACTTCAATTCAGTAAGAATTAAAGCAAATACTAAAGAAGATATTTACATGAAATTCTCTGTCTTTCTAAGTGTTAACGTGGTTTCTTGGCTCAAGCGACAAAATGTGACAGTAAGCTCACTGTTCCCATAACCATCATAGATCCTCACAGCTACTGAGGTCCAAACTTGGACAGCAGACAAGAATGGCAGCACCTAGTGTGAAAGCCAGACAATGGCACCCGGCTAAAATACATTCCATGCAGGGCACCAATGTGAGTGGCAGCCTACTTATAAGTGGACTGCAGAAAGCATCCTTCCTCAAGGAAGCTAGATTCAAGAGTAGAATAAGGTTTGCTTCTGAGCATACTCAAAATTTTCCAGTGGCCAGAGGTCTCACATTAGCAGATATCTAAAACTAAGAAAATTTAAATATGGATTTTAATGTTTGTACCTTCTGGTGAGTGAGGCTTGAAAATCTAATAGTGTGTGTGTATGTGTGTGTGTGTGTGTGTATCTATATATCTCACCTGTATAACATGATTTCCATGTTACATTCTCATGTATGAATTACATCTTTACAGATTTAGTCTCTTACTGAAAATAGAACATCTACAACATGACTGAATCTATGTAAGCAATGATACATTTTATTGTACCTTGCACATTTAGTGCAATGGAAATTAAGTCCTGAAACCCAAACTATTTTCAGATTTTCAAATTTTGAAGCTGTAATATTCTTTCTTCAAATGAAATCTCCTATTGAATTCTAATATGAATCTCAATTGAAAACCAGCATAATGAGCAAAGAAAATACTATTATCTTTAGATTTGACACTAGAGTTCTTCTTATTGAGAACAGTGTTTTCTTGCAAAAAAGCTATGGTACATTCTGGAAAGTTCTCTGCTTTCTCTTTCCCCGCAGAAGTTTTATATATTGGCAGGAGCTGAGCAGAAGCATATGCTAGGAGAGACGAAAAGGAATGGGATCTACTCAAGTTAGAAACACATGGGTTCTGCAATATTTTTTATTGTGTAAATCAGTGAAGCTTATCAACCTATGGAGGTCAGAAACAATATGTAAGTACCCAAAAATCAAGACTAGGAGGTAGTCTTGAGCTAATATTTAAAACACACAATGAAAGTTAACTTTGATGTTGGAAGCATATGTGGGGCCCCAGATATTCATCCTTTGGTCAGTCTCAGTCAATCTGGGTAGCTGCTCCATCTTCATAGAAAAAAAGTGGGTAAACCAATTCGTTGGATGATCCTTAGTTCTTTCCAGAAGGAGGGACTAAATTGAGTTTTGTAGATTTAGTATAAGACTTTTATTTTACATTGGGTTCCACTGTTGTGGTTTATAACAAGTTCAAGGACAGTACTCTTAGGTTGTTTCTACCCCAAACCCCATCCCCGTGAATACATTTAAACTAAATTAAATCTGATTTGTCATTAGTCACTTTGCTGTTCCACCTTCTTTTTCAGGCCTAGGACTCCATGTAGGCAAGTACTACAATCATTTAACATTACAATCATAATAAACCTAAATATTTGCTTGCAGATCTGGAAAGAAGCCTTTGATCTGACATGCAAATTGCCCTTATGAATAAAGTTTTTCACTCAGTCATTACTCTCGGTGTTTACTTTGTTCAATATACTACGGGAAAGGCAACAAAGGTCATAGCTTTACTTTTGATTAGTTTCCAGTCAGGAGAACTCTTACAATATGATATGATGCATATTACAAAATTGACATAAAAGTGCTATGAAAATGCAGTGGAGAAAAATAAAGTTTGTCTGGAGAAGCTTCACCTGCCAGAAGCAACTTCCCAGAAGAATCTTATGAGAATGAGGTGGAGTTAGTCATAGAGAATAAAGGAAAGAGACGGTGAAGGATTGAGGAAGGTGTCATCAGTCTGGATAGACAGACTACCAGGGACGGAGGCGTGGAGTCATGATGTTGCCCAGCATAGTAGCCATTTAATTGACAATTGCCAGGATAACCAAACGAGGAAATATAGCAAGCTCACTTGACAAGACTTTATTTTTAGAAATAAAACCAAACAAAAAAACACCAGTTTTTTGTTAATTATTATTGAATTTTTATATTACTTACCCCCAGAGAATATATCATACAGTCTCATTATATTTTCCCACTCTATTCCCAGGGGCAACTTTAGACTGAGGCAAATCTCTTATTGAAATTTTGCCAACTGTTTGGGCAGCAAATAGCAATAGTACACATGACGCCAGAAATTTGACATTGTAAAGTTTTCTGGCTGTATTTAAGAGAAATGGCTTAAATCAAGTCGAGTCTCAACATGTTTATACAGAATGAGCCTTCAACCATTTAAGATTTCACTCATCATCATAATTATGATTCTGTATGTTTTTGAAGGCTTTATAGTTCTACTCTTAACACTTTGCTCAGGGCTGACACTTGGGCTCTCCCTTCAAAACCTCATAAGGAGTAGAATCAGGTAAAACCAGTTTCGCAGACTTTGTAGAGGGTGAGTTATAATCTCTTACACTGTCCCATGCTCCAAACACTTATCCCTAAATTGATGGGTGCTGCTGCTGGAATGTCAACATTCTGAGAAATACTGTCAACAAAAGCAGGGCTGGTCTCCAAAATATACAAAACAAGTAACTCAATAAGTACTATTTTGAAATATGAATTGTTTAGAGCTGATTTTGGAATTATTGACCATGTGTAATTTTATTTATCTGGCTGTTCTCAAAGAGAAACCCTGTCGGACTTTTGTGGACTGATAATGTATCACTTTTTTCTTAAATGATAGGTCATGAAAAATGTTGAGGACAGTGGAATTGCCTGGAAAGTCATATAAGAATATAATCATTTGTAACTTTAAAAAAGAAAATTAGTATTGGCAAAAACCCACAGGCAATAATGAAATTAAAAGCTGGAAGATGATAGGGATCTCATTTTTGTTCATTTTAAAATACCTATAGAAGGATTCTTTAGTAGATTGAATAAACAAATATATCATCACAGAGGCATAGATTTTTAATGCTGGAAAGGACTTCTCTTATCATCTACACCATTATATAGAAGGGTAACTGAGGTCCAGAAAAAATAAATGTCAAGCCTAAATTCCCCCAGGATTTTTACTAGGAGGGCTGCACCCTTGACTACTAGTATTAACTTTTTGACATACATTATATAGACGAATAACTTTTGGAAATATTAACATATGCTTTTTACCTGTCCCATTGTTCCAACTAAGACACTCCTCCTTTCAGTATGAAACACATGAGGCTACCAAATCTTTAAGGGATCAAATTTTAAGGGGAGAAAAATTCTTACTTTTCCACTTAACATACACATCTAGATGAAAGAAGGAATAGACTGCAGAATAATATATATTTAGGATAGTCCGTTCTTCACTCTCCCATTACCTCCCCTTCCCTTATATATAACAAGGAAAAAAAAATCAAGATTTGAGTGAAAGGAGAGCATTGAAAGGAGGACAACTGAGAAGCAGATTGTACTAATGTCTCCAAAAGGAAGTTGATAGATCAGTGGACAAGCTTGGAGATTTTAAAGCAAAGAGGATTCTATGCCTGCTCACAAGAAGGCAGTATCCATGAAGAAAAAAAAAAAAAAAAAAAAGGCTTTCTGGAGTATTAGAGGCAGTGAAGGACTAAGGCACTGTCATAGTCAGGCCCGAAGCCAGTACAGTCTGCAAAAGACTCAAATCTTCCCCCAAACTCCTGAAGGACTTGGAAGCCCACTGAGATGGCGAGCCAAGAGAACCAGTGGTCTCATGGCATGACAAGGGCTGGTATTGGCAGAAAGCCATGTATATCTTACAACTTAGAGCTCAGAGAGTGGCTGCTGGGCAGATAAGATAATATACACTTCCAGACATGCCAGAGAGCCCAGAAACCAATCAAGACCCAGCATGACCTACGGATGCCTTGACTTCTACAAGCATTTCCACTAGCTATAGGCTGACTTGTGTCCGCACAAAATTCCTATTGAACTCCTATCTCCTATACCTCCAAATATGACCATATTTGGAGACAAGGTCTGTAAAGAGGTACTTAAGTAGGGGTATGTAAAGAGGCATTTAAGTTAAAATGAGGTCACTAGCATGGGACTTAATTCAGTATGAGTAACATCCTTATAAGAAGAGGAAATTTGGGCAAAGGGAGAACACTCTGTGAACATGAAGAAGCTATCAACAAGCCAAGGAGAGAGGCCCCAGAAGAAACCAATTTTGATCTCAGACTTTAAGCCTCCATAACTGTGAAAAAATAAAACTATGTTAATTGCACCATCCAGTTTGTGACACTTTATTATGGCATCCCTTATAAACTAACAAACTACCCTCAACCCAAGTGCCATTCTAAGAAAAAGAGATCTAAGATACGATTCATAATCTGACTTTGGTTAGATCCCTTAAAACTGAACCTCTTAGAAATTACAAGATTAACTACAGGATTATAGTTCTTCCATCAACTGAAATCACAATAGTGATTCAGTTAAGGAATGTTGAAAAAAAAGCTACAGTTTACAGAGTCCTGTATGGCAATGGTCATTTGAACACTATGTTTACTGATTTTATCTATACATTAACTTCATGATACATTATCAAATACTTTCTAAATACTTTTTTACAGATATAAGAAATCTGAACCAATGTCCTTTGCTTTATTATTCTTGTCCTGCAATCCTCTTTCTATTATCTCATTTTGCATCTCAGAGGCTATTAATTTTGTAGGGTATTTACTTTGGATAAATTGTACAAAGTCAAATGTATAAAATAATCAGCTGCTTATTGAACTCTGGAAGTCTAAAAACAGTACATCAATCCCTATTTATAAAAATACCTTCCATATTAGTTTATTGAATGACTAGTGATATGGATTGACTGTTTAGACAGTTAAATGAGTTAATACATTAGGAGAAGGTGTTTTAAATAGTTAAATATTTTTTTGTTTTTAGTTTGACTACAGTTCCATTTCTAAGTCAATAATGTATTTGTCAAACATAGACAACCATATGAATACAATTTTGGAGTAACCAAAAATAATAGATTATTCTATCATTAGGAAAATTTGTGGCCTTAAGCAATTTACCAAACTTCTCTAAGTTTTCACTGCCACATCTGTAAAATGTAGGTAACAGTACAATCTAAATTACAGGCTTGCTATGAATATAAATTAAGACAGCTCTGAAAACATAGTGTAAATGATTGAATTAAGAAATGAGTTTGAAATATCAATTAAGACCAAATTATAGAAAATTTTTTACATCTAAACTGAATTTTGCACTTTTGGTAAGAAAGAATAGCCAGAAAGAGAAATGTTCTGGCTAAGACGACTTGGTTTCTATGTATTATAACCACAGTTTGAAAATAATCACGAATTGTTTATTCCTTGAATTCTGTGTGCAATGTAACAAAGTATCATGATACCTATCATCTTAGGGTAAATTTTAGTCATATATTCTACTTTTCTACTCTATGAAATTATTATCCTAGCTGCAAATATATATTATATCAGAGACACCAAGTTCTCTCTTCAAGAATGAATGATTGATTCCTCTATGTGCTAGTATTGGGATTCAGGGGTTCAGGGGAGGCCTCAGCTCCCCTGAGAGGACATTTCTCCAGGTTCTTGGTCTATCACTCACTCAAGAACGGTAGAGGAGACCATGGTGCAGTGCACTTGTAAATATCGGACTTCAAACAGTGTTTGCAGAAAGTGACTTATTTAGGTACAGAGAACGAGAGAAAGAAACAGCTAACTCTCACACTGAGTGAGAAGGGGGAAAAGCCATTCTCACACTGAGTGAGAGAATGCAGAAAGATGGAATTCAGGAGAGGAAAGCAGCTTCCACAGTGAGTGGAAGGGAATAGAGAGAGAGGGATGGAGTTTAGGAGGGGAAGACAGCTTCCATGAGAGAGTGTGGAAGAGGACTCCAGAGGGGGGAAATCCAGGAGAGAGAAAGACCCCTTCCATGAAAGAGTTTGTGGAAGGGGATTCAAACATGGAATCCAAAGGGATGTGAAGAAGGGGACTTTTAACCTGCGAGGAACCCCACCTTCTCTAAGACCACTGGCCAATGAAAGGAGTTCCTTAGAGCTTCTGCTGGAGTGACTGACTTTCAATTCTTCCCAGGTCGGTGAAAATTAAAACAGAAACCATTAGAGAGATGGAGAGTGGGGCACGGTGCCAGGAAGTTCTTGCCCTTAAAACTACACCCCCTTGTGGACCCAGAAAGAGAGGACATTCCCTTGCTGGGACTGCTAATAGCAGAAATTTGTTGGTTGTCTGCCATTTGGGGTAACTGCTTTACCCAAATTTTCAGTCCTAGAAGTAACTTAGATCTAATGACTGATGAAGGGGTCACCTGTGAGCAACTGATAAGAGAGGCAGAAACAAATCTTGATTAATGGGTTGGCTCAGTATGTGAATATAATTGGAAATGTCTAGAAGCTACACTAGAAAGAAGGTCACCTTGAAAGAATATAATGAGAAAAATATTGTTCAACATAGTAGAGCAGTAGGCAATACAACTGGTCACCTGCACCATGTAGAAAGAGAATAGGCACCAAATAACCATATCCACAAAACTACCAACCAGTGACCTCAGTTAACGTTCTTCATCAGATATCCCAGTGCTGGAACAATAGACACATAATTGGAAGCCATAGTGGCAGGGATGCAGGCTAAGCTCCCATTTACAGTGGTAGACTAAGTACTGCCATCACTGAACATTCAAGCCAGCAATGGAAAACAATGAAGAGCCTCAATGTGACACAAACCCTCCAGTTGGCAGCATACTGACTACACTGGACCCCTTCTACCTAGGAAGTAGCAATGGTTTATTTTGATAAGAATATACTTATAGTCTCATTATAGTTTTGCATTTTCTGACTTCAGGTTTGTAGCCATCAGCGCTATCTGAGGCTCTAAGACTAAACCATTAGCAGCACAGAACTACTTTATAGAAAAGGAAGTACAGACCAAAGGTGTGAGCAGAGACTATGGGATTTGTTGGTTACGTTATGTGCTTTTCTACCCAGAAGCTCTGGCCTAATAAAGTGATGGAAAGAGACGGTGAAAGCATAGCCGGAGCACCAGCTTAGACAGGGTAATTTGGGAGGATGGGGTGCCATGGTCCAGGATGCAGGGTACTCTAAATTAATGGATTTTATATGGTGCCATATCTCTAAGGGATAGAATACTTGGACCCGGAATCTAAGTGCTAGGGAGAAGGGATACTCTGCTACTATCACTGTTAGTGACACTTCTGGGGAATTTGTGTTTTCCATTCCTACAACCATGAACTATGAAAATTTATAAGTACTACTTCCCAAAAGGGAAACACTTCAATCAGGAAACGCAAAAGTAGTCCCATTTAACTATAAAGATCAGTTGCAACTGGGTCATATTGGGCTTCTTCTGCCAAGAAACCAGGAATAAGCAAGAAGAATCACCATCATAGAAGGGATAGTTGATCTTGATAGCCAGGTAGGGCTGCTGTTACACAAGGGGGCAGGGAAAAATGTTTCAACCAAGGTAATCTACCTGGGTGCCCCTTTGCATTCCTGTGCATAACTGCTATGGTAAATATAAAAAAAATAAATGTATCAGCCATGGCTAGACAGGGAACAGCATACAGGGCTCAGACTTCTCAGGGAGGTATGGGTCACATTACCAGGCAAGCCACCAAGAACAGTAGACATGATAGCTTGTGATCAAGGAAATCTAAAAATGATAGAACAGGAAAAAAGTAACAGTTTTGGTTCACTGATTTCTCAGGATTTCTCCCCCTGACCCAAAACTGTAGGAACTGCTCCCAGATTTTATACAAACATGTAATTCTGAATGGTACAGTGGTGAACTGCTGTGGATGCTGTAATTCTAATTCCCCCTTCTAGAATAAACTTATTCTTTTTTTTTTTTTTTT
>NW_016107461.1:1710287-1813662 GCF_001604975.1 Cebus imitator | reverse complement strand
AAAAAAAATAAAAATAAAAATAAAAATAAAAAAGTAAAAAAAAAAAAGAAAATCTATTTAAAATCATTTCTCCTTATAAAAACTGATCTAAATTTTTGCTTCTCTCTAAGTTCTAAGAACTCAGTAGCCCTGACTGTTACATGTGAGACATTTTCACATTGGTTAATGATACTAAAAATGATTGGCTGTGATCATATTGTAAAATTTTGAATGGAAAAAAGCTTACATGAATACTCTCTGTCAAAGCTGTATCATTGCCCCCTGTCATGAGAACATCGATAAATGCTTTATTATCCCATAAAAAAAAAAATAAAGTTCCTATGTGATCACCTTCATCTCTGAATCTCCTTCTGGAGACCTCAGCCAAATACTACCAAATACTAACTGAAGGACAGAGAAACCTCACCAGTCTCAAAGAAAAAGGAAAAAGAAGGAGAAAACAAAGGCATAGTTTTGGTAACTAAAGTTAGAAATCTACCAGTATAAGAAGGAAGAGTAGTCAAAAAAGTAAGTCAACTTGGGAACTGTTTCTGTATTTCATAAAATGTAATTCCAATATATATATACCAAGGTAAATTTCATTTAAAAATCTAATAATAGAAAAGAAATGTTGTTTTCATCTTATTCCTACTTGTAATATTAAATAATAATTTACTGAGAGTGTTGAGATAATAAGGGAGTTATTTCTCATACCTGATTGCCCATATTTTTAATTATCTGTTTGCAAGATTCTTTATAAGACAAAACAAATAAACAAAAAACCAATAATATTGTTCCAAGAGGCAAAGAATGTACAATTCGATACTGTGTTTTAAAAAATAATTTGAAATAATTGCAGTCTTTTTTATGAGTGTTTAAAAAATAGATATTTTAAGGTATATTAAATGTATAAAACATAATAAGTTTCCCAATTTCTTTGTAAGTGGGTCTCCTAAAGAAAGGTCTCATTTGGTGGACAGTAATGTCAGCTAAGCATCAATGTTTTGACCTGTAGGGAACTCTGGCCATTATGAATATGTTTGCTTAACAAATTATCCTGAATTCTCTGAAGAGTATTTTAGATGGCATATGGATTATAATAAAATAAATTGTAACATATTAATATGAAAAACTAAGTTCATTTTCTTTAAAAAGTTTACTTGTTTAATTTTAAAATAGATATGTTACAATTTAGCTAGTCCAGGTTTTGTTTTAAACTAGATACTAAGAAATTTTAGGAGATTCTTTTTTTTACTGTAAAGATGTGATATTCAAGATTATGCTGTCAAGAAAGCAATACTGTATTTTATTAAAATGTTAATTGGAACAGAAATTTGTAATGTAATTGAGGGTTAAATTTGTTCTATATATAAGAATCTAAGAAAAATATCCTGTACAATTTGATTTGCATTTCCTTGGGCATGTTAGGAGACATTGTACACAAAATAAAAATATTCAGTGTCGGGAAATTTGTATCCATGGGCTTTAAGTCCAGGAACATGCCATTTCTTTATAGTTTAGTCCTCCAAGAAATGATTCTTGGGCGATGATAGAAAGACTCTAAGCGTAACAAAATAATTACACACGCACATACATACACACAAATATATACAAATAATTGTTTTATAAACTTACATTATAGTGTATCAGAAATAATTAATGGAGATACTACATCTAAAGTTCTCAGTAAAGGTCAATACTCAACAGAGAGGAGGTGTTACTATCATGGTCAAAATGAGGAAGATTTTGAAATGTGGAAGAGAATTTTTTTTCTTATGAAAAACCATTAGATTCAAATTTTTTTTTAAAAATTGGACTTTCTTACTTGACTTCTACTTAGGATTTAGAGAGTGGAAAAGAGCAACACTCCCATTTACTCAAAATGAAATATGCTATTCCTGGGCAAGTCCCTTGTGCAATCTAGGAGTACATGTGATATAGTGAGCCACCAGCTGGGGCAGCCAAGGGAGTGCTTGCATTTCCTTACCCAAGGCAGCACAGCCTGCAGGTCCAACCTTTCCTTCTACTTGAGGAGAAGAGAGGGGAGAATAAGGAGGACTTTGTCTCACAACTTAGATGGGAGTTCAGCCACAGTAGAATAGGGCACCAGGCACATTCTTGAGTACTATTCCAGGCTGTAGCTTCCAGATTACCTTTCTAGACACACCCTGGGCCAGAAGGGAACCTGTTGCCTTGAAGAGAAGGACCAAGTTCTGGAAGAATCTATTACCTGCTGACTAAAGAGTCCCTTGGCATTGAACAAACATCAACAGTAGCATGGCACAACTTGCCATGGGCCATGGGTGAGACCTAGTGATGTGCTAGCTTCAGATGTCATCCAGAACATTTCTAGCTGCTGGTGGTCACGGGTAGAGACCCCTGCTGATTCATGAAATAAGGGAGAAGAGTAAACGGGAGTTTGTTATGCAGCTTGGCCACAATGGGGTAGAGCACCAAATGGGCCCCTGGGCCCTTGAATCCAGGCATTGGCTACTGGATGGAATTTCTGCACCCACCCTGCGCCAGAGCGGAGACCACTGTTGTGAAAAAAAGAGACCCAGAGCTGATAGAATTTACCATAAGCTAACTGAAGGGTTTGTAGGCATTGAGTGAAAATTGACAGTTGCCAGTCCATACTCCCTACAGTGCTAGAGCAGGGTGACTATGGGGAGACTCTTGTTGTTTAAGGAAAGAAAAGAGCGATGTGGGAAGGACTTTGTCTTGTGGTTTGGGAGTCAGCCCAACCATAGTAGAATAAAGCACCAAGTAGATTCCTAAGGCTCCTGACTTCAGCCCTAGTTCCCGGATTGTATTTCTGGGCCTGCCCTGGGCTGAGAGATAGCTCACCACACTGAAGGGAAGGACACAAGCCTGGCTAGATATTTGCCTGGTGGCTGAGGAGCCCTTGGGCCTTGAGTCAACATTGGCAGTAGTCTGGCAGCAGTTGCCATGAGCCTAGGGTAAGACCCAGTGCTGTGCTGGCTTCTGGTCTGACTTAGCACAGCCCCATTGGTTGTGACCACAAGAGTTATTACATCACCCCTCCCCCAGCTCCTCACAGCTCAGCACTGGGAGACAGTGACTCCATTTGTTTGGGGGAAGGTAGGGGAAGAGAACAAGAACCTCTGTCAGGGAATTCTCTCAGATCTTATCCAATACCACCAAGGCAGTACCTCTACAAGCCAGCAAGAGTTACAGTGTTACTGGACTTGGGGTGCTCCCTAATGCAGATACAGCTACAGTGACCAAAAACTTAGAAAAAATACTCAATTCTCTTTGAATACTTTGAAAGCTTTCCCAAGAAGGACAGGTACAACTAAGCCCAGACTGTGCAGACTACAATAAATACCTATCTCTTCAATGCCCAGACACCAACAAACATTCACAAGCTTCAAGACCATCTAGGAAAATGTGACCTCACCAAATTAACTAAATAGGGACCCGGGGACCAATCCCAGAGTGACAGAGCTATGTGACCTTTCAGACAGAGAATATATAATAGCTATTTTGAGAAATTTCAAAGAAATTCAAGATAACCCAGAGAAGGAATTCAGAATGCTATCAGATACGCTGAACAAAGATTAAAATAATGTTTAAAAAAATAAAACAGAAATATTGGAGTTTAAAAATGCAATTGACATACTGAAGTGATCATCAGAGTCTCTCAACAGCAGAATTAATCAAGCAAGAGAAAGAATTAGTGCAACTGAAGAAATGATATTTGAAAGTACACAGTCAGAGGAAACAAAAGAATAAGAAAGAATGAAGCACATAACAAGATCTAGAAAATAGCCTTAAAGAGGTAAGTCTATAAATCATTGGCTATAAAGAGGATGCAGAGAGAGAGATTGAGGTAGAAAATTTATTCGAAGGGATAATAACAGAACTTTCCAAATTTAGAGAAAGATAACAATATTCAAGTACAAGCACGGCTATAGAACATCAAGCAAATTTAACCTAAGATTATCATAAAACATTTAATAATCACACTTCCAAAGATACAGAAAGGATACTAAAAGCAGCAATAGAAAAGAAACACATACAAAAGAGCTCAGACAGACTGCTCAGTGGAAACCTTACAGTATAGGAGAGAGTGGCATGACATATTTAAGGAGCCTGAGAGACTCTGATGATCACTTCAGTACGTCAATTGCATTTTAAACTCCAATATTTCTGCTTGATTTTTTTAAAAGGTGCCGGAGAAAAAAAAACTTTTAGCCTAGAATAGTTGTGTAACAAAAAATACTCTTCAAACATGAAGGATAAATCGTTTCTCAGACAAACAAAAGATGAGGGAGTTCATTAATAACAGACCTATCTTATAAGAAATGCTAAAGGGAGTTCTTCAGTCTGAAAAAAAAATAGGTTGTTAATGAGCGTAAGAAATTATCTGAAGGTACAGAACTCACTAGTTAAAGTTAGTACACAAACAGAATATTACAACACTGTAATTGTGGTATGTAAACTATTCATGTCTTCAGTAGAAAGACTAAAAGATGAACCAATCAAAAATAATAACAATGTTTTAAGATATAGACAGTATAAGATATAAATAGAAAGAACAAAAAATTTTAAAGTGGGAAGATTTAAGTATAGAGTTATCAGTTTTCTTTTCATTTGTTAGTATGCTCATTTGTTTTTGCAATCAGAATTAAGTTGTCAACAAGTTTAAAATACTGGATTGTAAGTCATTACTTTCAAGTCTGATAGCAAACTCAAATAAAAAAAAAAACCTATAACAGATAAAAAACAAATAAAAAGCAAGAAATGAAAACATACCAGCAGAGAAAATCACCTTCAAGGGAAAGAAGGAAGGAAGGAAGGAAGGAAGGAAGGAAGGAAGGAAGAAGGGAGGGAGGGAGGAAAGGAGGGAGGGAGGTTACATATGAAAAAAACATGAAAAAAAGCTCAACATCACTGATCATTAGAGAAATGCAAATCAAAACCACAGTGAGATACTATCTCATGCCAGTCAGAATGGCAACTCTTAAAAAGTCGAGAAACAACAGATGCTGGTGAGGCTGTGGAGAAATAGGAATGCCTTTACATTGTTGGTTGGAATGCAAATTAGTTCAACCATTGTGGAAGACAGTGTGGCAATTCCTCAAAGATCCAGAACCAGAAATACCATTTGACTCAGCAATCCCATTACTGGGTATATACCAAAAGGAATATAAATTATTCTACTATAAAAATACATGCACACATATGTTCATTGCAGCACTATTCACAATAATACAGACATGGAATCAAACTAAATGTTCATCAATTATAGACTAGATAAAGAAAATGTAGTATATATACACATGAAAAGCTATGGAGCCATAGAAAGGAACAAGATCATCTCCATTGCAGGGACATGGATGAAGCTGGAAGCCATTATCCTCAGCAAGCTAATGCAGGGACAGAGAGCCAAATACCACATGTTCTCACTTATAAGTGGAAGCTGAAATGATGATAACACATGGACACAGGGAGGCAAACCACACACAGTGAGGCCTGTTTGGGGTGGGGGTGGAGGGAGGGTAAGCATCCGGAAGAATAGCTAATGGATGCTGGGATTAATATGTAGGTAATGGGTCAATCTGTGCAGCAAACCACCATGGCACATGTTTACCTATGTAACAAACCTGCACATCCTGCACATGTAACCTGGAGCTTTAAAGTTGAAGAAAAAAAAGACCCAATGACATATTGCCTACAAGAAACATATTTCACTCATAAAGACACACATAGACTGAAAATAAAAGGATGGAAAAAGATATTCCATGCAAATGGAAACCAAAAGAAACAAGAGTAGCTATTTTTGACAAAGATGCCAAGAACATACATTTGGCCAAAGGAAAGTTTCTTCAATAAATGGTCCTGAGAAAACAGGATGTCTATATGCAGAAAAATAAAATTAGACCCCTATGTCATGCCATATACAAAAATCAAATCAAAATAGATTAAAGACTTAAATGTAAGACCAAAAACTTTGAAATTACTACCAGAAAGCATTGCAGAAACTCTCCAAGACATTGGTCTCTGCAGATTTTTTGAGTAATACCCCACAAGCAGAGGAAACTAAGCCAAAAATGGATAAAACTGAATCAAATCAAGTTAAAAACCTTCTACAAAGTAAAGTACACAATCAACAAAGTGAAGAGAAACCCACAAAACAGGAAATGTATTTGCAAACTATCCATCTGACAAGTTATTAATAACCAGACTGATAATGGTTTGGCTGTGTCCCCACCCAAATCTCAACTTAAATTGTATCTCCCAGAATTCCCATGTGTTGCGAGAAGGACCCAGGGAGAGAAAATTGAATCATGGGGTGGGTCTTTCCTGTGCTATTCTCATGATAGTGAAAAGTCTCACGAGATCTAACAGGTTTATCGGGGATTTCCACTTTTGCTTCTTATTTTTCTCTTGCTGCCACCAAGAAAAGAAGTGTCTTTTGCCTCCCACCATGATCCTGAGGCTTCCTCAGCCATGTGGAACTGTAAGTCCAATTCAATCTTTTTCTTCCCAGTCTTGGGTATATCTTTATCAGCTGCATGAAAAGAGGCTAATATGCAGACTACATAAAGAAATCAAACAACTCTATGGGTGAAAAATATTTAATGATCCAATTTAATAATGGGCAAAAGATCTGAATAGACATTTCTCAAAATAAGATACGCTACTGGAAAACAGACATTTAAAAAGGTGTTCAACATGATTGATCATCAGATAAATGCAAATCAAAACTGCAATGAGATATTATCTCACCCCAGTTAAAATGGCTTTTGTCTAAAATAAAGGCAATAATGAATGCTGGCAGGGATGTGGAGAGAAGGTAACTCCAGTGCATTTTTCTTAGGCATGTACATTAGCATAGCAATACAGAGAGCAGTATAGAGGTTTCTCAAAAAACTAAAAATAGAACTACCATGTGATCCAGGAATCCCACTGCTACATATACACCCAAAAGAAAGGAACTTAATGTATCAAAGAGATACCTACACTCCCATGTTCAATGCAGCACTATTCACAATAGCCAAGATTTGGTAGCAACCTAAGTGTCCATCAACAGTTGTTTCTTTAAAGAAACATATTCTTTATCCATTCATCCATTCACTATTCTGCCATAAAAGAGAATAAGATGTCATTTGCAACATGAATGGAACTGGAGGTCATTAAGTGAAAAAAAGCACAGAAAGACAAACATCACATGTTCTTACTCATTTGTGGAAGCTAACAACAAAAAGAATTGAACTCATGGAGGTAGACAGTAGAAGGATGGTTACCAGAGGCTGGGAGGGGTAGTGGTCACGGAAAGGTAGGAATGGTTAATGGGTACAAAAATATAGTTAAATAGAATGAAGATGCAGTATTTAGTAGCATAACAGAGTGACTACAGTCAACAGTAATTTATTGTACGTTTTATAATAACAAAGAGAGTAGAATTGGAATGTTTGTAACACAAAGGATAAATGCTTGAAGTGATTGATGCCCCACTTACCCCGATATTATGTATTATATGTCTATATTCAAATATTTCATGTGTACTATGAATATATAGGTATTATGTACACATACAAATTTTAAAAATTTTAAAACTTGTATCTACACAAAGAAATAAAATGTGCTAAAAGTGGAATAAAGATAATTATAAAATTATTTTTAATTTCTTTAAAGAAAAACTGACTTCCTAAACCTAAAATAGTTAACAGGACATTTTGAGTTAGATAGCATGTATAATACCAGAATATATGATAATAGCAGGAAAAAAATGAGAGGATAGAATTGGGACTACTTATGAACCTATATAACATAATTTTAATGTATACTCTGATTAAGGATACATATTAGGTTGGTGCAAACATAATTGCAGCTTTTGCCATTACTTTCAATGACAATGGCAAAAACTGCAATTATGTTTGCACCAACCTAATATTGTAACCCTGAGGGCAATCACTAAAATTCTTTTCAGAAACATAAATAATAATTAGTGAAGATGAAATAGAATCTCAAAATATATGTAAATAATCTTTAAAAAGGCAGAATATTGATAAAAGAAACAAAGAACATACCAATTAAAACATGGATATTATCAGGTTGATGAAAAAGTAAAATTCAACTATATGGTATCACCAAGAATATACTTCAAACAAAATGACATAGGTAGGTGAAAAAATAGAAGCATAAAACATACAGTTATGACATTATCAAAAGAAAGCTGAAGAAATATTAATAAATTACCTTATATGAAGGGCATAAGTTATAAAATTATAAAGGAATGAATTCTCAAAAAAGCATAGCTGTCCTGAATATGTGTGAATTTAACAACAGAGCTTCAAAACACATGGGATGGAAAACAGCAGAACTCAATACAGAACTAGACAAATCTAGAATTATAATATTAGACTACAAAACTCCTTTCTTAGTAAATGATTAAGCAAGAAATGAGAAAATTAATAACACAGAAGACCTGCACATCACTATCACCCAAACTGATCTAACTGACACTTAAGGAAACTCCCCCATAGTGAGAGAATGCATAATATTCTCAATGGCACATGGAGCATTCATTAAGATGAACTATATTCTATGCTGTAAAACTAACTTTAAACAAATTTTAAAAGTAGAAATCACACAGAATACTGGGCAATAATAAAATTCAATTTGGAATGGACAATAGAAAAATACCTGGCAAAGCCCAAAATATTTGGATATTAAGTTACATACTTCTAACTATCTCATTTGTCAAATCAGAAATCACAAAGGAAATTATAATACATTTTGAATAGAATGAAAATGAAATAGAACATTAAAATTTGTGATTTTCAGCTAAAGCAATGTTTAGAGTGAAATTATAGCACTGCAGGGTTAAATTACAACTCATAAAAAGATCTATAATAAATGACGTAAGCTTCCAATTTAAACTGGTAAAAAAGTTAAATCAAAGGAAGCAGAAGGAACAAAATAATGAAGATAACAAATTAATAACATTGAGGAAAAAAATACAGGATTGGATCATCATGGCAGACTGGAGGCAGGACTAGATTGCAGCACCGGACAGAGCAGTGTGCAGAGGCTCACATTGTGAATTTTAGCTCCAGATCGACTGCAAGTACAAACCAGTAATCCCAAGAGGACCCACAGACCCTCGGAAGAAAGTAGACTGCTCCTGCAGGACCTGGGAGACACCCCAAATACTGTGAGTGCCCCAAATGCAGAAGTAGGAAAAGAAGACCCTCCTCTCCTGAACACATATTCTCACTGGAGAAACTGAAGCTCTGTTTGTGGGAGAAGCTTCCAACTTTACATGGAGCTGAGTCAATTTGGAGAGCCAAGTAAAAGAAGTGGTAGAGGAAGCAGCAGAAAGGCTCTGGAAGCTCACTGGGTCCCCTAGGAGGCCATTTCTGACTGGCACCACAGGAATTCATCCAGAGGGTGGCCAGAGGAACAGGGGGTAAAACTCCACAGGTAGAAGGAAATCTCTAGCTGAACTTTGTAATAATTTGAATGAGGTGAGAAGCCTCTTGGCCAGAGCTCAGGAGAGGGCACAAATCTGGTGTGCAGACTTCAGGCAGGAGAAGGATCATACCCTTTTCCTTGGCAGCTGGGAGGTGGATAGCCTGAGGCAGATTTTCAAGCCCATCTCACCCAGCCCGTGGACATGGACATGGGGCTGTTGGCAGGGGCACAGTAGGAGTGAGACCAGCCCTTCAGTTTGCATGGGAGCTGGATGTCACCTGTGACTGCCAGCTTTCTCCCACATACCAGGCAACATGCATGACTCACCAGAGGCAGCCATACATAGTTCTCCTGGTTACACAACCCCAGTGACCTGACAATCTCACCCCCAACTCCCACAACAGCTGCAGCAAAGCCAACCCAAGAAGAGTCTGAGCTCAGAGATGCCTAGAAATGCCCCCACCTGATGGCCATTTCCTACCCACCCTGGTAGCGGAAAACAAAGGACATACAGTCTCTGGAGTTCTAGGGCCCCACCAACCACCAGTTCCTCCACATACTACCACAGCTGATGCTCTCTGGAAAGCACCACCTCCTGGAAGGAGGCCAATCAGCAGAAAAATAGAGCATTAGACCACCAAAGCTAAAAACCCTCATGGAGTCCATTGCGCATCCCCTCCCTCGCCCTCCAGCAGCCACCTCAACTGGAACAGGTGCTGCTATCCAAGACTGAGAGACCCATAATCAGTTCACATCACAGGACTCTGTGCAGACAACCCCCACTACCAGCCCAGAGGCAGGTAGACTTGATGGGTGGCTTAATCCAGAACAGAGACAGCAATCACTGCAGTTCAGCTCACAGGAAGCCACATCCATAGGAAAAGGGGGACATTACTACATCAAGGGAACACCACTTGGGACAAAAGAATCTAGTGTCTTCAGCACTAGACATTCCCTCTCTCAGCATGCAGAAGCACAAAGAAAGCCTGGAAATTCATCACAAAAAGATCTTCACCTAGGCATATTGTCATCAGGTTATTCAAAATGAAGATCAAGTAAAGAATCTTAAGAGCTGTGAGACATAAGCAGCAGGTAACCTATAAAGGAAAACCTATTAGATTAACAGCAGTTTTCTCAGCAGAAATCGTACAAGCTAGAAGGCATTGGGGCCTTATCTCACCCTCCTCAAACAAAACAGTTATCAGCAAAGAGCTTTGTATCCAGTGAAACAAAGCATCATATATAAGGGGAAAATAGTCTTTTTCAAAGAAACAAATGCGGAGAGAATTCACCATTACCAAGCCACCAATACAAGAACTGCTAAAAGGAGCTCTAAATCTTGAAACCATCCTGGAAACACAACGGAACAATCCTCATTAAGGCATAAATCATACAAGACCTATAAAACAAAAATACAACTTACAAAACAAAAGCAAAAAATAAAAAAACAAAAAACCCCAAAGTATACAGGCATCAAAGAGCATGATGAATGCAATGATACCTCACATTTCAATACTAACATTGAATGTAAATGGCATGAATGCTTCACTTAAAATATACAGAACTTCAGAATGGATAAGAACCCACCAACCAACTATCTGCTGCCTTCAAAAGACTTATTTAACATATAAGGACTCACATAAACTTAAAATAAAGGGGTGGAAAAGGCATTTCATGCAAATGGACACTAACAGTGAGCAAGAATAGCTATTCTTACATCAGACAAAGCAAATTTTAAAGCAATAGCAGTTAAAAGAGACAAAGACCTAGAAGTAGAAATTCCATTTGACCCAGTAATCCCATTACTGGGTATATATCCAAAGGATTATAAATCATTCTATTATAAAGACACATGCACACATATGTTCATAGTGGCACTGTTTACAATAGCAAAGACCTGGAACCAATCCAAATGCCCATTGACAATAGACTGGACAAGGAAAATGTGGCACATATACACCATGGAAAACTATGCAGCCATAAAAAATGATGAGTTCATGTCCTTTGTAGGGACATGGGTGAATCTGGAAAGCATCATTCTCAGCAAACTGACACAAGAAGAGAAAAACAAACACTGCATGTTCTCACTCAAAGGTGAGTGTTGAACAATAAGAGCACATGGACACAGAGAAGGGAGCATCACACAACACACTGGGGTCTGTTGGGGGAGCCAAGGGAGGAACAGCAGAGGGATGGGAAGGTCAGGGAGGGATAACATGGGGAGAAATGCCAGATGTAGGTAACAGGGGGATGGACGCAGCAAACCACATTGCCATGTGTATACCTATGCAACAATCCTGCATGATCTGCACATGTACCCCAGAACCTAAAGTAAAACAAAAAGAAAAAAAATCTGTATTGACCATTTTTTCAAAAAAAAAAAAGGGAGACAAAGAAGGACATTGTATAATCATAAAAGTTCTTGTCCAACATGAAAATATCACAATCCTTGACATATATGCAACCTAAAACTGAAGCTCCCAAATTTATAAAACAATTATTAATGGACCTAAGAAATAAGACAGACAGCAACACAGTAATAGTGGGGGATCTCAATACTCCACTGACAGCACTAGACAGGTCATAAAGACAGAAAGTTAACAAAGAAACAATGGATTTAATCTATACCTTGGAATAAATAAACTTAACAGATATATACAGATTCCTCCAATAACCACAGAATACACCACATTCTATTCAACGGCACATGGAATTTTCTCCAATATAGACCATATGATAGGCCATAAAATGAGCCTCAATAAATTTAAGAAAATTGAAACTATATCAAGCATTCTCAGACCACAGTGAAATAAAACTGGAAATCGACTCCAGAAGGAACCTTCAAAACAATGGAAATAACATAATCTGCTCCTGAATGGCCATTGGGTCAAAAACAAAATTAAGATGGAAATTAAAAAAATTTTTGAACTGAATGACAATAATGACACAATCTATCAAAACCTCTGGTCCTTCGAAAAGTTAAATAAAATTGACAGACCATTAACAAGATTAACGAAGAAAAGAAGAGAGAAAATACAAATAACTTCACTAAGAAACAAAACAGGAGATATTACAATTGGCACCATTGAACTACAAGAGATCATTCAAGGCTACTATGAACACCTTTATGCATATAAACTAGACAACCTAGAAGAGATGGATAAATTCTTAGAAAATACAACCCTCCTAGCTTAAATAAGGAAGAATTAGATACCCTGAACAGACCAATAACAAGCAGCAAGATTGAAATGGTAATTTAAAAATTACCAAAAAAAAAAAAAAAGTCCAGAACCAGACAGATTCATAACAAAATTCTACCAGACATTCAGAGAAGAATTGGTACCAATCCTTTTAACACCATTCCGTAAGATAGAGAAAGAAGAAACCCTCCCTAATTCATTCTATGAAGCTAGCATAACTCTAATATCAAAACCAGGAAAGGATAAAACCAAAAAAAGAAAGACAACAGACCAATATTCTTGATGAACATAGATGCTAAAATCCTTAACAAAATACTAGCCAACCAAATCCAACCACATATCAAAAAGAGAATTCACCATGATCAAGTGGGTTTCACACCAGGGATACAGGATGGTTTAATGTACGCAAGTCAATAAATGTGAAACGCCATATAAACAGAATTAAAAACAAAAATCACACGATCATCTCCATACATGCAGAAAAAGCATTAGATAAAATCCAGCATTACTTTATAATTAAAACTCTCAGCAAAATCAGCAAAAATGCTGTATACCTTAATGTAATAAGAGCCATCTAGGACAAACTCACAGCCAACATAATACTGAATGGGAAAAAGTTGAAAGCATTCACTCTGAGAACTGGAACAACACAAGGATGCCCACTGTCACCACTCTTCTCCAACATAATACTGGAAGTCCTAGCCAGAGCAATCAGATAAGAGAAAGAATTAAAAGGCATCCAAATCTGTAAAGAGGAAGTCAAACTGTCACTGTTTGCTGATGATATGATAATTTACCTTGAAAACCCCCAAGGACTCCTCCAAAAAGCTCCTAGAACTGATGAAAGAATTCAGCAAAGTTTCTGGATATAAGATTAATATACACAAATCAGTAATTCTTCTATTCACCAATAGTGACCAAGCAAAGAATCAAATCAAGAACTCAATCTCTTTTACGATAGCTGCAAAAAAATTAAAATATGTAGGAATATTCCCAACTAAGGAGGTGAAAGACCTCTACAAGGAAAACTGCAAAACACTACTGAAAGAAAACGTAGACAACATGAACAAATGGAAACACATCCCATGTTCATAGATGGATAAAATCAATATTGTGAAAATGATCATACTGCCAAAAGCAATTTACAAATTCAATGCAGTTCCCATCAAAATACCAACATCATTCTTCACAGAATTAGAAAAACAATTCTAAAATTCACATGGAATCAAAAAAACCCACATAGCCAAAGCAAGACTAAGCAAAAAGAATAAATCTGGAGGTATCACACTACTTGATTTCAAACTGTACTATAAGGCCATAGTCAACAAAAAAGTGTAATATTGCAATAAAAATAGACACATAGACCAGTGGAACAGAATAGAGAACCAGAAATAAACCCAAATACTTATAGACAACTTATCTTCAACAAGGGAAACAAAAACATAAAGTGGAGAAAGGACACCCTTTTCAATAAATGGTGCTGGGATAACTGGCCAGCCACATGTAGAAGAAAACTGGATCTTCATATCTCACCTTATACAAAAACCTACTCAAGATGGATTAATGACTCAAACCTAAGACCTGAAACTATAAAAATTCTAGAAGATGACATTGGAAAAACCCTTCTAGACATTGGCTTAGGCAAGGATTTCATGACAAGAACCCAAAAGCAAATGCAATTAAAACAAAGATAAATAGTTGAGACCTGATTAAGCTAAAGAGCTTTTGCATGGAAAAAGGAATAGTCAGCAGAGTAAACAGACAACCCACAGAGTGGGAGAAAAATCTTCACAATCTATACATATGACAAAGGACTAATATCCAGAATCTACAATGAACTCAAACAAATCAGTAAGTAAAAAACAATCCTATCAAAAAGTGAGCTTAGGACATGAATAGACGATTCACAAAAGAAGATATACGAATGGCCAAGAAACATATGAAAAAATGCTCAACATCGCTGTAAGGCTGGTTGCCTCACTGGGGGGCTAGACACACCCACCTCTGCACTCAGCACCTGGCTCTGCACTCAGCACCTAGCTCTGCTGCATGGTTCCCCTGGAAGGCTCCAGCTAATGCAACCCTGGCCAGCTCTTGCATCAGAAAACCTGCTGGACAACCCGCCAGCCAATAGCGGCCCACCCCATCCCAATCCTGCTCCCCCAGACCCAATCAGAGCACCAAGCTGTTGCTTGTTCCTCCTAGCCGTAAAAACCCCCCGCCCCAGGAAGTCAGCAAGACTTCTCTAGCCCCCTTTCCCCAGACCATAGAACCTTGCCTGGGAGCTGAATAAATTGGCATTTAATTTTCTTATACTGGCCTCAGTTTCCTCATTTTAAACTCAGCAATAACCCTTACAATCACCAATTATCAGGGAAAGGCAAATCAAAACCACAATGCCATACTTTCCTGCAAGAATAACCATAATCAAAAAATCAAAAAGCAGTAGATGTTGGTGGAATGCAGTGAACAGAGAACACTTTTACACTGCTGGTGGAAATGCAAACTAGTACAGCCACTATGAAAAACAGTGTGTAGATTTCTTAAAGAACTAGAAGTAAAACTACTCTTTGATCCAGCAATCCTACTACTGGATATCCACCCAGAGGAAAATAAGTCATTATTCACAAAAGATACTTGCACATGCATGTTTATAACCGCATAATTCTAAATAGCAAAACCATGGAACGAAACCAAATGCCCATCAAGCAATGAGTAGATAAGTAAACTGTAGTGTATATATATATATAAAAGATGGAATGCTACAGCCATAAAAAGGAATGAATCAACAGCATTTTCAATACCTTGGGTGAGATTGGAAACTATTATTCTAAGTGAAGTAACTCAGGAATGGAAAACCAAACATATATTCTCATTGATATGTGGAATCTAAGCTATGAGGATGCAAAGGCATAAGAGTGATACAATGGACTTTGGGGATTTGGGAGGAAGAGTGAGGGGAGGCAAGGTATAGCAGACTGCAAACATGGTGCAATGTATACTTGTCGGGTGATGGGTGCACCAAAATCACACAAATCACCACTAAAGAACTTACTCATGTAACCAAATACCACCTGTACCCCAATAACTTTTGAAAAATAAAGAATCAAAGAACCAAAAAAATACAGAAAATTATAAAAACCAAAGCCTATTTTTATGTGATTGATAGAATTTATAAATTTTTAATCAGTATTAATCAGAGCGGAAAAGGAGAAACCACAAATTACAAATATCGGGAAAGAAAAAAAAAGATGTTACTACATATTCTACAGATATTTTTTGAAAAGGAGATATTATGAACAACTAACTATATGTCATCAATTTGACAACTTAGAAGTCATAGAAAAATTCCCTGAAATCATGGCAGAGATAAAACAAACCATCCACTTCAGCGAATGTGGAATTTCAAGTGAGTGGCAGAATTCAGTAATCATCTGTTATTCCCTTGATAATTGGAATATGTGGCAAGTTGATGGCAAAAATATTGAAGAGGAGGGCCTGAAGGCCACTTCAGCTTAAAAATAAAGTAAGTGGAAAAATATATTAATAACTGCAAGAGAAGTAAAGCCAAGGTTGAATACTTTAGGGAAATTTACAAGTGCAATTATATACACAAATATGTAAAAACTGTATGAGCCAAGGTGTTCTTATTACACCTAATCAACTTGAAGCTAGAACCCAATATTAGTTAGTATGGCTATGTACAATAATCAGATAAAAGAAACTGGTTTGACCATAGTTATTTAGTTGCTGGACTTCAAGACGGTCATAAAAAATGCAAAATAAATAATACTGAGTTTATAAAGGCATTGGTACATGTTAAAATTTCATTAAAATTATGCTTTGTGACTTTCTTGTTTTGCTCTATTCTGCTTTATACAAAAGTAATTTAAAATAATCACCTTGGATATTCATTGTAGAACATGACCATACATACATTCTACATAGTTACTTGTTTTGATGTGTCATGTTTATATGTTAAAAAGCAAAAACATACAAAAGAATAAACATACATATAGTCATATGTCATTTAATGATGGGAATACATTCTAAGTATTGCCTTGTTAGGTGATTTTGTCATTTGCAATCATAGAGAGTGTGTACACAAACCTAGATGGTGCAGGCTGCTGTATACCTAGGCTATATGATATAGCCTATTGCTCCTAAGCTATGAACCTGGACAGCATGTTACTCTACTGAATACTTTAGGCAACTGAAAACAATGGTAAATATTTATGTATCTAAACATATGTAAACCTAAAAAGGTAAAGAAAAAATACAGTTTAAAAAATTAAAAAAAAAAATAGTACTCCTGTGTCACTTGCCATAAATGGAGCTTGCAGGACTGGAAGCTGCTATGGGTGAATCAATGAGTGCGTGGTGAGTGAAAATGAAGGCCTAGGACATTACTGTACAATACTGTAGACTTTATAAACACTGTACACTTAGGCTACATTAATTTTATTTCAAAAGTCTTTCTTCAACAATAAATTGACCTTAGCTTACTATCCCATTTTGTTATGGGCTTTTAAATCTTCTAACTTTTTGAGTCTTTTGTAAGAAAACTTAGCTTAAAACACATTGTATAGCAACACAAATTTTTTAAATTTATGTCTTTGTTCTGTGAGTTTTTTACTATTTATTTCTTACTTATCAAACTTTTTTTTTAAAACCTAACACACAAACACACATATTAGCCTAGGCCTACACAGAGTCAGGATCATCAATAGCACTGTCTTACACCTCCATATTTTGTTCGACTGGAAGGTCTTCATGGGAAATAGTAAAATTCATAGACCTGTCATCTACTATTATTACATTGCTTTCTTCTGGAATACCTCCTGAAGGAGCTTCTTAAGGCTGTTTTATAGTTAACTTTTTATTTATATATATACATATATGAGTGGAAATATAAAATAACGATAAAAAGCATAGTATGGCAAGTAAGATGGTTATTTATTATCTAGTATTATACTATACATAATTGTATGTGCTATACTTTTATATGATCCACAGCACAGTAGTTCTGTTTATACCTGCATAACAACAAATAAGTGAGCAATGCATTACACTATGACATTAGGACAGCTAAAACATCACTAGGCAACATACATTTTTCAGTTCTATTATAATCCTATGGGACCACCTTTCTATATATGGTCCAAGATTGACTGGAACATTATATGTCATATGACTATATATTCATTTTCCAAGCACATTACATTATTAAAAAAATTAAGAATTCTACCACTGAATCTTGCCATGTGGTGAATGAAACAATATTTGTAAGTAATTCATCACCTGAAAAGTGAATGTAGGAAAAAAAGCACAAAAAGCTACTTGGACAATAACAAAGAAGGACATGTTTGAAATGAAAGCTAAGAATTTAGAAGTACCTAACTCTGTTTGCAATGTGTTTTTGACAGACACTAGGGGTTTGGAGAGTTCGAGCAATTCACCCAGACAACAAATTGATGGAAGTTGCACAGCCTCTTCAAAATGTTTTCTCTCAATCTTTCTCCAAGAAAGAGGATGGAAAAATTGGAACAAAATACCTTCAAGGACAGTATAATGAAATGGAACCTTCAATTGCTACAAAGATTAGGTTTTTATTCTACAACTCACTCTTGGAATAGCAATTTAAAATATAATATACAGATATTTCATGGATAAAAGAATTTGTGCTTCCCAAATTCTGGGATAATATATGTTTAAACCAATTTGATAATCCAAAATGTATGTAACGCTTGCTTACTTAAATATCTGAAAAGAAGGAATAAGTGGGTATACTTGAAGTTATTTGCATCCTAAAATATTTCAAATATATTCAGCCTATGATAATATAATATGTATTATAGTAAAGCTTAGGAAATTAGTGAAGACAGGAAAATCATATAAAATATCACACACTAATACCTGACTGTCAAAATCAGTTATGGCTAAGAAAACTAATCTACTTTAGCAAAAGCAGAATTCTAAGTGAATTTCAGAGTTCAGTCAGTAGTCTATTATCCTTCCACCTGGTACTTAAGCAGGAACAAAAGGCAGAAAACACAGACATACACACACTTATCAGAATTCTTCGCCCTTTAAAAATCTCAAATTGTGATTCAAGGCAGCTAAGTGATTTTATTTCTGAAAGCAATTCAATTTATATTTCATTTGGTAGAACTCCTTTTGAAGTGTTGAAACAAAGCCAGTTTTGGTTTGGATTTCTTCTAAGCAAAGGGGAAAAAAAAATCACAGTTACTCACAAAGCATACAACATTATGAAACAATAAATAACACTATTTTACAAATTTGAAGAGAATTTTTTACAATCTGTGAAACTGGTTGTTGAAGTAAGTCCCATATATAGAACATTTATACTATTTTATTATTTAAATCTAATCCTGCCAATAATGGTAAAGCAAAAATCCTATAATTTAATGCTCTCTTGGAATGCTGCTGATGAAGTACACAAAACAGTGGCAATGAGCAAAAATACATGTGAATTAAAGTCATATGTTTCCATGGGAAGAGAAAGTATATCTTAAAGTTTCTTGTCATTTGTTGAGCCTCGACACAAGTTTGAAGACATGCTATGTAATTTTTAATAAGAAAAGGTTGTGTATCATTATCTTGATTTCAATCTGGTATTAAATCTTACAGAAACATAAAGGAAGAATACTATAGCAAATTAAACCAAAGTCTATCTAAAATATACTCTTTTAGCCTAGGTGAAAACAGTTATACCCATTTAAAAAATGAGCTTTTTGGTATCTGTCATTATTAACATTCATTGTCACCAATCATCATTCTTAGGAAAAAATGAAAGCCATCAAAAATAGTTAAAAGAATACTATTTTATCAACAATGGTACCATAAAAGAATTGTATTGGGGTTTTCTCTTTCTTTCCAATGTAAAACAAATATGTAATATTAAGATTAAACCACATTTAATCTTTTGTAGCTTTGAAGGATATTACAATGGAAAATTTTTTGATAACATAAGACTTGGTCCACATGTCACCAATTTCTCTCTTTCAGCTCTCCAGATTAATGGATGCAGACTTAGGAACACTGTTTATTCATTTGCCGTAGCAGATGGGACTTCTGGAGTACAAAATCTCAATGTTAGGAAAGATTCTAGGGCATTTTGAAATTGGCAGGCTAGCAGTACATTAATCAAATACATTAATCAAATTGCCAGAATTTGTGCTTTTATTTATGCCTTGCTTAGCTGAAAACAAATGGATTTAGGTTGTGTCTCAAATGTCCCTCAATTATTATAAAAATTAACTGACAGTTCAATGACAGATTTGTTTGTGTTGTTCAAGACTGTGCCTAAAATTATGTGCTGTTGTTTTATGGTGTTTCACTTTTTTCTACATAAAAGTATTATTCCATAATATTTAAGCATAACTGGCCAGGCGCAGTGGCTCACACCTGTAATCCCAGCACTTTTGGAGGCTGAGGCAGGAGGAACACCAGATCAAGAGATTGAGATCATTCTGGCCAACATGGTGAAACCCCATCTCTAAAAATACAAAAATTAGCTGTGCACGGTAGCACGCATCTGTAGTCCCAACTAATAAGGAGACTGAGGCAGGATAATCGCTTGAAGCCAGGAGGCAGAGGTTGCAGTCAGCCAAGGTCGCACCACTGCATTCCAGCCTGGTGGCAGAGTGAGACTCCACATGAAAAAAAAGTTAAGCATAATTTTCCTGATTATATATATAAAAATTTAATTATATAAATATATATTTGAAAAGACCTCTAGTTCTCTATTAATCTATGCTGAAATATATTACCAAATACATTTTTATTTGAATCCAGAGTTTTTCATGTATCTGTAAATGTAATTATATCTATTCATGAAAATAAATATGACTTTTAAAAATTAATAAAACAAAACAGACTTTTGGCCAAAGTCTTTAAAACCAATATATTGCCCAATAAAGTAATTACTTTCTCTTAAAGTTAAGTATAAAACAATGTTAGATTACACTAAGGAATTTGGTTGAGATAATTTATCAAACAAGATAACTCACATTGATTTTCATTATGCAGCAGTATTTAAGATGCAATCATTTATTAAGTATTCAACAGTAAAGTCAAGATATACTTTCCTACTGTGGTTTAGGATAAGACAAAATTTTATTACATTACATGTAAGAACATTTGCTATAATTAGTTTTACTAAGATTTTGACCTATCTAGGTTATTTCAATTTAAAATGTAGTACTCATTTTATAATCAATAATATGTAGACTTGCTGAAACTCAAGGAAATATATGACATAATTCTGTCCATTAAGTTGCCTAACATAGAACTGAGAAAGCTTTGGCCCATTAGGTCCTAGGTTAGATGACAGATACATTCATCTAAACATTCATCTAAAATAATCATATATATATATATACACACACACACACACACACATATATATGTGATCAATATGTAAGCAGATCCTCAAATAATGTCATTTTGTTCAATGCCATTATAATATTGATAAGAAAAAAATCAATTTCCAGATAGGGCCACTGTTGGTGTGAAATTGCACATTCTTCCCATTTATGATAATATTGGTTTTATTATACATCATTTTACTTAAAGTTATAATTTCCAAGAATCTATTGATGACATTCAATGATGACTTACTGCATATATAAATTGAATACTGCATACAGTGTCAAATATTCTAAAATATGCAGCAAATATTAAAATAATTTCACGTGCCCATGTAAAAGTAGGTCATAACAATTGATTGGTTCATAAAATTATTTTTTCCATGTTCTAAGCTGAGTCAATGTTTGTAATATTATGTTTAAAAATAAAAAATTTTTTTTGAGATGGGAGTCTCACTCTGTTGCCAGGCTGGAGTGCAGTGGCATGATCTTGGCTCACTGCAACCTCCACCTCCTAGGTTCAAGAAATTCTCATGCCTCAACCTCCTGAGTGGCTGGGACTACAGGCATGTGCCACCATGCCCAGCTAATTTTTGTATTTTTACTAGAGACAGGGTTTCACCATGTTGGCCAAGATGGTCTTGATCTCTTGACTCTGTGATACACCCACCTCTGTCTCCCAAAGTGCTGAGATTATAGGCATGAGCCACCACACCCAGCCTGAAAACACTTTTGAGAATAGAGCTAATAATTAAAATTAACGCATGTAATTATATGTGTATATTTTTAAAAATCAAATATTTGAATTAGAAGTAATAATTTGAATCTGACCTTTTCCTTCAAATAAAATTTGTATTAAATTAACAGCACCTGTTTAGAAGGCTAATTGGCTAGTTGTGGTAGACAGTAATTGCTGAGCAAAATTTCATTCCCACTAAACTACCTACATGGGAAAAGTATACTTTCCCACTCAATTGGGCTGGACAATATCATATCCTTTGGCCAATGGAATATGGGCAGAAGTGGCAACATGTGTGACAGTGTGTATGCCAGTTCTTAGCATGGCATGTTTCTACTTACCTAACTGAAAGCTTCTGACCTCCACTATAAGAAGATCATGCCCCACAAAGACCTTTTCCTCTGGGTAGACCAAAGAATGAGACATTTCGAGCAGGTTATTTAAGCCAATTATTACACACATGAGTATAAAATAAATATACATACTATGTGTCCTTAGAGATTTCCAGTACGCTCTTCAGAAAGTATAGTAATAACTAAGATATTACTCAAATTAATTTGCAGAAAAATTTATAAAACCCTCATCAAAATTTTTTAATGTTCGAACAGAGATGTTCTGAAGAAATGGAGGACATATCACACTTGACTTAGAGTTATAAAGATGTCAATTAAGTATGTTAATACAATATAATAAAAATAAAAATTTTAGTCAAGTTTCTTATAAAATAAATGTATTCCAAATTTTATACACAAGAATGTTTTTCCAACAGTAAGTAAATCAATGCTTAAGAAAAAGAATAAAGAACAGAAAAATAAACCAGTAGAAAAGAACAGAGTTTAGAGATATATCATTGTATACCTCAAGGAAACAATAAAGCAATAAAATCTAGTAGACAGGCCGGGTGTGGTGGCTCACGCCTGTAATCCCAGCACTTTGGGAGGCCGAGGTGGGTGGATCACAAGGTCAAGGGATCAAGACCATCCTGGTCAACATGGTGAAACCCCATCTCTACTAAAAATACAAAAAATTAGCTGGGCATGGTGGCGCATGCCTGTAATCTCAGCTACTCAGGAGGCTGAGGTAGGAGAATTACCTGAACCCAGGAGGTGGAGGTTGTGGTGAGCCGAGATCGCACCATTGCACTCCAGCCTGGGTAACAAGAGCGAAACTCCATCTCGAAAAAAAAAAAAAAAATCTAGTAGACATACAAAAGAGAAATAGAAAGCTATCAAAGCATGGCACTATAGAAAATAACCAAATCATAAAGAAACATAACAAGAGAGGAAGAAAAGAACAAAAGAACTACAAAAAAAAATCAGAAAACAATTAACAAAATGGCAATAGTAAGTTTGTACCTACGAATAACTACTTTAAATGTAAATGGATTAAGTTTTCTAATCAAAAGACAAAGACTGGCTGAGTGGATCTAATAAAAACAAAACAACAACAACAAAAAAAGAAAAAACAAATAAAA
Organism: Cebus imitator; assembly: GCF_001604975.1. Lineage (NCBI taxonomy): Eukaryota > Metazoa > Chordata > Mammalia > Primates > Cebidae > Cebus > Cebus imitator. The sequence continues at coordinate 1,790,433 of NW_016107461.1, read as the reverse complement.
AAAACAAGATCCAACTATCTACTGCCTAAAGAGACTCACTTTAGCTTTAAGGCACACACAGGCTGGAAGGAATGGAGAAAGAGATTCTATGCAAATGACAACAAAAGAGACCTGGGGTGGCTATACTTATACAGACAAATATAAACTAAATATACATTCAGTCAAAGCCTATCTCAATGGAAAAAGATACTACATAATGTTAAAGTGGTCAATCTATCAAAAGAAAATAACAATTGTACATATTTATGCAGGCAACATTGGAGAATTTAAATGCATAAAACAAATATTAATGGAACTGAAAATAAACTTAAATAGCAATAGTAGAGAACTTCAATACCCCACTTACAACCATAGATAGATCATCTAGATAGAAAGTTCATAAGAAACAGATGTGAACAACAGTATAGATTATGTGGACCTAACAGACACATACAAAACATTCCAACCAAGTGCACACAGAATATTGTGCACACGGAATATTTTTCAGGATAGATCCATGTTAAGCCAAATATCTTAACAAATTTAAGAAGATGGAAGTGATATCAAGTATCTTATTTAATCACAAATGGTATGAAACTACAAATCAGTTATCAGGAAGAAAACTGGAAAATTCACAAATATGTGGAAATTAAACAACATACTCCTGAACAATGAATGAGTTAAAGCAGAAATCAAGAGAAAAATAAAAAAGTATCTTTGAGACAAACAAAAATGGAAATACATTTCAGAACATATGTGATTCAGCAAAAGCAGTTCTAAAGAGAAGTTTATAGTGACAATTGTCTACGTTTAGAAAACAAGAAAGATCTCCAGTAAACAAATTAACTTTATGCTTCAAAGAACTAGAACAAAATAAAGCAAGCTCCAAGTTAGCAGAAGGAAGGAAATAATAAAGATAAGCACAGGAACATATGAAACAGTGACTAGAAAAACAACAGAAAATATCAATGAAATTAAGATATGTTTTTAAAAAGACAAACAAAATTTAATAACCTTTGGCTAGGTGAATCAATATAAAGAGAGAAGACAAAATTACAAATGATCAAGGTGACATTACAATTAATATCACAGAAATACAAAGAATTATCTAAGACTACTATGTATAATTATGTGCCAACAAATTGTATAACCAAGAGAAAATAAATAAATTCCTAGAAACATATGACTAACCAAGACTAAGTCAAGAAGAAATAAAAATCTGAACATACTAATAATGATTTAAAAGACTGAATCAGTAATAAAATATCTCCTAACAAAGAAAATCTAGAACCTTACAGCTTCACTGGTGAATTCTACGAAACATTTAAAGAAGAATTCATGTCAATTCTTTTCAAAGTCATTCAAAAACTTAAAGAGTAAGGGACACTTCCAAATTCATTTTGCTAGGCCAGCATTACCTTGATGCCAAACAGAGACCAGGACAAAAAAGGAAAATTACAGGCCAATATCCTACTTCAACAAATTACTAGCTAACTAAATCAACAGCACATTAAAAGACCATATAACATATCAAGTGAGATTTATTCCTGGCATGCAAGGATGGTTCAACATACACAAATCAATAAATGTGATACCACACCTTAACAGAGTTAATAAAAATCATACAATTACCTCAATAGATGCAGAAAAAGCAAAAGCATTCCAAAGTTACAACATTCTTTCCTAATACAAACTCTCAACAAATTAAGCACAGAAGGAATGAATTTCAACATAATATACCACATATGACAAACCCACAGGTAGCATAATACTCAATGGTGTAAAGTTGAAAACTTTTAATCTAAGATTAGGAAAAAAATTAGGGTACGCAATCTTACCACTTCTAGTCAACATAGTGCTGAAAGCCCTCATCTGAGTAATTAGGCAAGACAAATAAGTAAAAGACATCTAAACTAGAAAGGAATAAAATAAATGGTCTCTGCTTGCAGATGACATAATCTTATATATGGAATATACTGAAGACTCAACAGAAAAAAACCTGTCAGAAATAATAAACAAATTCGGTAAAGTTTTGGGATACAAAGCTGACATACAACAATCAGTTGTGTTTCCACATACTAACAATGAACCATGCAAAAGAAAAAAAATTAAATTTTTGTATACTGATGGTGGGAATGTAAATTGGTAAAGTAATCATGAAAAACATTAAGTTCCTCAAAAAATTAAAAATAGGACTACCATGTGCTCCAGCCATCCCACTTTGGTGTATATATTAAAAGGAAATGAAATCAACATCTTAAAGATATGTTTGAACTCCTATATTCACTGCAGCATTATTCACAATAGCTAAGATATAGAAATAAGTATATATGGTCAAATAAATTTTTTAAAATGTAGTGTACACTTAACAATGGAATATTATTCAGCCTTTAAAATGAAAGTAATCCTGTCATTTGCAGCAACATGGATGAAACTGGATGACATTCTACTAAGTGAAATAGTCCAGCACAGAAAAACAAATTCTGTATGATCTTACTTAAGTATAGAATCCAAAAAATTTAAACTCCTAGAAGCAGAAAGTAGAATGATAGTTGCCAGAGGTTGGGTGGTAAGAGAAATAGGGAGACACTGGCCAAAGTGTTAAACTTTCAATAAGCAGGATAAATAAGTTCTGGAGATCTAATATATTACATGGAGACTATAGTTAATAATATTGCATTAAATGTTGGCAATTTGCTGAGAGAATAGATCTTCAATGTTCTCATCACAAAAAAGTTAACGTGAGGTGATGGATATGCTAATTAGCTTGTAATCCTCTCACAATGTATACATATATGAAAATATTATGTTGTACATCTTAAATATGTACAATTTTTGTCAAGTATACCCCAATAAAAATGGAAAAAATAGAACTAACAGCATTTTTTTAAAGTACATAAGGGAAAAAGTTAAACAATTTAATTAAACAATTTAATTAAACTAGAATAGCCACATGGTATCTTTTTTTCAAGATACCATGAGAAAAAATGAATAGACCAATGAATGGGTTCATATTTGTAATATCTCAGACAAGTGAATAATCTCTGTAATATATAAGAAATTTCTAAAAATAATGAAAAGTAGACAGCGACCCTAATTGGCAAGTGGCAACAACTATGAACAGGTAAGTTATAATCAAGGAAACTCAAAAGGCCAATAGGCACAAAAAGTAAAGTTCAAAATTGTCAGAGAAATGCATTTAAAATAGATTTTATTATGAACTATAATGCAGAAATGAGAAAGCTGAATAATTTCAGTTATTGGAGGGATGTGGTGATTTAAGAATGCTCTGCATTGCTAGTGGAAGGGTGGACTGGTACATCTACCCTGAACAGGTGTGTCATTACTTAAGCAAATAAGGTATAGATATAGCCTATGATACAGCTATTCTGCTTCTATAAAGCCAAGGAAATTCTCACATGAGTAGTTAAAGGAAATTTTCTAAGATATTTATCAAAGTATTGTGTGTAGCAACTTGGATTTGGAGGCAACCTAGGTATCCATCATTGTGAGAAATTAATAAGTCAATGTGTAGTTGATGAACACATGAGATTACACAACAAATGGAAGCAATAAATACATACCTGTGACATAAATGGATCTCAAAAATAAGGTATTTAGTTAAAAACAGGAGTTTTTGTAATATCATTTAAATAAATCAAAATACTTATACACAAAACACACACATTCTTTAATAATAGATATTTTTAAAAGATACAAATTAAACACAATGGAATCGCTATTGTTCCCATTATCTTTCAACAAGTAACAAACAACTTGAAAACTTGATATAGAACAAAAATTCATTGTGCTCACAGATCCATGAGCCAAGAATTTACGGCTAGCTGGAATAGGTGATATCTTGCCTACTTGGAATCTACAGAGTTGATCTGATGTGTTATAGTGGAAGTTGAATTAGCTTGTCATGTTGAAGACCTCTCCAATCACATGTCTGACAGTTTGGCAGAGACACTATAAGGCTTTGCTCAGCTGGGACCCTCTCCTCCATTATGTCTTCAAGGCCTGTCTATATGGTTTCTCCATAAAGGTAATCAAAACAGGAACTGCCAGTACTTTTAAAGTCTAGTCCCGAAGTTTGTGTTGCATCACTTTCATCATCATTAGAATCACATAGTTGGTCATAGATGAACTCAGATTCAAGGTGATGGAAAACAGACATCATCTTTTGATGAGACAGATACTATTTACGGTTATCTGTATTCAGCCATTGCTATCTATAGAGGAAGAAAAATGGGAGTAGGATTTGACAATAAAAGGAAATACATAGTGTATTAGTCCTTTCTTGCAATGCCGTGAAGAACTACCTTATACTGGGTAATTTATAAAGAAAAGTTTAATCTACTCTCAGTTCCACAGGCTGTACAAGAAGCATGGCCTGGAAGCCTCAGGAAACTGAAGGAAGTGAGCATGTCTTCATGTGCTGGAGAGAGAGAGCCGGGGGAAAGTGCCACACATTTTTAAACCATCAGATCTAATGAGAGCTCACTATCACGAGAACAACTTAAAGGAAATCCACCCCATGATCCAGTCACCTCCCACCACGTACCTCCCCTAACACTGGGAATTACAATTCAACATGAGATGTGGGTAGAGACAAGCCATATTACATAGATTAAATAAAAGAAGGTCTAGAAAAATACAATGATGATAATATACTGTGAACTGAGGACTAAGTATCTAATATTTTGAGAAATCACATTCCTATTTTAAAGATGGAGAATCCTATAATACTTTGCTTGCCTTTAGTATAATCATTTCTTTCGACCCAATCTTTCATGACGAAACTTTATGGCCAGTATTTCTATGTTAATCATATTACATATTTCAGGAGGACAGTATTGGTTAGAATGACAATGTCTACTTAAATTTTCCAGATTGGAGAAAATATTGCCAATTCTTCATGTAAAATCTGGGTTTTTTGTTTGTTTGTTTTTGAAATGGAGTCTCACCCTGCCACCCAGGCTGGAGTGCTGTGGCATGATCTCTGCTCACTACAACCTCCGCCTCCCAGGTTTAAGCAATTCTCTTGACTCAGCCTCCTGAATATCTGGGATTACAGGTGCCTCCCACCACACCCAGCTAATTTTTGTATTTCAGTAGAGACAGGGTTTCGCCACGTTGGCCAGGCTGGTCTGGAACTTCTGACTTCAAGTGATCCTCCTGCCTTGGCCTTCCAAAGTGCTGGAATTACAGGTGTGAGCCACCGTGCCCCACCTCTGGGTGGTATTTTATTTAGATATTGGTTACATAATTTTAATAGTTTCCTAAAAATTCAAAATACTTTGTAATTAAAAAAATCTTCTCCTATCAAATATTCACCTGGAAATAAAATACATGCTAATGTTCTTAATAGGGAAGCAACCTTAAAATTCTTAGGAAAGGAAAGAATGGTTAATCTAGTTTAAATGGCCTCTAAAATTAAACAGAGGCACAGCTGCATTTTAAAAACAAAAGCAAATTGCACACTTATTTTCTTCAGCTTAACAGGGAATGCAAACACATACCATTGTTTTGAGTTTGGGAAGGTTTATTTTGAGAAAAAAAAATTTTTTTAGGAAGATTACAGTTTATATATTATACCCTATAAAACATAAATTTTACTGCTGAATCCAGAATTTTATGTTTAAATGTTAAGAAGTTGTAACAAAAGCCAAGGAAGGTGTTAAAATGCCAGACATTTAAAAATAAATCAGCATGTATGTATGTATTCCATACCTACCGCACTCAAGGCAATTTAAAAAAATCCGTGGAATCTATAGTCAACTAACAATATTATGTTAAGGGATTTACTTAACCTTTCCTAGTCTTTCCATAATGAGGTGTTGGACTAAAATCCCAAAGTTTTCTTTTTTTTTTTTTTTTGTTTTTTTTTTTTTTTTTTTTTTTTTTTTTTTTTTTTCCGTAAAAGTTTCACCTTTGATTAAAATTAAAAAAGTATTGCTAGAACTAACAAAAAATTAAAACTAGCATACAATAAAGTCACAGATAAGGTCTTCAGGTAATAAATGTATATTATCCCAGAAGAGGCTGATATCAATACAGAAACAACAGAAAAGAAGACGTAAGATTGACATCAAATTTGAAGAAGACTGTGTTTGAATAAGGTACAGAGCAAAGAGAACTTAAGCAAGCATCGTGAGAAAGAATATAACGTCAGAAAAGTTGCCAGACCTGGCACAGTGGCTCTTGGCTCATGCCTGTAATCACAGCATTTTGGGAGGCCAAGGCAGGAGGATCACTTAAGGTCAGGATTTTGAGACCAGCCTGGCCAATATGGTGAAATTCCATCTCTACTAAAAACACAAAAGTTAGCCGGGCCTGGTGGTGGACGCCTGTAATCCCAGCCACTTGAAAGTCCGAATCAGGGGAATCATTTGAACCTGGGAGGTGGAGGTTGCTGTGAGCCAAGATTGCACCACTGCACTTCAGCCTGGGCAACACAGCAAGACTGTCTCAAAAACAAAACAAAATGAAACAAGTTGCCTGTAGAAAAGACAATAAATCTACTTGAGCAGGCAAAGATGCAGTTCGTGGCTAGATCGTACCATTGAGTATTGTTTAGCAAGCAGAATGCTTTTCAAATATTTTCTATTATAAGTTGGCAACATTAAAAATAATAAATTAATAATTAAAATTCTTATAATGGAGATTTTAACAAGCAAAATCTGCCCCCATTCTCACATGGCAAAAAACAACTGGAGCCAGGCAGAGGTTGTCCACTTTTAGATAGAATATTATTCTGCAGTTATCCACAATTCCCTCTCATTCCTTTTTCACTCAACCAGTTTTAGCAATCTATGTGTACTGATGAGTCCCAAAAGGCATTTGAGTATGACAAAGCCACAGAATAGGTCAATTTCTAAGAAGTTATAGAAAGGCCAATTACACAATTACCAAGCTACCACATTTGAATTTCATTCTATGAGATTTTACTATACACAGTTTTAGTAAAGAGGATTTATGCTTTTGAAATGCATTTTTTAAATTTAAAAACAGTCCCATTTAAATAATTGAAGATGCTAAAATCAACGAAAGGTCTTCTCAGGTATTGGGAAAAGATGGTATCAAGAGTTGAAGCAGCAGGTTGATTTTAGAGGAGCATTGCTGTCTTAGAGGTGGGAGAAATGTATAATATGATAGGGTGGCAAAAGGCAAAGATTTCACTTTGGGTTGAGGCTGAATGTAATAGTAGAAGATATACTTTATCAATTCATAATTGTGGGGTGGAGATTGGGCTCTCTACTGCTATTTTTGTGATTATTGGCATGTCACTGTCATCTGCTGACTTTCCAAAATTCTGCCAGCAAAACTAAGGATTTTAGAATTATTTCAGCATGAGGAAGTACCACCCCGATAGCCCTTTTATAAGTGTCTTAATGTTACCAGTGGCAAATCTGCATGAGTCCGCAGCAACCACACTTCTTGCCTTTTCAAAAGAAAGAATTCGAGAGAGGGTGTGTAAGGCAGGAGAGACTGAGGCAAGATTTAGAGCAGGAGTGAAAGTTGATTAAAAAGTTTTAGCTGGGCGCAGTGGCTCATGCCTGTAATCTCAACACTTTGGGAGGCTGAAGTGTGTGGATCACAAGGTGAGGAGTTCAAGACCAGCCTAGCCAACATGCTGAAACCCAGTCGCTACTAAAAATGCAAAAATTAGCTGGGTGCAGTGGCATGCGCCTGTAGTCCCAGCTACTTGGGAGGCTGAGGTAGGAGAATCACTTGAACAGAAGAGGTAGAGGTTGCAGGGAGCCGGGATCGTTCCACTGCACTCCAGCCTGGTGACAGAGGGAGACTTGGTCTCAGAAAAAAAAAAAAAAAAAAAGTTTTAGAGCAGGAATAAAAGTAAAGTACACTTAGAAGAGGGCCAATCAGGCGACTTGAGAGATCAAGTACCCTGTTTGATCTTTGACTTGGGGTTTTATATGTTAGCATACTTCTGGGGTCTCACCCTGATTCTTTCCCTTGGGGTGGGGTGTCCACATGCATAGTGACCTGCAAGTCCTTAGGAGGTGAGCTGCACAGTGTATTTACTGGAGTTGTACACATGCTCACTTGAGATGTTATTCCCTTGCCCATCAAATGTCCCTAGAAAGCCATATACCAGTTAAGTGCCTCCATTTTGTCTGTTAATGTGCATGCTTGAGCCCACTTGCCCAGCTTCTGAGATCTTACTGGGAAGCTGCTGATCACCAGTTTCAGGTGTTTTCTTGCTGTTAGGAGACTGCCTTTCCCTGGTACTGGCTATGCCCAATTATTTTAAAGAAACAGTTTAACAACTGCCTGACCATCACCTGATGGTCACCTGACATTCCTGGTGGTGAGTGAGCCCTCTCCTGCCCTGCTCTTGTCTGACTACCTACCTACTATAACATTACTATGATAAATTAGGGCCTTAGCCTGAGTGAACCTTATGAGGTGAGAATTGGTTGAGTTGAGGTAGAGTTTATCATTTAACAGCTTGGAATTGGTAGGCACAGAAAGCAAGGGGTTCTGAAGCAAGTCCTAATAAGAAAGCTGTTATCTTGGCTGGACACAGTGGCTGACACTTTGATATGGTCTGGCTCTGTCCCCACCCAAATCTCATCTTATTGTAGCTCCCATAATTTCCACGTATTGTGGGAGATAATTGAATCATGGGGGTGGTTTCCCCCATACTATTCTCGTGGTAGTGAATAACTCTCATGAGATCTGATGATTTCAAAAGGAATTTCCTTTTTCTCTTGGCTTTCATTCCCTCCCTTGCCTGCTGCCATGTAAGAAGTGACTTTCACCTTCCATCATGATTGTGAGGTCTCCCCAGCCATGTGGAACTGTCAGTCCATTAAACCTCTTTCTTTTTATAAATTACCCACTCTGGGGTATATTTTATTAGTGGCGTGAAAACAAAGTAATACACACCAGTAATCCCAGCACTTTGGGAGGCTGAGGTGAGTGAACTGCTTGAGCTCAGGAGTTTGAGACCAACCTGGACAACATGCTGAATCCCTTTATCTACAAAAAATAGAAAAATTAGCTAGGCATGGTGGCATGTGCCTATCTGGAGGCTGTAGTGAGCCATAATTTTGCCATTGCCTTCCAGCCTTGGCAACAGAGTGAGACCCTGTCTCAGGAAAAAAAAATTTAAAAAGTTGTCGTTTTTATAAAGACAATGCTTTTCTTAGTTCACAGTCTTTTCGTCCAGGAGCAGGTATCTGCTGGAGTAAGCATTGAAGTTATTTTTGCTTGGTGTAAACACTGTTAAAATAGAGATAGGAAAATATGTTCCTGGCATTATTTAACACAGAGACAGAAAAGTATATGCAGTCCTAGCATGTTGGTTTCATCTCTCATCATACAACCCATGTGATCAGAACTTTATTTCTCTCATAGGTTAAAAAAAAAAAAAAAGTGATTAAATCTTCAGAGACAGCCTTTCAGGCTGCTTCATATAAAATAAATCTTCACTCTCATCTTTTATTTATTTTTTTGTCTGTTCCTGTGTGTTTCATTTATGGCACTTGGCCATTTGTCATTTTAAATTATTACTTATTGTTTGTTTTTTATTCGTAACGCTTTCTTCTTCACTGAACTATTAGCTCCCTGACGTCAGAGTCCATATTTATCTTGCTTATCTTTTTATTTGCAAATTTTGGCACAGTGTCTAATTCACAGTAGAAATGATTTCCTTAAAGAAATTAAGAAAATAACATTCAAGATTGGCAAGAGGTTAAAAGGCTCTAGAAGAAATGTGAGATTCACCAAAATAAGAGGGGAAAAAAAGGCAGGAGAGAGGTTATTTATATTTTTGAGTGTTTGAAATGATTTAGTGACAGATATAAAGAAAACAGGCAAGTAAAAAAATGCAAATTGACTCCCATAAAATTGAGGAAGAAAAAATTTGTACATAAATAGAAAAATAGTTATTACATAGCTAAGCTTTTAATCATATTTATAGACTTTATAGTGTTAATAATATAATTATACATATATTCTTATTACATAATTACATTAACATGTGAAAGTAAGTAATAATGTAGATGTTTAATCAATAACCAACTATAACTAAATATATTGAAAAATGGGAAATGGTAATTGGCAGAAGGTGTAAGAAGGATATGGTTTTAAGAACTCTAAACTTCTATCTTTTGTAGTAAAATTCAAAAGTTAACATATACAACTAATTTTAAAAAATTAACATAAACACTTGAGGTAGGAATTCATAAGACACTTGACAAAAAACAAGAGTCAAAAACAGTTACCTCTGAGGGAATAGGGGCAAGTAGGGGAGGAAGAGTAGAGAGCAATGAAACAAAGGAGAGCTTTTGTTTATTGCTACAAGCTCTACAGAAATATTGCCACTTAGAAATTATTTATATATGTAGCTATAATAAAATGTTAAAGTTATAATATAAAAATCTACAACATATATAACCACCTGCATATATTATGTGGCCAAAAGATCTTCTTACCTTCCCATTGGTAGATGAACAAGTATAAACCATAAGTCTATTTTACCTTCCCAGTCCCAAAATACTATCAATACCTGCCACAGACCCTCAGTTCTAGTCACCTTTCTTCAAATATACTATGGGCTCTGTATTATTTCCTACTGCTATAACATGCTTTTCCTACCTTATGTTCTCTAACATGCTACTGAAGAACTCCTATTCAATCTTGAAAACCCGGTATAGACAGCTGCTTCTTGATGAATCTCTTCCCTCCTCCCTGACAAGCACTAATGCCACTCTCTTACACACACACACTGCATGCTTCAAACTATTCATGATCTTCATTGCCCATATACAGTGTCTATAGTCAGTGTTCCTGAATATGAAGAAATCAGCTGAGATTGGGGATAATAAATGCAAATTTACCTCTCCTGCTAGACAAACAATGCAAAAGGTATACTTATTGATAGATCGAAAGCGTCCTCACTGTTGGTGAAATCAGTAGTTGGGTTTTTTTGGCTGTTTTCGTTTCTGTTTTTGTTTTTAACAGATAAAGGAGCTGAGCTTTGTTTGATGAAACTTAAACTAATTAATTCACATTTTTTGAATGTTTCCATTTTAAATCTGTTTTCATACCTTAATGTATTCCATGCCAGGGCTGACTGTCTTTTGTTGATCACAGCCTAATTATCTTATTTAGAAGCACATTTATCATGATTTATTAAAAACCAATGTTATTTTAAATTCAGCCTACTTTCATTCTTAGCCTGCAGAGTCTGAATGCTAATATACTTCATTGGGTCCTCCAAATGACTTTGTTTTAGTAATGTGTTGATGACAGCTATTTGCTGGTTCAAATTTAAATTTTCTTTGCCTGTGCTATTTAAATTATAATCGGCACTGACAGCCAGTGGTCATAAAAAGACCTTAGTTACGGAATGTGTTTTCTTAGCAACAGAAAAATAATGGGGGAAAAAAAGCACTACAGCAGAAACACCAGGGAACAGACTTAATATGGTCTGATGAACATGTAGAATATCCATTTAACACAACAAAAATTGTATCTTGTCTCAATAGCAATATTCATCCCTCTCACTACTCCTACTGGTAAGATGATAGTTAAAAACTGCAATAATAACAGCAAACTCTAAACTGTCATTCTCTTTTGTCATTTTCTAAACATGATTTATTGCTTTTGTTTTTGTTTGCATGGATTTTGGCAATACTAGCCTACACTACTCTGAATGTTCTATATAAAATATACCTTCAATGTTGCAGTAAAACATATCAAGCTGTTTTCTTTCTCTTTGCCACACACATTTATGTTATGCCATTAGTCACTGTAGCACTCTGCTGTATGCATTTTGATATATATATTCAACTGTATAGAAGCAAAATTGCTCCATTCACTTTCAAGGGATTCCAATAAATGTAATGGACACTACACATACTTATAATAAGATTGAGATAAAAATCTTTTACCTCTTGTGAAAATCAAAGTAAACAAAGATGAGCCAAACTCTGATAAGCATGTTTGGGCCACAGTGATGCCTCTTAATTGCAACTATTAAACAATTCTACCAGTTCCATATTCCCAGTTGCCAAAACACACCTCCCTCCAAAATTTGTCCAAGATTTTGCCTACACTAAATTACATATCCATCCCAGTAAGAATTTACCTTTATATATTTGCATTTAGAGTGAAGACCAATAGATATTAGCAAAATAAACCTAGCAAACTTCTAATTGTCAGGAAACAATCTTTCTAAGTACCCTGAAATGTCTAACACAATGCAGTAAGTACCTGATTATGACTGTGGTAGCAGTCATTTGAAACATTACATAAATTAATAATTTGGGGAATTATTAAAATAATATTTTACAACTAGGTATTTTTTGCTTATTATTTAATAAATTCCACATTGAGAGACATAGGCTTTTCTAAGAGCAATTTCTTATAGAATGAAATGACACTAAAAGTTTTTTAATATGGGCCTAGTTATAAAGCCATTACCGTGGGAAAGTGGAAGGTATTGAAAGACATCAAGTAGGAGGCCATTTTAGAAGGCCAGGGCTAAACTGATTGAAAGAGAAACACACCCAGAGATCATCAGCTTACGGATGTGGACATTAAGCTCTGATAACAGTTAATGTGAAAGAAAAAGGAAGACCTACTGAATGACTAAATTTAATGCCTGAAGCAGTTTCTCACTTCCTTCTAAACTCAGAAAGGCCTTAGTAATTTTAATTTTTTGTCTCCCACCCCTTTACCCTCCTTAAATCTCCCCTAAGAAAGTCACATATCCTTTTTTAGGCTCCTGCATTTCAACAAAATGATGAAAGAAAACTGGGTTCTGGATTGACCGGAATACATATACACAAAGCCTCTCTGTTCTCAGATTTATAAACTGATCATTAAAGGAATATGGATTCATCTTGGTTAAAATGATGAGAATTTGCCATGTTATATGTCTTATAATTGCATTTTTAGGGCCCCAAAAGCTACTGTTGTTGTACATATGAATATGGTCTTTTGAAATCTGCCTTTTACATGAGATTTTAGATGATTAAGATTTTTTTTGGCATTATAAATTCACTCCCATCTAATCATATCCTATTACTACATTTTCTGCCTGTAAAGGCACGAATAGTTTAATGTACAACTTTGTGACCCGTATCAGGGATATGGCATAGTGACTGTAATATTTCAAACTTTGATTCTTCACTGTAGGCCGAAACAAGTAGCAGTAGTATAGCTTTACATTTAGATATACTCTAAAACACAAAGGCATACATAAAACAATTTCAATAAGAAAAAAACCTATAGCTTTCAGAAGTCTGGGAATACACCCAAAGAGATAATTGTCTCTTTAACTGTCCATATTAGTGCTTATATAGTCAGAAAAAAAAAAATCCCAGGAATATATAACACTAAAATAACATCTCTTCTCTCTCCTCTGACAGAGATTACTTTAAAAATAAGCCATCCATTTTGAATTATGGGGTAGGCTGTTTCCTTTAATTGCATTTTGATGGTGTAATATTCAGAGAAATTAAAAGAACAGTAGACTTAGCAGAAAAAGGATAAAAGGAAAACATGCTTCCTCATGATCTGCTTTTGACTAAACTTAATAGAGATTTATGATTAACTTTGATCAGACCCTCATTTTAAGCAAAATACAGAGATCTTTAAGGTATATTTAAAATTGGTATTTAAAAAAATGCTGATTTCCCTTGCCTAAAATTATCTTCTCATCTATATTTCCCCGTTGTACATTGTGTGTGCACAGACACACACACACACACACAGATTGGCAGAGTATTACTTTGCCTTTCATAATGTTTTTCTTTTTTTTTTTTCCAGATGGAGTCTTGCTCTGTTGCCCAGGCTGGAGTGCAGTGGCATGATCTTGGTTCACTTCAACCTCTGCCTCATGGGTTCAAACAATTCTCCTGCCTCAGCCTCCCAAGTAGCTGGGATTATGGGCATGTGCTATCACACCAGGCTAATTTTGGTATTTTTAGTAAAGATGGAGTTTCGCCATGTTGGCCAGGCTGGTCTCAAACTCCTGACCTCATGATATGCCCGCCTTGGCCTCCCAAAGTGCTGGGATTACAGGGACAAACCACTGCGCTCAGACTCATAATGTATTTGTAAAGCCGCTTTTATCATACTTTGTTGAACAAACCTTTTGAAACACATGGTGGAATTTATACAGTATTTGAAAGAAAATCTCAACTTATTATACTCAAACATTTCTCAGAAAAATAATGTGTCCTGAAAAATGATATTCCTACATCAAGGAATAGCTTCAAACCAATTTATATTAAGTCTCATCTGTAATCACCTAAGTTGCAAGTGTTATATCCCTGTGGGAGACCAGACTACTAGGCTACCCCAAAATATGAAGGGTTGTTGAGCTGAAGATAATTAAGCAGCAGCAAATGCTGGGAAGCTCTGAAAGCAAAGTACAGATTTATAAAGATAAAAGTTGTTTTGTTTCACACACACACACACACACACACACACACACACACACACACACTCACACCCCAGGGAGAGCAAAGGTTAACCACTGAAAAGAGCTTTATACATTCACTGGTGAGGACATGGTGCCAGGAGAATTGGCATTAACAAGCTTTACTATAATCACTAGATTTTATCTGCCATTTATTTGCCTTCCTCCAAGTTGCTGCTTGTAAAGACTTAAAGTCCTTTTCCTTTGTCTTTACTTCTCTAAAAATTTACTATTCTTTGTTGAAGTTGTTATGCAAACTAATATTTGAAGCCACTTTTTTGAGAACTTTTCATTCTCTAGATATCTGCCATGTATATATGAAAAATACATGTTAATAAACTTCTGTTTCTTTTTCTCTTGAACTAAGAACATTTGTTGAAGGCAAAAAAGTGGTTATTCTTCCTCTATACCCCAAACTCCTCCTTTACTTCCTGGTAATTCTGTATGACAATATCAAGCTGTTTTCAGAACAAAAGCTGGTTTAGAATGTTTTATACTTAGCACATGACCCTGAGAGCTTAATTCACTCATAAAATGACAAAATTACCCAGTCCTTAGATGTATCAACCATTACCATAAAATTTTACTCTATCTGTGCAGAATTAAAAAGTTCTAGGTTTATTCATTTAATTATGATTCATTGGACACTTATTATTTGTTAAGTACTGTGCTAAGCAAATAAGTAGAAAATGCACATAATAATAGTTGGATCTCAATAAGCTTTTGATCAGATTCTGATTTTGATGTTTATTACCTGTTGATATGGTTTGGCTGTGTCCCCACCCAAATCTCATCTTGAATTGTAGCTCCCATAATTCCCACATGTCATGGGAGGTAACTAAATCATAGGGGTGAGTTTTTTCCATGCTGTTCTCAGTGAATAAACCTCACAAGATCTGATGGTTTTATAAAGGGCAGGTCCCCTGCACATGTTTTCTTGCCTGCCACCATGCAAGGCATGGCTTTACTCTTCCTTCACCTTCCGCCATGATTGTGAGGCCTCCCCCTGCATGTGGAACTTTGGGTAATTTATAAAGAAAGAGACTTAATGAACCCAATCTAAGATATTTCCTCATAGCAGTATAAAAATGGACTGATACACCTGTGTAATAAATAATTTGACTGGCTTTGTGCTCAGTTCCTGAGAGATAACCTCTAAACCCTTGGCATTTCCAAGTGATAAAATTGTCTTTCATGGTGGGTCACTGAGACATACATACCTTATAGTCTATGCTAAAGAAATGACTCATGGTGTTTTCCTAAATAGTTTATGCTAATGAGATGACTCAGGATGAGGGTTGGCCACATCAAAAAAACCAACTGTGTAATTAAAGGTTGGGCTTTGAGCCAGCTAATGTCAGTTCAATCTGTGCAGAGAGGAGGGAGGCTGGAGATTGAGCTAAACCACCTGGACAATGATTTAATCAATGATATCTATGTAATGAAACCTCAATAAACTTCAAGATACTAACGCTCAGGTGGTCTTCCTAAGTCAGCAGTACTCCATGCTAAGAGAATAACATAACCTTGAAACAGAGAAGCTTCACATTTAAAACCAAGCCAGTCTCAGATTCTGTCCTGTGCATCTCTCCTACGGAGTAACCTATGCTTGCAATAAACATGACTGTAAATATAATTGGTTTAAGTGATTTCTATGAGATGTTTTAGCAAATGATCAAAACTGAGGATGGTTTTGGGAAACTGATGAACTTACAGTTGGTGTCAGATTTGTGGAGAGACTTGATAATCTGGAGAAATGTGCACCTAACCTCGAGTGTGGCTAACTCTAGGCACTGAACAACCCTTTTTGGCAAATTGTATATCTTTTAAAGTCTCAGTCTTTATTTCTTTATAGGTAAAATAACAATACCTAAATTACCAAGTTATTATGAAGATAAAATAATTACATGAAGTACCTATCATGTTTCTTGCACAGAACAGGCTCTCCACTAATGCTTTACTATCATTGGATAGGAATTTTAAAAGACCAACCTAATATAGTATTTTATAAATGAAAGACTCACTAAAAATTGCTCTCATAGCACACAAGCAAAGGACATGTTCATGTGTCATGTCTTTGACTTTTCTTGTCAGATGGGAGAACTCCATCTAATTTCCAGGGTCAGTGACAAATATCATTAGGAATGTTAGGCTTATGACTAGCAATGTGAATCTTTGAGAATTTTTTTAAATGTGAGAATCAAAAGACAGAGCTCCATTATAAACATCTAGGACTTAAGTAAAAGATAAATTGTTATGGAAAGTAGTAACTGAGAAAACTACTGGCATGATAGCATATTCATTGCACCAGAAACAGAAGAGCTTGTTCAGAGCTGATTCCAATGAGATGCTTTAGTACTTCCAGCACTGTGACTCTGGGAGAGGCCCTTGCCCATCTAGAAAATGCCATTGTATTACCTATTACTAAAGCTGACGTTAATTAAATGAAATCGTGCACATAAAAGAACTTAGAAACTACGTTTTATTTAGTGTACGTAATCATTGATTTGGACATATAATGATGTTCTAATATGGAAGTAAAAATATTCTTGAGCAGTGAGATAGAAACCACATTGCCTAGCTCAATAAAGTTAAGAGAATTGGCAAAAATAAATTTAACATTTAGAAATGAACCACTGCCCTTGAAATTGACGTTATTTAAGGATTAACTCGGAGTACCAAAACAAAAATAAAGACACATTATGATCCAAATGTGCCCAGAGATATGCTCTGGTTGGTGCATAGAGTTTTAAAAACTCTTTTTTAATTTTATGTCCTTGGTTTATATTCCCAAATGGCAACCATCAAGTGGAAATAAATTGAATCATTCACTCTCCAGCTTTCTGCTGTTCTCATTCAGGTCCCATTACTTACAATGTTTATGTCACCTCAAAATTCTTATGTTAAAACTTACAACATGACTTTACTTGGAGACACAGTATTTAGGAAGTAATTAAACTTACATGAAATCATAAGAGGCTCTGATCCAATAGGAATAGCATCTTTACCAAGAGAGAAACCAAAAAGCTTGGTCTCTTTCTCTTAGTGCACATTCACAGGAAAGACCACATGAGGACACAGAGAAAAAGCATCTGTCTCCCAGCCAGAAAGAGCAGTCGCCAGAAACTGAATTGCACAGAACCTTACTCTTAACTTCCTACCCTCCAGAACTGTGACTTAATAAGTTTCTGTGGTTTAAGCCACCCAGTCTGTTGTATTTTGCTATGGCAGTAATATCGGACTAATAAAGTCCCATTTCTGCTTCTATCACCAACCTGGTGCCTCTAAATAGGTAAGCTTCTAATTTCACAGAGTTAAGTAACTTCTAGTTACTAGGGGTCAGAATCAAGGCGGTTGTGAGTGGCAAAAATCAGGACTTGGAGACAGATGTGAACAAGGAAGACAGGAGAGCAAGAGGCAGATTTAAAAAATTAAGAATGAAGACATGCACAGGTCACTAAGAACAAAGACATTCAGGATTAGGCAAAGCAGGTGCGAGAAGTAATTAGAGTTCAAACAACTAGAAAGCCTTGCCACATAGCATGTCATTGCCCCAAAGCTCTTGCTATAGCTGCAGAAGTACCAAGTAGCCATGAGTTTAGCTTGGTCTTTCAGGAAGCCATGGCTGTGGCAAGCAGTTCTTGACTATGCCCAGATCCAACCAGATCTGTAAACATTTCTGCCGTTATATTAGTCAACACATCTATCTGCAAAGACTCTTTCTCAATTCTTACTAAAATATCAAAATTCCTAAATTATTCTGATAATGGAAGCTGTGATAACAAAAAATTGAGGATCAGAATGAATACATTTGTACTATAAAGGAGGCCAAGAAATCTTTCTTTCTTTACAGAATACTGAATGTTTCTAAATTTTACTCCTACCCTAGGCAATATTCTAGTCATCCATATGATGGAGAGAGAAACAAAGACTGCCAGGTATAAATGATGGTGGCTGAATATATATGAGTGCTCTCAAACTTGGCTGGTTAAAATGACATTAGGACATGTAGGGAGTAAGCTGAGTCATGGAGGCAGTTATGTCTCACTCTTTGTCATCACCCGAGAAATGTGGAGAAGACAGGATTGAGCTGACTGTGTGTGCATAAGCCCAGAGTTGGCAGGACAGCTGGGGAACATCCGTATTTCTGAGGAAATGATTCATATCCATAATGTATACCCACAATAGATCCATAATCCAAATGTTTTATTTCATTGTAATAAAAAATATAAGCCAATATTTTCATTTATCCGCTCATTTACTAAATAACTTATTCAAGAAGAAACAGTTGATAAGCTAATTTGCTATTTCAAAAATTACAAACTTAATTCACTAAGAAAAATAAGACATGTATCTCTACAATCTATGTAAATCTTTTAAAATTATATATCTGAAGAGCATTACTGACAAAGACTGCTATGAATTTCCAGATAAGGAAAAGGCTGTATTATTTGGCAGGTGCATCCTAGAGAAGGTGAAACTTGAATAAAAATATTTGGATAGAAAAAGGAAGCAGAGGATGTGATCATGCAAGCCTTTGCTTCAACTCCTTGAAGATTTCCCATTATCAAATCAGTAAAATCTGAACTTTTTATCAAGACATGCCAGATGCTGAAAATCTGGCTACAAACTAAATTCTAGCCTTATCTATGACTGCTCTTAGGTTGTGTCAATCATTCCAGATATGACATGATTTATATTTCAAACCTCCACATCATCTTTGTTGCTGTTCCTAGTGCCTTTTCTTACTCCACAGGCTTTGTGAAGTTGTACATATGCTTTAAGATCCAGTGCAAACACCAGTGAATGTAAGAAGCATTTTCTAACTCTGCCTCTTTGAAGAGGAAATATTAGCTGGCCCCTCCTCTGTGCTGAAAGTGAGCTGTAGCTACAGTTATTGCTTGGTGTGAGAGATTATTATTTCCAATCATCTTCATCAGTTACCTCTGATTCTTTATAGTAACTGATACCTACCTTCCCTTTTACATTGTGAATTATTCCCATACAGCAAATGTTTTTGAATGCTTACTTTTGGCCAGGGAGTGCAACTTGAGTAAGCAATTATACATTTTTCTTAAGTGTATCACCAAGCAGGGCTCTAGGAAATCAACTTCACATGCCACTTGTTATTCTACTTTGACTATAAGCTGTTTGCTGGGAAAGAAATTTGTATCTCTAGCACAATGTCTGGTATACATTAATTTCACTAGGTATTCCCTGAATACATGGATAAATTATAAGCAGCAATGAGAAGACCACTGAGTTACTTGACTTAGAATAATGATCTCCAATTCCATTCAGGTGGCTGAAAATGCCATTATTTCATTTGAAGAGAATATTTAAAAAAGGTGATGGATGGAAGATGATGCCATTTATTTCATTCTAGGTCACTAGAATGATAATAAAAAGATAGGGAGATATTAAATAGTGTGATGTAAATATTAATTCCCATTTTGCACATATGTTGGATTTGAGCTGACAAGTGACAACTGGACATCCAATCAGAATTCTATTCAATAAATATGGAGTACCTACTTGTGTTAGACAATTAACCAGATTCTGAAGAATCAGAATTTAGGAAGGCACTTCTTGCTTTACTCAAGGGAGGTGAGTATCCAGAAAATAGACTGTAAATAGATAATTACAACCATGCGGGATAACATATTTGGTATTTAGATAGTTAATATGGTAGGAAAAAGATGACACAACTTAATGTGTCTTGAGCTGAAGATAAAAGAACAACACATTTCAAAATGAACAGAACTGTGAGGTAAGGGCTTCATAAGAAAACTGATGTTTTGATCATTTGATCTGAATCTTAACGAAGAAGCAGAAATTCATATGGTAGAAATAAAGAGCATTTTAAATAAAAATATATATAAATGCACAATTCTTTATGAACTTGTATTAGAATAAGAAATTAAGATTTGACAGATAACTGCTTAAAAGAGACTTATTTTACAGTACAGAAAAGAACTATACTGTAAAGATCAGAAATAGATCAGAAACTGACCTATTAGGAATGGTAGTTGAAGCATGGAGGTAGAAAATCTAAAAAAAGAAAAATCAGTATCAAATGTAGCAAAACCTTCTGAAAAAAAAAAAAAAAAAAAAGAGCTGAAAAACGTGTTTTGGAGCTCATGAAGACTGGTGACTATCAAAAACACATTTCCCCTGGAGCGGTGAGCAGGAGCATCAGATTGGCTTTCAAAAGTGAATTGGTGGTGGTGAACAAGTGGAAGCAGAAGGTACAGAACATATGCTTGAGGATTTTTATTAATAAAAAAAAAAGACATTGGTAAAATTACATCACTGATTCAATATTTATTGAGCACTCAGTGGCCACTGAGTGCTGTGGACATAGTGGTGAACAAGGCACACAAGGTCCTTGATGCAATGGTGCTTAAATCCAGTGAAAGTCTCCCACTTTAAGAAAATAGGAAACCTACTCATATTTAAAGACTGAGGGAGAGGAATCAAAAAAAAGAAAAGCATTAATATCCTGAATGAGGCTTAACTGGTGGGATTAGGTTCCTGGGGGGAACACTGAAGGAAGTGAGAAGGGGAGAAGTAGGGGATTTGTCCTGATATGGTTAAGTACTATTTCTTCCTCTTAAACTTGTTTTTAATATTTAAATTAATCATTTAGTTTTTAATATTTCCAACTACTTATATTGTATTTGTATTGTATTTTGTGAATGAGGACAGTATACTTAGTCCATCTATTGTCCACCATTATCCTTCAGGAATCATGTAGAGATTGTATGGTTACAGATTTTATTGGGTTAAACATCCAAAATGCTTTCTATTAAACCAATATACATGTTGAAAGTAAGAAATCAACACTACAACTATACACCGGATTTTGCGGTTTTATAGTGATGTAATATATACATATTAATGTTCTAGAATGATTTAATTTACCTATGTTAGTTTCCTCAATATAACTCTATAACTTATATTTATTTTATAATTGAACACAATGTTATAGGATATCCCTTAACATTGATTTTTAGGTTACCTTCAAGCTAAAAGGATATTAGTAAATAAGAACTGTAGAAAAACTTTATTTTGCCCAATTGATATAAAACAACTCATTTTATATTCCATAGCTAAGAGCCTATAGATTCCAAGGAACCATTTTCTTTTCTAGTTACCTGCTGTAGTTATAATGTGTTATGTGTAATTAAAAATATCAAATATATTTCCCTGAACATTTATATTAAAAATGGAATACAAGGAAAAAAGCATGATGAAATGTCAAATTCAATCTTCAAACACTATAACTTGAATAGCTTGTTATAAAGAGAGAAGACAAACGAAGTCTCTTTTTTAGTATAATGCTAATTGTTTCCAAATCTTTTGTCACCTTTTCCCATAATCATCTAGTTATAGGCTAAGTGTTTTACATGTTCCCTTCAAGGTGTGGCCATATGCATAAAACCTTGACAATGGAATGTGAGTGAAAGTCATACCTACACATCTCACATTATCTGCTTAAAAATTACTTTTTTGAGGTCCATTTTTGTGTGCACATCTGGATATGAAGGTGTCAATGGCCCAGGTATAGACAGAGCAACGCAATGGAGGAATCTTAAGCCCTTGAATGACCTGGTGGAGCAGAGTTGCTCCAAAAGTCTGAGATACGTTTTTATTTTCAATTTAAATGTTTAATTTTTTTAAAATTAGACACATAGTAATTGTACATAATTATGAGGCACACAGTGATGTTGTGATATATGTAATGTATAATTATCATATCTATCATCTCAAACATTTATCATTTCTTTGTGTTTGGAACACTCAATAGTGCCTTCTAGTTATTTGAAACTATATAGTATTGCTAATTAAAGTCATCCTACAGGGCTACATCAGAACTTATTAACTCAGGAATAAGTTGTTAACTCAGGAATACTTTGGAATCTCCTTAGAATAACCCAGGGAATATCATATTACCATAATAAATCTTTATGGTTCTATTAAAGCATACTGTCTCCTTCAGAATAATTATATCTCTGCTATTTTTCCTTAAATCAAATATAGTAATCTATAGTAGTTCAAGTTTGTAGGGAGTCATAAAAACAAAAATATTATAGCTAAGATTATATGTAATATAAATAATGCCATAACATTAAGTTTAAGTGTTTCATTACAATTTAATATATCATTTATTAGAATTCATTATAAAACTGTCATCACTGGAATCACAGATTATATTGTAAGACTATTCTATAGTTGCATGAAATGCATGTAGAAAAAAACCACAAAACTTCAAACAGACCTCTCTGCAATCATTTTATCTGCCTCAAATAGTGGTTCCTCCTTCCTGCCCAGTTCCACAGTATAATTTATAACCTTTTCTTGAAGTACTAAGAAACAAATAAAAAATACTGTACGCTTTTATATAATCTAAATCAAACACTCTGGAGAATGGTTTGTTCTCCAGTTATTAAATTTTTTACTCTCTACAACTATTTACCTTGACTTTTTAAAATTTTCCTTTTTTTTCTTTTTGAGACGGAGTTTTGCTCTTGTTGCCTGGGCTGGAGTGCAATGCCCGATCTTGGCTCACCGCAGCCTCCCCCTCCTGGGTTCAAGTGATTCTCCTGCCTCAGCTTCCCGGGTAGCTGGGATTACAAGCATGCACCTTCAGGCCCAGCTAATTTTGTATTTTCAGTAGAGACAGGAATTCTCCATGTTGATCAGGGTGATTTCAAACTCCTGACCTCAGGTAATTCACCCACTTCAGCCTCCCAAAGTGCTGGGATTACAGGCGTGAGCCACCACACCTGGCTTCAATGTATCTTTTTATCTTTTTCTAGTTTAAAGACCATCTCCTGACAGATAGCATTTTAAGAAGTCTGAACACTAGGAAAGTCATCAAAAGGCTAACAATACGCACCTTAGCCCACAAAGTCCCCTTCTAGCACACTTGATCCTAAAGATCTTTCTTTAAGAAGCTATTTTAATTAGGTCAAATTATTTCAATATTTTACTTCTCTATTCAGGTTACTAAAAAAGTAGTTCATAATAATTTGCTAGTACAGTACAAACAAAGCACTAGAGAAATTAGAAAAGAAAAAAGGGAATTAATGAAATTGGGTAAAGATTTCCTGAAAGGGGTGGGGTTTAAAATGATTCTAGCAAAACAGGGAAAAAAATAGGAAAGTACTTCCTTGCAGGAAAAATAGGATGGACTCTAAGAAAAATATTTTCAAATGTAATAGCAAAATAACATGAACTCAGACCTCATTTAAAACTGGAAAATATGACTAATTTTAACAAACAGTTTAGAAATTGTAAAACCTACTTGTTTACTGAACATTTAAAATATTCCAGTTCTTGTAGAAAAAAGGGAATTTTTGAATGTGAATTTCTTTTTTAGTTTTAGATGACACAATTCCAATCAGTAAGAAGAAATCATCGTTGATTAAAACTGACAGAAATAGAACTCTGAATTATATATGTATAATATATGAACTGTAATCATGTTTTACCACGTGAAAGCTAAATCACTCAGTATATTTCAAAGGAGTTTTTTTTTTTACATATGGTATATCATTTGCAATAAACAGGCTGATATACGAATTTTCCCAGATGGTATGTGTGTGAAAATGATCTCAGTGATATGTTACTCTTATAATTCTCTTTCTTGAAAGGAAGCTAAATAAAAAAGATAGGCAAGTTAGCATAAGTCTGCATACTCGACCATCAAAAGATTTGGCTTTGGGCAAATGAGAATTTTAGTCAAAATTTCAAAATATAATTTTCACTGTTGGTCCTCTATTTCTTCCAGCTATGCTGACAAATTGTCATCATATATAGATACAAGACTATTCTAGGGTTTATTGCTTATTCTATTGCTTCACATCCCCACTACTCTAGTCTTCTCAGAAAACCATGCTCATATAATCAGATGATGAAACTCCAGGATCTATTAATAAGCATATATTTGTTGATTGCTGATATATTTATGTTTCAAGTGACTCCATCAGATACCTCAAAAAAAGGGATCATAGATGCAAGAAGACCCAAGTTTCAGTAATGGCTCTGTCAGTTACGACTTTTGGCTACTTATATAACTTATGAGGACACATACAACTTTGAGAGCACAGTAGTAAACTGGAGATAAAATTACCTGTTGTAATTATTAAAAGTATTTGTAAAACAAACGTACAATAGAATCGTTAACATAAACGAAATACAATAAACATTATCTACCATTCCATTTCATAAAGACTTTAATTGTTTACTTTTAAATATATATTAGTATTTTTCATCATCCAAATTTCAGGTTGGAAATCAAAGGATTTTGTTGTTGTTGTTGTTGTTGTTTAAAAAAGCTTTCTTTTCTTTTTCCATAAACAATAAAACTCAAGGTAATAAAACTCAATGTGCACACATAGAACCCCACAAAGCCTACCTTCATTTATGACTTTAGTACATTAGGCATGTATTCCAATGACATTGACATTTACAAATAACTAAATTCTCATTTGAAATTAACTTCACAGTATTCTTTTTTGAAAAATTTTAATGGTGTTACAATGAAATCCCACACATTTCATGAGTGAGATTTTTTTTTAATATAAGAAATATACAGAAGTAATTCAGAAAAAAAAGTAGAAAGAAATTTGGTAAAAATAGTAGTCATACTGATTTGGTTAAATGTAAAGTATCTAATAAAGTTGAGCTAAAATGGACTACAAATTCACTTCATTTATTGGCTATATTGATATCTCTTTTTTTAACCATATGAAATTATGTTGAATTTATTTACTTTTACAAAAGGACAAATCTAATGATATGAAATTTATTTCATAAATCATAACTGTAGACACATCTGAGGATGTGTCATAAATATACTAATTGGAAGGTGTAGATAATCCATGCCTCAGTCTTACATTTGGGCTTTTATTGGGAGTGCCTTCAGCCTTTGAAACCCCCTAATTTTAAGTATATGCTTGTATGATAGTGATGGTTTTAGCCAAGTAAGACAGATGATAGAAGAGGTAAAACACAGTTGTTGGGACCATATTGGGGAAAAGTCTTCATATAAACTTAACAGCGAATTATTTGCAGTCAGCTTCAACAATTATTTATGGAGCATCTGCTCAGTGTTCAGAACTGTGCTATTTGGCACTATTTTTCTTTCTAAATTTGGGTATTCCAGTTAAAAATCCTTAACTGTCAAGGAGAAATATTTAGCCTTTCCCTGGGACTGTTGAGTCATTGCTAAATTGCTTGAAATGTTATTTAAACATAAGGATAGTTTTATTTCTGTTAAATCTCTACTTTAAAAAGCAGTCAATTATCAATTTTTAAAGGCTCCTTCACTCCTATTTGAAAATCATAAAACTACAGCAAATAAGTCAAACATTTTCCAGAACTTGATTTGTAAGATGTTTAGTATTATAATTTTTAAATATTTAACGAAATGCTCTTTGGATAGTAAGGACAGAGATCACATCTTTCTCATGCATACTGAATACCTTGCAAATAATGCCTGGTACAAAAATAAAGGCGTTTAATAAACGTTTCCTGAATGAATCTGAACTTACCAACAACTCAGAATGAGTTTGAAATAAATGACAATTTTAAGAAAAAAGAATACTGTTTCTAGATCAATTTTTTAACTCTAGGAGACAGAGGGAATAATAGAAATATTAATTGTATCTAGGATACAGTGAATATGCTAGAAAAGATCATATATACACACACAAAAAATATTTCTATTTTCCATTTACTAAAGGAATCTTTCAAGAAAAGCATTTCCTTTTCATCTGACTGCCTTTTAGATGTATTTATTGTAGAATAGGGCTTGGGAAATAGTGAGTTTTTGGAAATAGTTTGGTTTGCTTTTTATGAAATATTTCCTAAGCTGTGCTTTGAAAAAACCATCAGACATTGTTTTCACATAATTCAGTGAAAATCTGGACAGATTTATATAACCATATTATTATCATTCAATAATTTCCAAGGAGGGAACACATTTATGTTTTCATTTTGACAATATTTTGGATATAGAAAAGACTGCAGCACCCACGATGAGAAAAGAAGATTGTGTCAATGGCTAGCAAATCACTATGCTTAGTAAGGGTGACCAAAGATGACCCAGTAACAAATGTACTGGGAAAATCAAAACACAGATGGCCTCCTTTTGTGCTCTTTTATCAGAGAGGAAAAAAGCACCTTTTACAATGTGCCATAACTGATTCACCTAGAGATTAAGCTTTCATGAAGTCAATTTTGCTTTTGGAGCTTTAATCACTTGGTGACATGAGGATCATTCTGTCTCATTCCCTTAAAATAAACGGATCACCTATTATTTCTGTATCATATAATGGAAAATGAGACTAAAGTATAAAAGACCAACAACTCAAATATTTCTGCTTTTAAAATGATAGCTCACTAAAAAACACCATGATATTATTTATTTAAGTACTGGAATAGATGTACAGGATGTGCAGATTTGTTACGCAGGTAAAAGTGTGCCACAGTGGTTTGCTGCACCTGTCAACCCACCACCTAGATATTTAATCCCAGCATGCATTAGCTCTTTTCCATAATGTTCTCCCTGCCTTGCAATCTCCTCAACCTGACAGGTCCTGGTGTGTGTTGTTCTCTCTGTGTCCACGTGTTCTCACTGGTCAGATCCCACTTAAAAGTGAGAACATGTGGTGTTTGGTTTTCTGTTCCTGTGTTAGTTTGCTGAGAATAATGGCTTCCAGCTCCATTCATGTGCCTGCCTAGGACATAATCTCATTCTTTTTTTATGGCTATATAGTATTCCATGATGTATATGTACTACAGTTGTTTTTTTTAATCCAGTCTATCATTGATGGGTGTTTGGGTTGATTCCATGTTTTTACTGTTGTGAATAGTGCTGCAATGAACATATATGCATGCATATCTTTAAATAGAATGATTTATATCCCTTCATGTATGCTCCCAGTAAGGGGATTGCTGGATCAAATGGCATTTCTGGTTCTAGGTCTTTGAGGAATCACACTGGCTTCCAAAATGGTTGAACTAATTTATACTCCCATCAACAGTGTAAAAGTGTTCTTATTTCTTCACAGCCTCACCAGTATGTGTTGTTTCTTGACTTTTTAATAATTGCCATTCTGACTCATGTGAGATGGTATCTCATTGTGGTTTTGATTTGAACTTTTCCAATGATCAGTGATGTTGAGCTTTTTTTTTTTTCTATTTTTTTTTTTTTTGTTTTAAATTTTTCCAATGATCAGTGATGTTGAGCTTTTTTTTTTTTCTATGTTTTTTGGCCATAGAAACATCTTCTTTTGAGAAGTATCTGTTTATGTATTTTTCTCACTTTTTAGTGGGGTTGTTTTCTTATAAATTTCTTAAAATTTATTGTAGATTCTGAATATTAGACCCTTGTCAGATGGATAGACTGCAAAGATTTTCTCCATTCTCTAGGTTGTTTATTCACTCTGATAATAGTTTATTTTGCTGTTAGACTGCCGCACAATACTAGGAAACTTTAACACTCCACTGTCAATATTAGACAGACCATCAAGACAGAAAATTAACAAAGATATTCACGACCTAAACTCAGCACTGGATTAAGCATCCTGCTAGCTGTCTACAGAACCTTCTATGCAACAACAACTGAATATATTTTCTTCTCTGTGCCACATAACACTCACTCTGGACACTATTGTTAAGCTATTACTGATGCACTTGATAAATTAACAGCTATGTCATAAGTAGGACAACCTCATGATTACACTACATCCTATTGGTTTCTGTTGCTCATTTCTCCACACTCAAGAAAGGATAGTAAAATGGAAGTAAACAGATCATTAATTTAGGGAAAACCTTAAGTAAATAGCACCTGGTCCATAAAATATGTAAATATTTAACTTCAACTAATAGCATATTACTTATAACACACTTCGCAGAAGATCCTAATATCTAAGAGTAGTATGTCCGAGTGGGAAAGTTGAAAGCAGTATGTTTCAGTCATAAATACTTTTCATTAGATACAAGTTTTCATAACAAGAAATCACATGCAACTAAGAGAAAAGTGTCAAAATGTGTGTCAAAACTAGTTGACCCATACTGAATGAAGTTTTGATTATTGTACTGTGGGACACTGTAAACTTCTCTTTCAGGAAGAAACTCCTATATAAATTAGCCTGTATTCACTTACATTTTCCTGAAATTAGACATTGGGAGATGCTGGTTTAACACCTTTGGTTTTGTGCCATCAAATACTATTTTTAATACTGAGATTTGCAACTGCATTACCTACGTTAAATATTTGCATATACCAACATATATACATGTGTATAAACTTATATGTATAAATCATAATTGGATTAAATGAGATCACTTAAAATATTGAAGATAATAGTCATTAAGTGCTGATAATTATTTTCATGTTTGTTAAAGTGGGGTAGGTATATTTTCTTTCTGCTTGGAGAATGAGGCTTATTAATATTAGTGAAACTATCAAATACAATGCATTATGAAAAGCTAAAGTTCAAGAAAAACTGAACAACAGTCATGTCTTCTGTATCCAGCATGAATGAAAGAAATTTATTTGCTCTTTAGATAGTTCTAATTGTAGTTAGGAATAATTTATAACTCTTTAGATACAATAGGAATCTGGAAATGTCAAATTAGTTGCAAATATTTTAGTTCTTGGAAGTCTGCTTAAAAATTGGGGAGGTATGAGTTCTGAAAGCAAGGGAAATAGATAAAATACTATCTTGACTAAATAACATGCTTGTTATTTTAGTCTTAGTAAGAATTCCTATAGTGCAAATTGTTAAGAACTATGCTCTTTTCCACTTGAGAGGCTATACACAGCAAAAAACATACTTGCTTGAATAAGTTTTTTTATCTAAAGGCTTAAACCATGATAATTAGGGTAAGGCACTCTACATTACCCACCATTGTATTTCATAGGTAATGCTGATTCCAGTTGGCATTCACTAAGCAGGCAGAAAATTGCAGCAATTATTGAAAATTATTGGGTTTTAAACACATTGTACTCAACTCTCTCCTCCTACCCTCTAAAACCACATGCATATTCTTTTTATTAAAAAAAATAAATCATGCTGCTTCAGCATCAAGAAAACTAGATTTGTGAAAATTATTTTAGATGAATATCTTATCGCTGTTTGTTCCAAACAAAAAATACATATTCACTTATTTTTTCCCCTCAATCAGAATCACAGTTTTCACTTTTGGTCAATTTTCCTCTGCTTAATATATTTACCTATCCCCACTGAAAGTTAAAACTCAAATTCTACATCCTCTAAGAAGCTTTTCCTAATCCTTAGAAAAAAAACTTTATATTTTTCTCTATCATACTTTCACAATATTTTTTGTAGCTCCATCAAGCACTTAGTGTGCCTGTTAATTAAGTTATGTGTATGTAAATATCCCTATCATAGGGATAACAGAGTAAATATGCACACTATAATGTGAGCATGTAGTTGAGCTTAGGAATATTTATCTCTATTTCTAACACCAATAACCTACTCAATAACCAGCACATTATTTAAATTAATTGAAGACAAAGAAACCTAAAGTTTAGTGATTCCTAAATAGGCTACCTTCAACTAAATGACTCTTAAAAATACCTCTTCTCCTTACTAATTCCACAGAAAGGACTATTTCTTTTTCGTTTACAGTCAGATTTAAGAATGTATGTTTATATTGCAATAGGACCATTCTTGACTTTTTTAAAAAAAGTAAAAAAGAATGTATGTTTAGATTAATATTAAACTCAAGTAATATTAAAATATGTGATTACAAATGAACTACTTACTATGCTATCTCTTAATATTTTCTAAGACAATTTATCCTTGGAATATAAAATAACAATTCTAAGCAAATTTGTATCTATTGAGCTGGACTATGATCACAGGCAATTTGAAATATAATACAACCAATTTATAACAATAAAATTCAGGTGAAATTAAAGTTTAAAATTTTTATGCAAATTAGAAATAAGTAAGCCTATGTTGAACCAGGTTCAAATTTGGCTTCATGAGTAAATGTCATACATTTACAATAAACATTATTAATCCCAGAGACTGTATCTTTCAATTCTTGTCACCATCTGAGTAATGGGTTATTATTAATATATACATTAGGCCATTGATAATTTAAAAATTTTCATTGCCAATATCAAGCTCTTATTCTGTATAGTAATTTACTAAATCAGACCTTTAGAGAATCCCATTCCTGCTATTCTGAAGTAGAAGAAAATCTATGTTCTCGTAAGTGAGGCTTTAAAATTCAGCCACATAAGAAGCAGAAAACTGCATTTGTGGAACAGTCTTAATTTTATGTCTAAAGAGGTTTCTTTCCAAAGTACTGGTAGCTACTGAGATTTATCTACATAATGCTGTATCAGATTAGAAAAAATTGCCAGTTTTATCCTGAGTCTATATGGGTTCAGAAATGTTTTGAAATAGGCTAAGCATGTGTGATGTTATTGTGAAAATTCAAGTTAGGTATCTAACTTATGGAAAGCCTTGCATTTAGCACTGATTTGAGTCACAAAGACAAATAAGGCTTGGATTTCTTCCTAGGGAACACCACAACGTTAACCAATAATATATAAATTAATGTTTCCTAACTAAAATTAGGCCTACTAATCAGTTTTAACCTGGATATTCTGAGACTACAGACTCTCAATCATCATAATCCCTGAATGATAGATTCTGCAAGCAGTAACAATGAGTCAAACGGAAGATAGCAACTTATTTCCTATTAGTTGCAATTGCTATTAAAAAAGGTGACAGTGGTAGCATTCCATCTATTTACTTCGGATGAAATCTGAATTTTTATGGATGTGATAAATTCTAAATTGTATTGCTTTTACATGAGAATAACTTGCCAAGAATGAATATGCTATTTGGCAAACATACATATTTCTAGCTCACTATAAAATATTACCAATGATAATTAGGTTGCATATTATAATCAAGGATCCATGGATCCTGAAATCAATTGATTTAATTTCCACTCAGTGGTAGTGAGTTATTCACTAGGTAATAAGAAGATAGCTTAATGATTACTTGTCATGCCAAATTGAGTTATTTCATATCTGAGAAGCACATAAATTCTAAAGCCAAATGGATATTTTGGGGAGAAATCAGAATGGGACAAAAGTAAAGGACCTCGTCAGAGTTTCCTAATTTAGTGTTTAGAGAAGCATAATCTTTGCTTTTACATCTCTACCTGAAAAATTAATGTTAAGTAGCATAAAACAATTTATAATAGACTGCTGAAAAAATAGAATGAATGTAAAATCTCAGTTAAAAAACAAAATTCTAAATAGTGTGTACTAAAATCTGAAAAATTTCAGCTGGGGTAGGTAAAATGTACAAGTACCATATCCATCTCCATAATTTTAACATAAACTGAATAGAAGAATTATATTGTTATGAAAACTTCTTAATTATTTAGACTTTACTACAGAATGGCAGTTTCACATCAAATGGTTTTAAAACAGACCATTCGGTGAACATTCACACTTGATGGATTATTTTTTATGTGCACATCCCTTTCAGTTTAACAAGCCAGTTTACATGATATTCCAATATTGTTTTTTGTTTTTCTGAGACAACATAGAAAACTTCAATATGGAAGAAGGAAACAGTGCCATATTTGTGCTTTGACAGTGAAATATTTCTTAATCCAATAAGTAAAGCTAAAGAACTTTGTTAAGATTCTGCCTCGTTCTGATATTTATTATCTAGCTGTACAAGGGAATCAGCAGTGTGGATATTTAGGGTATCCTTCTTCAACCCAAAAAGATTATTAGAGGAACCACTAAAATGAACAGGGTTCAAATCAATGTTCCATTGGCATACATTTTGGTTTGGCCACAATAACCCAGTTGAGGCTATTGGGCCACGGTGTCAGACTGAATCTGTGAAGGATGATGGAATTGAATTCAAAATTAGTTTTGAGCTCCAGATTCCTGATTTCTAAGTGCCCAATTGCTCCACAGAGTAATGCATCTCTGATGAATATTTCTATGGTTATGCTTAAGTATGCATTTTACAGATAAAAACACAGTGATTTCTTACCATGCAGAAAGCATGAATTTCTTTCGACTTAAGTCTCAAGAAATCCTGGATTAGGTCATCCAAATGAGCTTTTTTTATTTATGCATTGCAAAATAGTAAAGAGGAAAAAATGAACTTGTGCTAGTTCTGTTGTGCATCTCAAACTGCAAAAGTTAACAGCCACATTGTACAATAAACACTTAGAATAAAAAAGGCCTTAAATTTGTGGATAAAAAACATGAACAGAAAACATTTTGATTGATGGCAATATGTTCGAACATATCCCCCACAGATAAAGAAGGCTACTGTATATACAAATAATATATTATTTCAAGATTACCTTTAAAAGTAAATTATAACAATCTAAATATAGATTTTACTCTGGTAAGGTTTGTTTTGTTTTCTTTGATAAACGATGAACTTTCAAGTACTCTGCATAGTGGATAATAATAGTAATCAATTTTGAGCACATTTCCCATAAGTCACATTTAAGGGTGTTTGAATCCTCTGGGAAAAATGGTAATGTTGAAAATAGATCGATAAGCTATTTAATATGTATTACCAGGACACAGTATTTTTAATTTAGCATGTGGTTTAAGTAGTCTGACTCATATGATTTGTTTTCAAAGCTGAAGACCAGAGGTACTCACACTGATCCCTTTGTTATTTAAAAATTTAATCCTCATGGTCTGGCCAAAACTCTTTTATACATATGAGATAAATTATGCCACAGAAGGGCCTTCGTTATTAAAAGCAAAGTGAAATATGTATCTCTATATTGAACCATTGAAGCAGGAAAAAAAATAAACATCCCGCCAACTAGGCTATCAGATATTAATTAATAATTGTCAGAAAATGTTCAAGAATGTTATCAAATGAAGAAATGATACCTATGAAAGCAGGATATCATTTTTGCTTATTTCACAGTTTGAAACCTTTGACGCTTTGGAAAATTAAGATAATTTTTATTTTTCAAATACAAGACAACATGTAAGAAAGAGAATTACTTATACATAGACTTTTATTTACTTCTGGCTTAATATTTCTTTCCCAGACATGACTGACTTGTAATACCATTGTAGTCAGTTACCTAATGGCGAATAGTTTATTTTGCAGAAATAACACAAATGTCATTTTCCTACATACTTTATGAAAGAGTGTGTTCTTTTCCAATGTGAAATGACCACTTTATTATTTCAACAGTTTTTTTTTAGTTTCTAGCCACTAGGGGAAAAGTCATAAGCTTGACTAAAAATTTTCATGAATCCCTAATTATGCCAGTTAATTTCAGTATTTCTTATTTAATCATCACAATATCCACATATTACAACTAAAGTAAGCTTATTCAAAGTATTCTAGATACATCCTGATTAGATAGGCTATTAATAAATGTTAGCAGTAATTCCATGGAATTTCCAAGAGAAGTGATATGAGAGATGTGTTCTGGGTAAAAGCCTTGATAAAAATGGCAATCTTCTGAAATGCAAATGAGTAAGATTTTCATTTTTGTCAAGATATTTATCACTCCACCTTGATTTCTTATTAGAAAGAGAAGGAAAGAAAGAAATAAGTATATCCTTACTGCTAAGTCAGAATTTAAGGATGAATATTTTATTGAGTATTGTCCTTGAAAATAGACGCAAAAGTTAGAAGTCTAAAGGGGACTTTCAGTTACTTTTTCAAAAAGGAGTCAGTAAATTTTGATCTTGAACCATGACTGTATGAGCTATTAAATGTGATTTTATTTTTAACTCTTCAACTTCTGTTACTATGGACAATTGCCTTCCTAAAAGAAAAGGATTATGAACATGACTTTGTGGAAGAAACAAATACTATCTTGACGGTGAGAATATCAAAAAATAAAGTAGATGCAAGAATCTTTTTAGGGGAAGGACAAAAGCTAGTTGAGGTTGTGAGAACAGAAAGAAAATGGGAAAAGCACCCTGAGTCTCAGAAGTCACCCTGGAGCTGCATAATGTGAACACTCCTGTGATTCCCCAGCAAGACAGTGTCCTGTGGTTCTAGTTATCAACACCACAAGTGAAGTGTCAACTTTAGTTTCTATTTATCATAAGACATTCATTTATGCATAAAACAGATAATTAATGAGCCCTAACACAGGGTCAGACACTGATGATATACTTATCATCAAGAAAGATACCATCTTTCCCCTCATGGTTCATTGACTTTACTGAGAAGAGACAAACAAGCAATTATAATGAAATATGAGAGAAAAAATAATAAGGTGCCTAACCCAACTCCAGCTTTCTGGGAAAGCTTCCCAGAAATAGTCATATCTAAACTAGGACTTAAATTTATCTGTAAGAACTAGTTAAAAAGAAGAGAGGATGTTGGGAAGAGACAAGCAGCCAGAAAAGAATGTAAAGTATAAAGAACATGTACAAACATCTGGAGCAGAAAGGGAGAGAATGGTTCACCTGATAAGCAGAAAAATATTTCAACAATGATGGAAATTTAAGTAAGGGTGGTGGAGTAAAGGATCTTGTTATGAGTTTTGGTTTGGCTGGGTGTGGTGACTCACACCTGTAATCCCAGCATTGTGGGAGGCTGAGGTGGGCAGATCACGAGGTCAGACACTGAGACCATCCTGGCTAACATGGTGAAACCCATCTCTACTAAAAACACAAAAAATTAGCCGGATAGGGTGGTACACTCCTGTAGTTCCAGCTACTCAGGAGGCTGAGACAGGAGAATCGCATGAACCCAAGAGGCAGAGGTTGCAGTGAGCTAAAATCGGACCACTGCACTCCTGCCTGGGCGACTGAGTGAGACTCCAACTCAAGAAAAAGTTTTTGTTCAACGCTGGGGAAAATGTTAAGTCATTTTCTTACTCTCTTTGTGCTGCTATCACAGAATACTGAAGGCTGGGTAATTTACAAAAACAAAAATTTATCAGGTTATCATTCTCGAAGCTGGGAAGTTTAAGATCAAGGCAGCAGCATCTGATCAGGGCCTTTTGCTGCATCATAACATGGCAAAGGCATCACATGGACAAGAGAGAATAAGAGAGGGCCTAACTCATGACTACAATAACAACAAACTCACTCCGGCAAAAACAGCATTAATCCATTTATGAGGGAGGCGTCCTCATAACCCAAACACCTCTCTTTAGGCCCCCACATGGTGGATCAAATTGCTAACACATGAACTTTGGGGGATATATTCAAGCCATAACAGACATTAATAGGCTTTATTTATTTATTTATTTATTTTTTGCTTGGTAGTAACATGATCACATTTTATGTAAGGAATCTGTATGCTATCTATTGCTATGTAACAAATTACCACAAATGTAGTGGTTTAAAGCAACACATTATCTCACAGTTCTGTGGCTCAGAAGTCACGACATGGCTTAGCTGGGTCCTCTGCTTATGATTTTATAAGTCTTCAGTCAAGGTGTCTATTAGAACTTGGTTCTCATCAGAGGCTCAGCTAGGGAAAGATCCTCTTCCAAGCTTCCCCAGGTTGCTACCAGAATTCATTTCCTTCTGTCTGTAGAATACACGGCAGGTTGTTTCTTCAAAGCCAGAAATGGACAGAGTGTGTGTTTAAAAGATGGCCGTATATGACTTAACTACAGAAATAAAATCCCATTATATTTGTAATTCTATTAGTTATTAATAGAAGCAAATCACGATTTCCACCTGTATTCAAAAGGACAGGATTATACAGGCATTGACACTAGAAGGTGGCAGTCATGGAACTACCTTAAACTCTACCCATCAGACCCTCACTTGAGGTGAAAAAAGTAATGGAAAGATGGAGTCAAGATGTATAGTTGGTACTAACCTACACTAAGACAGGGGACTTGGAAAAAGTTTTCCAGAGTCCAGAAATTTCTAGCATGTAGAATGTAGTAATTGAATTTGGGGATTGAATAAGAAGGAGAAATCTAAAATGAAATCTAAGATAACCAACCTGGTCAACTAGATGAGTGCTCATCACTGAGACGAAATTCAAGAAGAGCAACAAGTTTTGAAGGTCTTCATGATAAGTTCAGTTTAACAGTTTCAATCTGAGTTTTAAACACTGTAGTTCGAGATAACTAACAACAGGGCATCCAAGTGGTAAGTCTATAGGCAATTGTGTCTATAGAGATAAATTTAAGGGAAAAAAATTTGGTATTTTAAAAAAACAAAACAGCTTCAGTTTCATATGTTTTCTAAGAGTGGCAAGAATTTGTCAACAGACATGATTCTTTTGGCAAGCAAATGCTTTGTTCTGGGTAATAAGTTGAAAGAGGCAAGGACTTCCTTATTATCAGGTATAGTCAAATAGGTTCTATTTAGATTTCTATTTTTAAATTAAATCACTCTGGACAGCAAATAACAAGAACTTTAGAGCTACTTGCTAGTACCTAGAGAAGGGACCAAGTCCCAGCATAAAGGATAAGAAAAAGGAAAAATCCCAGCTAAAGGCTATGGAAATACATCATGTATTAGCAATTCCATAGGAAAAAAAGATTGGAGGATCTGTGCTGTTACTTTTTACTTTAGTTGTTTTAACTGATTTATTTTACATAAAAAAAAACTTTACTGAACGTCTACTTTAAACATTAGCTTTATTTTAGCATATTTTTTTATGTGTAGGAAATGTTGAAAAGATCTTTCAAAAAAAATCTGTAATGTCACAAGCAACATTTGGACTAGATGACAGAGAAGTAGTAAAAGCATGATTTCAACAATGTAGACCCTCTAGATAATCTCTATCCTTTCATGTGAAAGGAAAAGGAGAGTTTTGTAGCTCTTGTTTCCACACAGTGTGACAAATGGGAGTTGGAGCCATTTTCTTCAGCTATTAAAGGAAAAGGCAACTCAGAAAAGTGGAGGATGAGAAGCAGATATTTGTTGTGATGCCAACTGCAACACAACTGCCAACAATAATTGCAAGACACCACTGATATATCCTGATAGAGATGTAACTAAATACACTTTTTTCAAAAGGCAGCTCGGTAAACAGTAATCTGCTCACCACTGGAAAGGCGAAGAGAAGGAAGAGCTTCTTGGCACGTGATTGTCTTTCCTGCTCTTTGGTACAGCTTTCACAAGTCTCAGCCTCCTCTGCACCTTTGGGTAGAGAAAACAGTGGCAGCAAAGCACCTAACATCTTGGGAAGAGACGTCAGACAAGTGCTGGGAGTGTACTGGATGCTTCTTCTGCAAAACCAGTGGAGAAATTTGAAAACTTGGTGATTTATAAAAATTCAGAGGACTTCTAATTGAATACACTTCTCGCTTTCATTGCAATAATGGGAGAAGTACTGCATTAATAATTTGCTCTAACCACCTAGGAATAGCTGAAGATAGAAGTTAGAACACCATGTTTTAGTTAATTTTGCAATTGTGTTTTTATTAAATAGAATAAGAAGCTCAAAGTTAAAGGCACAGCAAACTAGAATGGAGGTGGTCCAAAGCCGTCTCTAAGTTCCATCCAGCTTCAGAGTAAGTGAGGAGGGTAGACTGCAGTCAATGTCCTACTCTTTGTCAAACCCCAAGCCCCAGTGATTATACTTCCTAAAAAAGAGGCCAGATGGCACAATATGAGATTATTTTATCTTGTGTAATGTATGATCAGTTTTTACCATTCCAAATCTTGTACAAGTATACAACAAGCTTGTACAATGAGAAGAAAGAATTTATATTTATACTTCTGATTAGTAGGTTAATATCTAAACAGATACATATTATATGTTGTAAGTTAGGGGAAAGAAATAAATAGATCTCAAAAGAAATGGATTTTCAGTTCACTGAGAACTATATACAGCTATATTACATGCAATAGGTAAATAAAATGTTCCATTTCCCATCCCCGCCACAGTACATTCAATATTCTAACAATGCTGGATCATTTCCAAATAAAAAAGACTATTATAGGCTAAATTATGTCCTCCAAAATTCATATGGTGAAGTCCCCATTACCTCAAACATGACTGTATTTGAAGACAGGGTCTTCAAAAAAGAAACTTAGAAGTCATTAGGATGGACCCTAATCCAATATGACCAATTTCCTTATAAGAAAAGAGACATGGGCACAGATTGAAGGTCATGTGAAAACACAGAGGAGAGTTCCATCTTCAAGCTAAGGAGAAAGGCCCTAGAGGAGACCAACCCTACCTACACTTTGATCTTGGCCTTCCAGTCTTCAGATCATGAGCAGGTGAGTTTCCATTGTTTAGGCCAGTGGTCCCCAAACTTTTTGGCACCAGGGACTGATGTGTGAAAGACAAGTTTTCCACAGACTGGCAGTGGGTGGGGAGGTGGATAGTTCCAGGTTTTAGGGTGAAACTGCCCCACCTCAGATCATCAGGCCTTAGACTCTCAGAAGAAGCATGGAACCCAGATTCCTCACATGTGCAGTTCACAAAAGGATCCACATTCTTATGAGAATCTAATCTGACAGGGGGAAGAGCTCAGGTGGTAATGCTTCCTTGCCCACCTCTCACCTCCTGGTGTGCAGCCCGGTTCCTAACAGGCCAGGGATCGGTACTAATTCATGGCCCAGGTGTTGGAGACACCCAGTCTGTGGTATTTGTTATGGCAACTGTAGGAAACTAATACAAAAGCTAAAAAGTCATAATGAAAACAAGATAAATTTTTGTGTAGATCAGAAAAACAGAAATATCAATTAACAAATATGACTGGAGTCCTGTGTTGACTGAGAGGAGTGGGCAGAAGCACCAGGTGTTTGGCTGCACTGGGGTGAAGTAGACTAAAAGCTTCCACACACATGCAGAGGCTGGACTCCGCTCACTGCTGACAGACAGAGGTCAGGGCACAATTTTCCTTTCAGGAAAAGGAAAATTTTTCATACAAAATTTTCTTTGGGAAAAAATTTATTTTTCCATAGAAAATAAAAAATTTATGGGATTTTTTTTTGTTGTTATTTAAGAAAATGTAGCATGCCTAAGAAGGTGGGAGCTTACAAGTAAAGCCCTTCCACTAGAAAGTGAGCCAAGCCACTGGACTTGGTAACAAAATCTGTGATCATTCTGAAATCATCTATGGCAGAACTCCTGATACTGCCATACTAAGACTTGATTTTGGAGTTACAGCTCCAGGAGAATCTGGATGGAGACAACCAAAGTCAAATGCATGACCAAGCTGAAAAATTAAAAACAGGAAGAGCAAACTCCACATATGTGATAAGCATGCTAACCAAAATTCCAAAGCACATGAAATCTAATATTAAGAAATACCCCCTGAGAGATTCACTTCTAGATGTAACTATCTTAATAAAACACTTGATACAGATTTTAAGGTATATATTATTAGTATCCTCATTAAGATAAAATAAAAGAAAATCTAAAAAACTTACAGTAAAATTGAAATAAAATTAGAAATTTTTACAAAGAAAATATATCCACTAAAGTAAAAGCAAACAAAAAATAAACTTTAGGCAGGAAACAGTTGGTCTTAGTTGTATTTTTTTTTTTTTTTTTGAAACAGCCTCACTCTGTTACCCAGGCTGGAGCATAGTGATGCAGTCTCAGCTCACTGTAGCCTCTGCCTCCCAGGATCCAGTAATTCTGCCTCAGTGTCCTGAGTAGCTGGGATTACAGGCATGCACCACCATACCCAGCTAATTTGTATTTTTAGTAGAAATGGAGTTTCACCATGTGGGCTAGGCTGGCCTCGAACTCCTGATCTCAGGTGATTCACCCACTTCAGTCTCCCAAAGTGCTAGGATTACAGGCGTGAGCCACTGTGCCTGGCCTGTCTTAATTTTATGTTGCTACATAACCAATTACCACCAATTGGGCAGCTGAAAATGACAAACATTTATTATTTAACAGTTTTCACAGGTCACAAGTCTAGGTAAGGTTTAGCGGGAACTCATCAAGACTGCAAATAAGGTACTGATTGGGCTATGTCCTCTCTGTATTTGAAGGTCAACTTCCAAGTTCATGTGGTTATTGGCAGAATTCATTTCCCTACAGTTGTAGAGCTGAAGCCCTCAGATCCTAGAAGCTGTCCATAGTTCCTTGATATGTAGTCCTTTCCACAGGCAGATGAGAGCATGGCAGCTTACTTTTTCAAGGCATGTGGGATAGTCTATTATTCTAGTCTTCAAAGACAGTCTTATTTAAAACATAACCAAGGGAGTTATATCTCATCACCTTTGCCATATTCAATTGGTTAAAAGTAAATCATAGGTTCTGCCCACGGTCAGGAGATGCAAATAACACAACATCTTTGAGGATGCCAAATTGGATTGTGTCCACCACATGTTGATATCAAAAATTAGAACATATTACTCTAGAGTTCTACCAGAAGGAGACCAAAAAAATGAAATTAAAAAAAACTACAACTGAAAAAGACACATTTGCAAAACATGTAGGATAATGTCCAACATAATTCTACAGGATTTCTAGAAGACAGTAGAAATGACAGAGAAGAAATATTTTTTTAAAATGGCTAAGAATTTAAGAATTAAAGAAAGGCAAAATAATAAAAAGAAAGTCTTGACTGAAAGTGCTGAGCAGAGTGAAAAATAAATACCATCATAACACATCACAGAACTCAAGAATGCAAGGATAAAAAGAAAATTTTAAATGCTACCAATAAGAAAAAAGAAGTTGCCATTATATTGACTGCATTATGTCATTATCAATAGCAACAGACCACACATAACACCAGGCTAAAATCATTAATATGCAGAAGTGGAGGTGAGGCAACTTACCTAAAATTCTACATAAACAGCTAAATTATTGGTCAGTGGATCCAAGATGGCTGAATAGGAACAGCTCTTGAGCGCAGTTCCCAGCGAGAACAATGCAGAGGCTGAACACTGCATTTCCAAACAAGTTATTACTGCCCACAGACCAGGAGATTTCCAGGCTGAAAAGTACCATGAGTTTTCAGCATGGTGCAGTGAGTCTCCGCACAAAAACTCACAGAAATCTGGGCAGCCATTTCAACTGGTGCCTGGAATGCCTGGGAGACAGAGCTGAAAAACAGGGGGCTGAAACAGGGAGCCAGGTGACCTGGCTTGATGGGACCCACCCCCACAAAGACCAGCAATCTGAAACGCTCTCGAATGAGAGTTTCTCAGCAAGCACAGCTGGACCCAAGACAGTCCAGCTCTGTTGGGGGAAGGGCATCTGCCATTACCAAGGCAGTCCGCCACTACCAAGGCAGACTGCAATTACCGAGGCAGTTCTAACTATACCTATATAAACAAAACCACAAGGAAATTCACACAGCAGCTGGGCAGAGCCCGCAGCTGCTCTGCAATGCCTCTGCTGGTAGACCGTGACTAGGCTGCCTCCTTGCTGGGAAGGGCAGCTCTGAATAAAGGCAGCAGACCATTAGGAACTTACAAATAAAGTCCCACCTTGCCAGGACAGAGAACCTGGGAAAAAAGGCAGTTATGAGATCCACTGTAGCAGACTTAAATGTACCTGCCCAGCAGCTCTGAACAGAACCATGGAGTTCACAGATCAGCACTTGAGCACCTATAAGGGACAGACTGTCTCCTCAAGCAGCTCCCTGTGCCCCTAGATCCAAAGAGTCACCTCATAAAGGAGAGCTCAGGCTGACATCAGGCGGGTATCATTCTGGGACAAAAATAATGAAAGAAGAAACTGGCAGCAAGCCTTACTGTTCTGCAGCTGCCACAGGTGATCCCCAGGGAAGCAGGTCTGGAGTGGACCTCCAGCAGTCCTACACACCAGAGGAGCCTGACTGTTAGAAGGAAAACTAAAAGAGAGAAGGAAATAACTTCATCATCAACAAAAAGGACATCCACTCAGAGACCCCATCCAAAAGTCACCAACTATAAAGACCACAGGTAGATAAATCCACAAAGAAGGGAAGAAACCAGTGCAAAAGGATGAAAACACCCAAAATCAGAATGCCTGTCCTCCTCCAAGGGATCACAACTTATCACCAGGAAAGGAACAAAGCTGGATGGAGAATGAGTCTGATGAATTGACAGAAACAGGCTTCAGAAGGTGGGTAATAACAAACGTCTCTGAGCTAAAAGAACAGGTTCTAACCCAATACAAGGAAACTAAGAACGTTGAAAAAAGGTTCGACAAAATGCTAATGAGAACTAACAGTTTAGAGAAGAATATAAATGACTTAACGGAGCTGAAAAATACAACACGAGAACTTTGCGAAGCATACACAAGTTTCAATACTCAAATCGACCAAGCAGAAGAAAGGATATCAGATATTGAACATCAGCTCAATGAAATAAAATGAGAAGGCAAGATTAGAGAAAAAAGAGTGAAAAGAAATGAACAAAGCCTACAAGAAATACGGGATTATGTGAAAAGACCTAATCTACATTTGATAGGTGTACCTGAATGTGATGGAGAGAATGAATCCAAGCTGGAAAACACTCTTCAGGATATTAACCAGGAGAACTTCCCCAACCTAGAAAGGCAGGCCAACATTCAAGTCCAGGAAATACAGAGAACACCACAAAGATATTCCTCAAGAAGAGCAACCCCAAGGCACATAATCATCAAATTCAGCAGGATTGAAAGGAAGGAAAAAATGCTAAGGGCAGCCAGAGAGAAAGGTCGGGTTACCCACAAAGGGAAGCCCATGAGACACAGCAGCTCTCTCAGCAGAAACCCTACAAGCCAGAAGAGAGTGGGGGCCAATATTCGACATCCTTAAAGAAAAAACTTTCAACCTAGAATTTCATATCCAGCCAAACTAAGCTTCATAAGTGAAAGAGAAATAAAATCTTTTATGAACAAAGAATTGCTGAGAGATTTTGTCACTACCAGGCCTGTCTTACAAGAACTGCTGAAAGAATCACTAAACATAGAAAGGAACAACCAGTACCAGCCACTCCAAAAACATACCAAATGGTAAAGAGAATCGACACAATGAAGAAACTGCATTAACTAATGGGAAAAACAACCAGCTAGCATCAAAATGGCAGGATCAAATTCACACAATACAATATTAACCTTAAATATAAATGGACTAAATGGCCCAATCAAAAGACACAGACTGGCAAATTAGACAGAAAGTCAAAAACCATCAGTGTGCTATATCCAGGAAACCCATCTCACATGCAAGGACACACATAGGCTCAAAATAAAGGGATAGAGGAAGATCTACCAAACAAATGGAGAGCAAAAAAAAAAGGAGGAGTTGCAATCCTAGTCTCTGATAAAATAGAGTTTAAAGCAACAAAGATCAGAAGAGACCAAGGACATTACATAATGGTAAAAGGATCAATGCAACAAGAAAAGCTAAAGATCCTAAATATATATGTACCCAATATAGGAGGACCCAGATACATAAAGCAAGTTCTTAATGACCTACAAAGAGACTTAGACTCCCACACAATAATAGTGGGAGACTTTAACACTCGACTGTATATATTAGACAGATCAATGAGACAGAAAATTAACAAGGATATCCAGGACTTGAACTCAGATCTGGACCAAACACACCTAATAGATAGCTACAGAACTCTCCACCCCAAATCCACAGAATATACATTCATCTCAGCACCACATCACACCTACTCCAAAATAGACCATATAATTGGAAATAAATCATTCCTCAGCAAATGCAAAAGAACAGAAATCATAACAAATAGTCTATCAGACCACAGTGCAATCAAATTAGAACACAGAATTAAAAAACTCACTCAGAACCACACAACTTCATGGAAACTGAACAACTGGCTCTTGAATGTGGACTGGATAAACAATGAAATGAAGACAGAAATAAAGATGTTGTTTGAAGCCAACGAGAATGAAGACACAATGTACCAGAATCTCTGGGACACATTTAAAGCAGTGTCTGGAGGAAAATTTATAGCAATAAATGCCCACATGAGAAGTAAGGATAGATATAAAATCAATACCCTATTATCAAAATTGAAAGAGCTAGAGGAGCGAGACCAAAAAAGCTCAAAAGCTAGCAGAACATAAGAAATAACTAAGATCAGAGCAGAACTAAAGGAGATAGAGACACACAAAAACCCTTCAAAAAAAATCAATAAATCTAGGAGCTAGTTTTATGAAAAGATCAACAAAATAGACCACTAACCAGACTAATAAAAAAGAAATGAGCGAAGCATCAAATAGATGCAATAAAAAACAATACAGGGGGTATCACCACTGATTCCACAGAAATACAAACTACCATCAGA
Organism: Cebus imitator; assembly: GCF_001604975.1. Taxonomy (NCBI): domain Eukaryota; kingdom Metazoa; phylum Chordata; class Mammalia; order Primates; family Cebidae; genus Cebus; species Cebus imitator. The sequence goes on along the minus strand of NW_016107461.1, from coordinate 1,745,782 downwards.
GATTACTACAAAGAATTCTATGCATATAAACCAGTAAAACTGGAAGAAATGGATAAATTCCTGGACACTTGCACCCTCCCAAGCCTAAACCAGGAACAAGTCAAAACTCTGAATAGACCAATAACAATGGCTGAAATTGAGTCAGCAATTAATAGCCTACCAACTAACAAAAGCCCAGGTCCAGATGAGTTCACAGCTGAATTCTACCAGACATACAAAGAGGAGCTGGTACTACTCCTTCTGAAACTAATCCAAACAATCCAAAAAGAGAGAATCCTTCCCAAATCATTTTATGAGATGAAAATCATCCTGTTACCAAAACCCGGCAGAGACTCAACAAAAAAAGAAAACTTCAGGCCAATATCCATGATTAACATAGATGCAAAAATCTTCAATAAAATACTGGCAAACCGATTGCAGCAGCACATCAAAAAGTTTATCCATCATGATCAAGTCGGCTTCATTCCGGGGATGGAAGTCTGGTTCAACATATGCATGTCTATAAACATAATCCACCACATAAACAGAACCAAAGACAAAAGCCACATGATTATCTCAATAGATGCAGAGAAGGCCTTCAACAAAATTCAACAGCCCTTTATGCTAAAACTCTCAAGAAATGAGGTATCGGACAGAACATATCTCAAAATAATAAAAGCTATTCATGACAAACCCACAGCCAATATCATACTGAATGGGCAAAAACCAGAAGCAGTCCTTTTGAAATCTGGCACTAGACAAGCGTGCCCTCTCGAACCACTCCTATTCAATATAGTATTGGAAGGTCTAGCCAGAGCAATCAGGCAAGAAAAAGAAATAAAGGGTATTCAATTAGGAAAGGAGGAAGTGAAATTATCTCTATTTGCAGATCACATGATTTTATATTTAGATGACCCCATTGTCTCAGCCCAAAATCTCCCTAAACTGATAAGCAACTTCAGCAAAGTCTCTGGATACAAAGTCAATGTGCAAAAACCATAAGCATTCCTATACACCAATAAGAGACTTAAAGAGAACCAAATCAAGAATGAACTGCCATTCACAACTGCTACAAAGAGAATAAAATACCTAGGAATACAGCTAGCAAAGTATGTAAAGGACCTCTTCAAGGAGAACTACAAACAACTGCTCAAGGAAATAAGAGAGGAAACAAACAGATGAAAAAACATTCCATGCTCATGGTTGGGAAGAATCAATATTGTGAAAATGGCCATACTGCCCAAAGTAATTTATAGATTCTACACAATCCACATCAAGCTACCTATGACCCTCTTCACAGACCTGGAAAAAAACCACAAACTTCATATGGAACCAAAAGAGAGCCCACATAGTTAAGACAATTCTAAGCAAAAAGAACTTAAATTAGTTCAACCAAAAAGAAAAAGAAAAAAAAGCTGTAGGCATCATGCTACCTGACTTCAAACTATACAACAAGGCTACAGTAATCAAAACAGCATGGTACTGGTACCAAAAGAGAAACATAGACCAATGGAACAGAACAGAGGCCTCAGAGGCAATGCCACACATCTACAACCACCTGATCTTTTACAAAGCTGATAAAAACAAGCAATGGGGAATGGATTCCCTGTTTAATAAATGGTGTTGGGAAAACTGGCTAGCCATGTGCAGAAAGCAGAAACTGGACCCCTTCCTGACACCTTACACTAAAATTAACTCCAGATGGATTAAAGACTTAAACATAAGGCCTAACACCATAAAAACCCTAGAAGAAAACCTAGGCAAAACCATTCAGGACATAGGCATAGGCAAGGACTTCATGACTAAAACACCAAAAGCATTGGCAACAAAAGCCAAAATAGACAAATGGGATATAATTAAACTCCAGAGCTTCCATACAGCAAGAGAAACAATCATTAGAGTGAACCAACAACCAACAGAACGGGAAAAAAATTTTGCAATCTACCCATATAACAAAGGGCTAATATCCAGAATCTGCAAAGAACTTACATAAATTTACAAGAAAAAAACAACCCATTCAAAAGTGGGTGAAGGATATGAATAGGCACTTTTCAAAAGAAAACATTTATGAGGCCAAAAACACATGAAAAAATGCTCATCATCACTGGTCATTAGAGAAATACAAATCAAAACTACATTGAGATACCATCTCACACCCGTTAGAATGGTGATCATTAAAAAATCTGGAGACAACAGATGCTGGAGAGGATGTGGAGAAATAGGAACACTTTTACACTGTTGGTGGGAGTGTAAATTAGTTCAACCATTGTGGAAGACAGTATGGTGATTCCTCAACAACCTAGAACTAGAAATACCATTTGACCCAGCAATTCCATTATTGGGTATATACTCAAAGGATTATAAATTGTTCTATTATAAAGACACATGCACGTGTACATTCATTGCAGTGCTGTTTACAATACAAGACCTGGAACCAACCCAAATACCCATTGATGATAGATTGGACAAGGAAAAGGTGACATATACACCATGAAATATTAAGCAGCCACAGTAAACGATGAGTTTGCGGCCTTTGTAGGGACATGGATAAATCTGGAAACCATCATTCTCAGCAAACTGACACAAGAACAGAAAAACAAACACGCATGTTCTCACTCATAGGTGGGTGTTGACCAATGAGAACACATGGACACAGGGAGGGGAGCATCACACACTGAGGTCTTTTAGGGGGGAACATGGGAGGGACAGTGGGGGGTAGAGAGGTTGGGGAGGGAATAACATGGGGAGGAATGCCAGATATAGGTGACAAGGATGGAGGCTGCAAACCACATTGCCATGTATGTACCTATGCAACAATCCTGCATGTTTTGCGCACATACCCCAGAACCTAAAGTGCAATAATATATATATTTAAAAAAGAAAAGAAAAAAAAAGTTATCCTTCAAGACTATGAGAAAGACATGTTTAGACATTCAAATATTATAAAAACTACACTAAAAATATAAAAGATAAACTTTGACAATAAAAGTATATAGGTATATAAGCTGATTATACATAAAACCATATTGAACATAGAAATTTAAAATTTTAGGCTGATGAATTAACTAGTTTTGAAAATATAACAAATATACATATCAATAATGATTCATAGTATTAGTCTTCATTCAAAATAGTAAAATGCCTGCTTCCTAAGTATTTTTTCATTTCCTACAGGCATTTCATGCTTTTTCTCCTACCACTCTTCTTCCCTTTCTTTTCAACTTCTACTGAACTTCTACTGCTTCTGGAAGGATCTCTCTCAATGAGTGTTTTGGTAGAAAGCAACCCTAGGTGTTTTGTTGTTGTTGTTGTTGTTTTTGTTGTTGTTGTTTTGATAGTCAAGACCTAAATATGAAAGCCAGAATATCTGTTCTCCTCCATTCTTAGGCTTAACATTCATATTTTGACCTTGAGATTGAATGAACAAAACCAGTACTGGGTGAGTGAAATTGAATTATGAAACACTATTAAAGAAGTCAAGACTAAAAGCAAAAATATCAGTAAACTTCTGGCAGCAACAAGTCAGCCTTCCCTTGTATTATCAGTACAGAGTTAATCGTTTGTGCTTTATAAAATTTGGCCAGCCACAAACTGGATTTCAAGAGAAAAATTATTTTACATTACATATTTTTCATAATTGCATATGCTAAAGCAAAGTTTTAGTTTCAGTCTTTGCTGTATTTTTGCAATGAAAATACAGTAAAATATGAGCCACGATATGGTATCTTTAAAACCTATATAGCTGATAATCAAATAACATCTTTTAATTAAACATTATTTCCTCTTATCAATGTTGTTGATATGAAATATTAAGCAGCCATAGTAAACGATGAGTTCATGGCCTTTGTAGGGACATGGATAAATCTGGAAACCATCATTCTCAGCAAACTGACACAAGAACAGAAAAACAAACACTGCATGTTCTCACTCATAGGTGGGTGTTGACCAATGAGAACACATGGACACAGGGAGGGGAGCATCACACACTGAGGTCTTTTAGGGGGGATTACGGGAGGGACAGTGAGGGGTCAATGTTGTTGATAAGAGGAAAGGGAGAAGGGGGGGAAATGTGTATTTACAGCTGAGATGCCATCTATGTGGAGTTTGCACATCGCCTTCATGCATGCATGGTTTTTTTTCAGGTATTCAAGTTTTCTACCACATCCCGAAGCTATGCATGTTAGGTATGTTCATATGTCTACATAGTTCAAGCCCAAGTGAGTGAATGTATGAGTATGCCTTGCAATGGAATGGCCTCCTGTCCAGGGTAAGTTTCCACCTTGTTCCCTGAGCTGCTGGGATAGGTGCCAGCCAGTGGTGACCCCTGAACTGGAATAAGTGGTTGAATTACTGTAAAGGAAACATTTGCAAAGCATACAAAAGTCATGCAGGCCACTCAACAATAAACCATGTAGTGGCTGGCACAAACTCGACTCACTGCAACCTCCACCTTCTGGGTTCAAATGACTATCCTATCTCAGCATCCAAAGTAGCTGGATTACACCATGCCCAGCTATTATTCTGTTTTTAGTAGAGACAGGATGTTTTTGGTCAGGCTAGTCTCAAACTCCTGGCCTCAAGTGATCTGCCTACCTTGGCCTTCCAAAGTACTGGGATTACAGGTGTGAGGACCACATCTGGCACATTTTGGTTTTTATTTAGGTGTTTGGTGATGTTTTTGTGACCAGAAACACCCTGTAGGCATTAAAATCTTGTTTATGTCAATTAGATTATTATAAAATTGGTTTCGTTATATGTTGTTTCACTTAAAGTCAGTTTGCAACCTACTTAAGTGAGGATTTACTGACAATCATTAACTCTGAGTCCTCACTAGACTCATTGTATTGATTCAGCATCTTCTTCAAGTTTTAAGTTAAGGGTTTATATTTAAATTATGACAGATTGTAAACCAAATTTTTAATCCTTTGTTCAAATTGGAATTCATTAATAGTTGGAATTCATTAACTCCAGCTCTAAATCACTGGCCTACTGGATTTATGTTGGTTTTATCTTGTTTCTCCTACTATCAATGATAAAAAAAAAACTAATACATTCCAGCATCTTAACAAACAGATGTACAGTAAATATAAAGTACAGTGCAAAGGGCAACCAACTCTTGAACTGAACCTTGAAATAACAAGTTAGGAACCAAAACACTCAGAGAGAGATCTAGGTGTCATCACGAATAAGACCAAAATATAATCTCCTTAAAGCATGAATCTTAATAGGGCCTAAAAAACAATACACAGTGAAAAAAAAAAGTATTTAGGCAATACTAACATGACAAACAGAACAACTACCTCACATCTCAATATTAGCAGTGAATATGAATGGCCTAAACACTCCACTTAAAAGATACAGAATGGATAAAATTCCATCAACCATGTGTCTGTGTTCAAGAGACTCACCTAATACACAGGACTCGCATAAACATAAGGTAAAGGAGTGGAAAAAGATATTCCACACAAATAAAAACCAAAAGTGAGTAGAAGCAGCTATTCTTATATCAGACAAATCAGATGTTAAATAAGAACAATAAAAAAAGACAAAGACGTTATATAGTAAAAGGATTAGTCCAATAGGAAGATATTACAATTTTAAATATATATGCACCTAACACTGGAGCTCCCAAATTTACAAAACAGCTACTACTAGACCTAAGAAATGCAACAGACAGCAACACCATAATAGTGGGGGACTTCAATACTCCACTGACAGCGCTAGACAGGTATCAAAGGCAAAAAGTCAATGAAGAATGAACTTAAACCATACCCTAGAACAAAGGAACTTAGATATTTACAGAATATTCTATGCAACAACTGCAAAATATATATTATTTTCATTGGCACATGAAACATTCTCCAAGATGGTTCACATGATAGGCCACAAAACAATTTTCAATCAATTTAAGAAAAATCAAAATCTTATCAAGTAACTTTTCAGATCACGGTGGAATAAAACTGGAAATTAACTCCAAAAGAAGCCCTTAAAACTATACAAATACATGGAAATTAAATAATCTGCTCCTGAATTATCTTTGAGCTTGTAATAAAATCAAGATATAAATTAATTCTTTGAAATAAAAGAAAATAGTGATACAACTTATCAAAACCTCTGGGATACAGCAAAAGTGGTGCTAACAGGAAAGTTTATAGCATTAAATACCTACACCAAAAAGTCTAAAAGAGCACACATAGACAACCTAATGTCACGCTTCAAGGAACTGAGAAATAGGAACAAACCAAACCCAACCCAGTAGAAAAAAAGAAATAACAAAAATTAGAGCAGAAGTAAATGAAATTGAAACAGAAACAAAACAAAAACAATACAAAAGATAAGCAAAACAAAAAGCTGGTCCTTTGAAAAGATAAAATGGTTAGAACATTAGTGAGATTAACAAAGGAAAGAAGAGCAAACATTCAAATAAGCTCAAGTAGAAATGAAATAGGAGATATTACAACTGATACCACAGAAATACAAAAGATCATTCAAGACTACTATGAATACATTTGTGCACATAAACTAGATAATCTAGAAAAGATGAATAAATTCCTAGAAATATACAATCCTCCTAGATTAAATCAGGAAGAAATAGAAACTCTGAACAGACCAATAACAAGCAGCAAGATTGAATAAATAATCTAAAAATTGCCAACAAAAAACTTCAGGACCAGATAAATTCACAACTAAATTCTATCAGAAATTCAAAGAATTGGTATCAATCCTACTAAAACTACTCCAAAAGATACAGAAAAAGGGAATCCTCCCTAAATCATTCTATAAATCCAGTATCACATGAATACCAAAACCAGCAAAGGACATAAAAAAGAAAACTACAGACCAATATCCCTGATGAAAACATAGATGTAAAAATCCTCAACAATACATCAGCTAATCAAATCCAATAGCATATCAAAAAGATAATTCTTCATGATCAGGTGGGTTTCATACCAGGGATGCAGGCATGATTTAACATATGCCAGTCAATAAATGAAACACATCACATAAACAGAATTAGAAACAAAATCATATAACTATCTCAATAGATGTAGAAAAAGCATTTGACAAAACCCAGCATCCTTTTATAAAAACTCTCAACAAAATTGGCATATAAGGACATACCTCAAAATAATAAAGGCATCTATGATAAACCCACAGCCAACATCACACTGAATGGGGAAAGTTGTACTGCAAGTCCTAGCCAGAGCAATCAAACATGAGAAAGAAATAAAGGGCATCCACTTTGAAAAGAGGGAGTCAAATTATCACTATTCACCAATAATATGAAAACAAACTGAGAAAACCCTAAAGATTCACCCACAAAGCTCCTAGATCTGATAAATGAATTCAGTACAGTTTCAAGATACAAAAAAAAAAAAAAAATCAATGTATAAAAATCAGTATCACTCCTATAAATTGATAGTGGCCAAGCTGAGACTGAAATCAAGAACACAATCTCTCTTACAACAGCTATAAAAATATATAAAATACCTAAAAATACACTTAACAAAGGAAGTGAAAGAGCTCTACAAGGAAAACTACAAAATACCACTGGAAAAAAAAATTATAGATGACACAAACAAATGAAAAAACATCCCATGCTCATGGAGGGGTAGAATCCATATTGTGAAGATTACCACAGTGCTAAACACAATCTACAGATTCAATGAAATTCCCATCAAAATACTATCATCATTCTTCACAAAACTAGAAAAAAACAATACTACAATTCATGTGGAACCAAAAGAGCCCTCACAGCCAAAGCACTTCTTGTTTTTTGTTTTTTGTTTTTTTGTTTGTTTGTTTGTTTTTCCTGATTTGAGTTCCCTGTAGATTCTGGATATTAATCCTTTGTTGGATAAATAGTTTGTAAATATTGGCTCCCATTCTGTGGGTTGTTTATTCTGATAATTATTATATTTTTTGCTGTGTAGAAGGTTTTTAGTTTAATTAAGTCCCATCTATTGATATTTGCTTTTGTTGCATTAGCTTTTGGGCTCTTGGTCATGAATTCTTTGCTGAAGTCAGTGTCTAAAAGAGTAGGCAAAAGTAACAAATCTGGAGGCATCACATTACCCAACTTCAAACTATACTACAAGACTATATTTCCCAAAACAGGATGGCACTTGTATAAAAATATGTGTACAGACCAATGGGACAGAATAGAGAGCCCAGAAATAAATGCCAAATACTTACAGCCAACTTTATTCTTGATAAAGAATAAACCCTATTCAATAAATGGTGACAAAGGAAACCCTATTCAATAAATGGTGCCAGGATAACTGGCAAGTGACATGTAGAAGAATAAAACTAGATCATCATCTCCTACATTATACAAAGATGAACTCAAGATAGATGAAAGACTGAAATCTAAGACCTGAAACCACAAAAATTCTAGAAGATAACACTGGAAAAACTATTCTAGACATTGGCTTAGGCAAAGAAATCATAACCAAGAACCCAAAAGCAAATGCAACAAAAACAAACATAAATAGATGTTACTTAATTATACTAAAAAGCTTCTGCAGAGCAAAATAAGTAATTATCAGGCCTGGCGTGGTGGCTCACACCTGTAATCCCAACACTTTGGGAGGCCAAGGCAGGTGGATCATGAGGTCAGGAGTTCAAGACCAGCCTGACCAACATGGTGAATCCCTGTCTCTAATAAAATTACAAAAATTAGCTGGGCATAGTGGCACATGCCTATAATCCCAGCTACTCTGAAGGCTGAGGCAGAAGTATTGCTTGAACTGGGACTCGGGAGGCAGAGGTTGCAGTGAGCCAAGATCATGCCACTGCACTCCAACCTGGGCTACAGAGCAAGACTCCATCTCAAAAAAAAAAAAAAAAAAAAAAAAGTAATGATCAGGCATGGCTCAGTGGCTGATGCCTGTAATTCCTGCACTTTGGGAGGCTGAGGCGGGTGGATCGCTTAGGTTAGCAGTTTGAGCCCAGCCTGGCCAACATGGTGAAACCCCATCTCTACTAAAAATACAAAAATTATCCAGGCATGGAGAGACATGCCTGTAATCCCAGCTACTGGAGAGGTTGAGGCAGAAGAATCACTTAAATCACTTGGTTGCAGTGAGCCAAGATTGTGCCATTGCACTCCAGACTGGGCAAAGAATTGAGACTCCATCTCAAAAGAAAAACAAAAAGTAATTATCAGAGTAAACACAACCCACTGAGTGGAAGAAAATATTTGCAAACTACATATCCAGCAGGGGACTAATATCCAGAATGTACAAGGAACTCAAGTCAGCAAGAAAACAAAATAGATAATCTTGTCAAAAAGTGGGCAAAAGACATGAATAGACAATTCTCAAAAGTCACACAAACAGCCAACAAACAGGAAAAGCTTCTCAACATCACTAATTATCAGGGAAATGCAAATAAAAACCACAATGAAATGCCACCCTATTCCTGCAAGAATGGTCATAATTTAAAAATTAAAAAATAATAAATGTTGGTGTAGATATGAAGAAAAGGGAACACTTTTACACTGCTGGTAGAAAAGTAAACTAGTACAACCACTATAGAAAACAGTATGAAAATTCTTTAAAGAACTACCATTTGATCTATCAATCCCACTACTGGGCATCTACACAAAGAAAAAGAAGTCATAAAAAAGTCACATGTACATTCATGTTTATAGCAGCACAATTTACAATTGCTAAAGTATGGAACCAACGTAAATGCCCATCAACTCACAAGTAAATAAAGAAAATGTGGTATATATACACCATGGAAAGTTACTCAGCCATAAAACTGAAAAAAATAATGGCCATTACAGCAACTTGAATGGAGTTAGAGACAATTATTCTAAGTAACTCAGGAATGGAAAACCAAATATCATATATTCTCACTCATAAGTTGGAGTTAAGTTATGAGAACACAAAAGCAGAAGAATGATATAATGGACTCTGGGGATGCAGGGAAAGGGTGAGAGGGGGTGAGGAATAAAAGACTACATATTGAGTACAGTGTACACTGCTCAGGTGATGGGTACACCAAAATCTCAGAAATCACCACTAAACAACTTATCCATGTAACCAAAAACTGTCTGTTCTTCAAAAGCCATTGAAATTAAAGTTCAAAGTTAAAATTAAATAAAATAATAAATTTAAAAGAATATATTTTAAGTATGGATTAATTTTATACCTATTTCAACAGAACATTAAATTATTTTCAGAATAAATAATTGAATAAAAAAATACATGAAAGAAGTTGCAGCAAGGTTTTCATGTGGTTACAACTCCATGAGAAAGATAGACATTTGCCTGGAAAAAATAATTTATGACTTTACCAGGTAATACAAACACTTCAGAAAATAAACTTTTATATTATTCCCAAAGAATAGAAAATTATGGTCTCCCCTATAATCACTTCAATTTCTCTTCTCTTTAGCAATGCTTGTAAGTCATCTCACAGATATAATTACACAGTTTAAAATATTTAGCTAATCAAGTAACTAGCTGCCGAGTTACTCTAAGAAAATCCATCATCTGAGCAAGGCCTTTGCAGGTAGACTTCCAGACTGCCATTAGACTCCCTTCTAGCTGGGCAGGGCATCTCTGAAAAAAAGGCAGCAGCCTGTCAGGGACTTGTAAACCCCCATCTTTCTGGGACAGAGCACCTGGGAAAATGGGTGGTTGTGGATTCAGCTTCAGCAAACTTAAATGTCCCTGCCCAGCAGCTCTAAAGGGAGCAATAGATCTCCCAGCACAGCACTTGAGCTCTGATAAGGGACAGACTGCCTCCTCAAGTGTCCCTGACCCCCATGTATCCTAATTGAGAGACATCTCCCTGACTGGCAGATACCTCTCCTGTATGAGGTGTCTGTCTACCTGTGTGACAGACACCTCATACAGGAGAGCTCTGGCTGGCATCTGGCAAGTACCCTCGTGGGACAAAGCTGCCAGAAGAAGAAACAGGCAGCAATCTTTGCTGTTCTGAATCCCCCTCTTGTGATTCCCAAGCAAGCAGAGTCTGGAGTAGGCCTCCAGCAAATGCCAGCAGACCTGCAGCAGAGGGGACTGACTGTTAGAAGGAAAACTAACAAACAGAAAGAAATAGTTTCAACATCAACAGAAAGGACATCCACTCAGAGACCCCATCCAAAAGTCACCAGTTTCAAAGACCAAAGGTAGATAAATCCATGAAGTTGGGAAGAAACTAGTGCAAAAAAGCTGAAATCTCCAAAAACCAGAACGACTCTTCTCCTCCAAGGGCTCACAACTGCCCGCTAGAAAGGGAACAAAACTGGATGGAGAATGAGTTTGACAAATTGACAGAAGCAAGCTTCAGAAGGTGGGTAATAACAAACTACTCTGAGCTAAAGGAACATGTTCTAACCCAATGCAAAGAAGCTAAGAAACTTGAAAAAAGGTTAGACGAAATGCTAACAAGAATAATCAGTGTAGAGAAGAACACAAAAAACTTAATGGAGCTGAAAAACACAGCACAAGAACTTCGTAAAGCATACACAAGTTTCAATAGCTGAATTGATCAAACAGAAGAAAGGATATCAGATATTGAACATCAACTCAATGAAATAAAATGAGAAGGCAAGATTAGAGAAAAAAAAATAAATAAATATACAAAGCCTCCAAGACATATGGGATTAAGTGAAAGACCAAATCTACGTTTGATCAGTATACCTGAAAGTGATGTAGAGAATCAAACCAAGTTTGAAAACAATTTTCGGGATATTATCCAGGACAACTTCCGCAAGCTAGCAAGGCAGGCCAACATTTAAATTCAGGAAATACAGAGAACACCACAAATATATTCCTTGAGAAGAACAACTCTAAGACACATAATCATCAGATTCACCAGGATTGAAAGGAAGGAAAAAAGTGCTAAGGGTAGCCAGAGAAATGTTGAGTAACTCACAAAGGGAAGCGCATCAGACTTGCAGAAGATCTCTCAGCAGAAACCCTAAAAGCCAGAAGAGAGTGGGGGCCAATATTCAACATCCTTAAAGAAAAGAATTTTCAACCTAGAATTTCATATCCAACCAAACTAAGCTTCATAAGCAAAGGGGAAATAAAATCCTTTACAAACAAGCAACTGCTGTGAGATTTCGTCACCAGCAGGCCTGCCTTACAAGAACTTCTGAAGGAAGCACTAAACATGGAAAGGAACAACCAGTACCAGCCACTACAAAAATATACCAAATTGTAAAGACAATTGACATTATAAAGAAACTGCATCAACTAACAGGCAAAACAAACAGCTAGTGTCAAAATGGCAGAATCAAATTCACACATAACAGTACCCACCTTAAATGTAAATGGACTAAATAAATGCCCTAACCAAAAGACACAGACTAGCAAATTGGATAAAGAGTCAGGACCCATCAGTGTGCTGTATTCAGGATACCCATCTCACATGCAAAGACACACATAGGCTCAAAATATAGGGGTGGAGGAGTATTTACCAAGCAAATGGAGAGCAAAAAAAATCAGGGGTTGCAATCCTAGTTTCTGATAAAACAGACTTTAAACCAACAAAGATCAAAAGAGACAAAGAAGGGCATTACATAATGGTTAAGGGATCAATGCAACAATAAGAGCTAACTATCCTAAATATAAATGCAACCAATACAGGAGCACCCAGATTTAGGAGCAAGTTCTTAATGAACTACAAAGAGACTTAGACTCCCACACAATAATAGTGGGAGACTTTTAACACCCCACTATTAATATTAGAGTAATAAGACAGAAAATTAACAAGGATATCCAGGACTTGAACTCAGATCTGGACCAAACACACCTAATAGACATCTACAGAACTCTCCATCCCAAATCCACAGAATATACATTATTCTTAGCACCACATTGCACTTATTCTAAAATTGACCACATAATTGGAAGTAAAACACTCCTCAGCAAATGCAAAAGAATAGAAATCATGACAGTCTCTCAGACCACAGTGCAATCAAATTAGAACTCAGGATTAAGAAACTCACTCAAAACTGCACATCTACATGGAAACTGAACAACCTGCTTCTGAATGACTACTGGATAAATAATGAAATGAAGGCAGAAATACAGATGTTCTTCAAAATCAATGAGAACAAAGACACAGCATACCAGAATCTCTGGGACACATTTAAAGCAGTGTCTGGAGGGAAATTTATAGCACTAAATGCCCAACAGAGGAGAAGAAAAGATATAAAGTTGACACCCTAACATCACAATTAAAAGAACTAGAGGAGCAAGATCAAACAAATTCAAAAGCTAGCAGAAGACAAGAAATAACTAAAATCAGAGCAGAACTGAAGGAGATAGACACACAAAAAACCATTCAAAAAAAAAAAATCAATGAATCTAGTAGCTGGTTTTTTGAAAAGATCAACAAAATAGACCATTAGCCAGACTAATAAAGAAGAAAAGAGAGAAGAATCAAACAGATGCAATAAAAAATGATAAAGGAGATATCACCACCGATCCCACAGAAATACCAACTACCATCAGAGAATACTATAAACACCTCTGTGAAAATAAACCAAAAAATCTAGAAGACATATATACATTCCTGGACACTTACACCCTCCCAAGGCTAAACCAGGTAGCAGTTGAATCCCTGAGTAGCCCAATAACAAGGTCTAAAATTAAGGCAGTAATTAATAGCCTACCAAATAAAAAAAGTCCAGGACCAGACGGGTTCACAATCAAATTCTTCAAGAGGAACAATGAGAAGCTGGTACTATTCCTTCTCAAACTATTCTAAATAATACAAAAAGAGAGAATCCTCCATTACTTATTTTATGAGACCATCATCCAGACACCAAAACCTGTCAGGGACACAACTAAAACAGAAAATTTCAGGCCAATATCCATGATGAACATTGATGGATATAAATCCTCAATGTAATACTGGCAAACTGAATCCAACAGCACATCAAGAAGCTTATCTATCATGATCAAGTTGGCTTCATCCCTGGAATGCAAGGCTGGTTCAAAATACACAAATCTATAATTGTAATTCATCACATAAACATAACCAAAGACAAAAACCATATGATTATCTCAATAGATGCAGAGAAGGCCTTTGACTAAATTCAACAGCTCTTTATGCTAAAAACTCTCAATAAACTAGGTATCAATGGAATGTATCTCAAAATAATAAGCGCAATCTATGACAAACCCACAGCCAATATCATACTGAATGGGCAAAAACCAGAAGCATTTCCTCTGAAAACTGGTACAAGACAAGGGTGCCCTCTCTCACCACTCCTATTCAATATAGTACTAGAAGTTCTAGCCAGAGCAATCAGGCAAGACAAAGCAATAAGGGATATTCAAATAGGAAAGGAGGAAGTCAAATTGTCTCTATTTGCAGACGACATGATTGTATATTTAGAAGACCCCATTGTCTCAGCCCAAAAACTCCTTAAGCTGATAAGCAACTTCAGCAAAGTCTCAGGATACAAAATCAATGTGCAAAAACCACAAGCATTCTTATACGCCAGTAATAGACAAAAAGCAAACCAAATAATGAGTGAACTCCCATTCATAATTGCTACAATGAGAATAAAATACCTAGGAATACAACTAACAAGGAACGTAAAGGACCTCTTCAAGGAGAACTACAAATCACTTCTCAAGAAAATAAGAGGTCACAAACAAATGGAAAAACATTCCATGCTCATGGTGAGGAAGAATGAATATGAAAATGGACATACTGCCCAAAGTAATTTATAGATTTAATGCTATCCCCCTCAAGGTACCATTGACTTTCTTCACAAAATTGCAAAAAAACCACCTTAAATTTCATATGGAACCAAAAAAGAGACTGCATAGCAAAGACAATACTAAGCAAAAGCAACAAAGCTGGAGGCATCACGCTACCTGACTTCAAACTATGCTACAAGGCTACAGTAATCAAAACAGCATGGTACTGGTACCTAAACAGAGACATAGACCAATGGAACAGAACAGAGGCCTTGGAAGTAATGCCACTCATTTACAACCATCTGATCTTTGACAAACCTGACAGAAACAAGCAATGGGGAAAGGATTTCCTATTTAATAAATGGTGTTGGGAAAAGTGGCTAGCCATATGCAAAAAGCTGAAACTGGATTCCTTTCTTACACCTATACAAAAATTAACTTGAGGTGGATTAAAGATTTAAACATAAGACCTAACACCATAAAAACCCTAGAAGAAAACCTAGGCAATACCATTCAGGGCTTCATGACTAAAACACCAAAAGCAATTGCAACAAATGCCAAAATAGACAAATGGGATCTAATTAAACTTAAGAGTTTCTACACGGCAAAAGAATCTATCCTTAGAGGGAAGTGGCAACCAACAGAATGGGAAAAAATCTGTGCAATCTACCCATCTTACAAAGTGCTAATATCCAGAATCTACAAAGTACTTAAATAAATTTACAAGAAAAAAAAAAACAAACAATCCCATCAAAAAGTGGGCTAAGGATATGAACAGGCACTTTTCAAAAGAAGACATTTATGCAGCCAACAAACATATGAAAAAAAAGCTCAACAGCATTGGTCATTAGAGAAATGTAAATTAAAACCACATTGAGATAGCATCTCATGCCAGTTAGAATGGTGATTATTTTAAAAAATCTGAAGATAACAGATGTTGGAGAGGATGTGGAGAAATAGAAACACTTTTATGCTGTTGGTAGGAGTGTAAATTAGTTCAACCATCGTGGAAGACAGTGTGGTGATTCCTCAAGGATCTAGAACTAGAAATACCATTTGACCCAGCAATCCCATTATTGGGTATATACTCAAAGGATTATAAATCATTCTATTATAAAGACACATGAACACATATGTTTATTGCAGCACTGTTCACAATAGCAAAGAGTTGGAACCAACTCAAAGGCCCATTAATGATAGACTGGATAAAGAAAATGTGGCACATATACACCATGGAATACTATGCAGCCATAAAAAAAGATGAGTTCATGTCCTTTGCAGTGACATGGATAAAGCTGGAAACCATCATTCTCAGCAAACTGACACAAGAACAGAAAATCAAACACTGCATGTTCTCACTCATAAGCAGGTGTTGAACAATGAGAATACATGGACAAATGGAGGGAAACATCACATACTGGGGCCTGTTGGGGGGTGGGGGCTAGGGAAGGGATAGCAGGGAGTCAGGGGATAGGGCAGGGATAGCCTTGGGAGAAATACCTAATGTAGATGATGAGGTGATGGGTGCAGTAAACCACCATGGCACGTGTATACCTACATAACAAACCTGTACGTTCTGCACATGTACGCTAGAACTTAAAGTACATTAAAAAAAACTATCATCCAGATTTGAAATAGGACACCAAAAAGCAAAGGAAAATATAAACACAAAGAGTCCTAATATACAACTGACAAATATAGTGGATGAAAAATTTCACTAATATTAGCTTAACAGAAATGAAAGTCTCATGAATTCGTTCTAATCATTCAACAGCTTTCTACTCAAAACATTTGACACATCCTTTACACGACTCCTAAGTGACAGTATCATATGGAAAATGGAATTAAAGAGTTTACAATGCGTGATGTGTCCAGTGTCAGGTGAATGGTACAATTATCAACAAAGCTTATGAACTTTGCAAAAGAATAAAATTCAGAGGTTTTTTTTTTTGTTTGTTCCTGCACAATTGCCTTTTCAGAATACTGGAACCATCATAATTCATTTATCCTGAAAATGGGGAAGTTCCAAAATAACCTCAAGTGCAGAATATAAGAATTTCAACAGTTCCTATGTCATGTATAATATAAAATATTTTATACTTTAGTTAAACTGGCTTATGATAACGATCAAAAATAGACTCTATTCTAGTTAGCAAAAGTGTAATACCAAAGGCCAGGCATTTGTGTATATCTCCCTTCTCCAAAAAAGTAAAAAGCAAGATATATTTACAAGAGGTGAAATAGAATATCTATAAGGGGTTTAAGCTTTCTTGGCTCTTAAAACCAGGATTTTATGATTTAATCCCATTCACTGTGAAGTCTGACTGGATGCACATATAAGGAAAGTGAGGTAAGCTTCATTGCTGGGCATTTTTGGTTCCCAAAGACTCTGAGTAGTATGTTGTTGTGTTCCATTTTCTCCATTTGTTACGTGGTTGTAAGAGTGTGGATGGAAGCGCACCTGCATCCAATTTGAGTAACACAAACACAGGGCTTTGCTGGCAGGAGAAGAGAAACTGGAATGCATCGAAGGCTTTTCTCAGTGATGCCAGATGCCTAATTTTACGGTCTTCTCTTTTGTGAGGCTAAAGAATACTTAAGATTACAGAGCAAGCATGCAAGTTTTCAGTTGTTTTTCCGTTTTTTTTGTTTTTTTTTTTTTCGGCAAGTCAAAATAATCTGAAAATAGCAATGATAGTAATTTTTACATAAATGTCGTCTAGTCTCATGTTTAAATACTAAGTTGAATAACTCAGATTTTAAAACAGCCTTACATGGTATGTGTATGGCAGTGTTTAGTCTTACAATAAGGGAGCTAATGCACAATAGATTAATTGCTTTATCAGGGGATATATATAAATCATATGGTAGAATCAGACGAGTAATCCAAAACTTGTGAACTCTAAGCCCTCATAGCAGTTTAGAGCTGCTCATAATTCTTTCTCCCAGCACTTCTATTTGGAAATACTGTGACAATTACATAAAAATCTCCCAAATATATTATCTATATTTTTGGTAAAGTCTTTCTGCTGCCTGTTACATTATCAAAACTTTTCTTCAGTATTTCAGGATTCAACTAGAATAGCTACAGATGTAGTGGTCTTAATAAAGACTGTTCAGTATATCATTTTCAAACAAAAAAAGAAAGGAGCTAGTTTACCTCTAATAAGTATTCATTGGTATTTGGAAAATATGTGCCTATAAGTTTCGAGATAATTATAGATAATGTTTTTGTGAAATATGGTAATACCCTATAGCTATTAATTAGTGACAAGTGTTCGCAGTTAATTCACTGTAATTCAATTTAACATGTTACTGGACTCAAGCTCCGAATCCCATATTGAACATAACAAATGTCAGCCTCTTCGGAGGCATTTAAGAAACAGTTCTGCAATAACTGCAGAATTTCAATTAACAAAATAACGATGTAACTTCTACATGGTTTTTATTTTAGAGCATCTTTAACTTCTAAGACCTTGTATCTTTCATGGTCTGGCTATGTATTTGGCATAAGTCTGTGTAACATCTTTCTTAAGTTAAACTATGAAATAAAGTTGCCTATAATTTTTTTCCTACATCTTACTTTCTCATGATTCTAGGAAAAGGTAACTTAAATAGATAATTTTAATTGTCAACATAAAAATCAATGTATCTTTTAGGAAAATAGGCAACAATGCCTTATTCTACTAACAAAATAATATGGTGACAGTAAAATCCACTGTCAGTCTCTCTCATGAGAACATAATGGAGTCTACCTGGATTGGGTTCATTCTGGATGTCATCCCATTTAACCTATGAGTCAAATTCTCTAGGCCTGTTTCCTCTGCTACAGAAGAATTATTTCACAGAATTACTGTGAAGGTTAATTTAAAAAAGAAGCATTTGACACTCTTTCTGGTGTATATCTTAATATATAAAATATATATAAAAATATATATATATATATCCCTTCCATTCTCAAATGCAGTCTTCAAACTCCCCTAAAATCTACTTTACACCTTTCCAAATACAGTGAGAATTCATGAAGTCTCTACTTAAATCATTCTAGATATAATAATTATTGAAAATGAATATTAGTGATGACTTCTAATAATTTTCTAATATTATTTAGGAAGTAAGACATACAAGCTCAGATATTTGTCACCTCCAAACCTCTTGGGGCAATTTGATCCTAGTGGGAGGTGTTTGGGTCGTGGAGGCAGATCCCTTATGAAGGGTTTGGTGCTCTCTTTGCAGTAGTGAGTGAGTTCTCACTTGGTTCTTACCAGAAGTGATTGATAAAGAGTCTGGCACCTCCCTCCCTTCTCTTGCTACCTCTCTCACCATGTGACACACCAGCTCCTCTTCCCCTTCTGCCATGAGCCCCCTCCGCAGAAACAGATGCTGCTGTCATGCTTCTTGTACAGCCTGCAGGACTGTAAACCAAGTAAATCTCTTTTCTTTAGAAATTACCCAGCCTCAAGTATTTCTTTAGAGCAACGCAAAACAGACTAAGACAAATACATCAAATATTTAGAGAATACCACATGACTTCATTAAAATTCAGTAGGTATAAGAAAATATGTGATTACCAGAAAGGGAAAAATTTAAGAATAAACTGGAAATTTGCCAGAAATTCTAGGAAAGAATTGATTACACACTTGAGAAACAGCTTTGTTCTTCAGTCCTATCTTGCAATAGGTCTAAATTCCTTCACTTCTAATTAGTATTACCTTCCCCTTGCCCTATAAAATCCATCCTGATCTCCAGAAACTTGAGTTTCCTTTCATCAATCCTCTGCCTGAGAGCCTAGAAACCTTCTGTTATGCAGGCTGATGTAGTTAAACTTCTCTTCCTTGTTCTCAAGTCTCTCCAAAACATTTTCTGTGCACCTTCGCTAGAGTCAATATATCTATACATACTAAATCTATTCCTCCATCTCACCTCCATTTTCTTTAGAGAAATGTTCTCCCATTACTGTTGCTCTTTCTGATACCTCTTATCTGCAAGGGTCTAACTTTGTTATCTGTATTAGTCTTCTCTCCTCAACTTGATTAAAACCAGAAACTATGGTATCCTTACAGGAAGTCATGTTCCAGGAGGTACTAACAAGTAAACTGTGTAAGAGTAATGCCCCCCTTATGTTGGGCAACAGGGAGGTCCATTACACTTGTCTACCATTGGTATGGCACATCACAGAAAGGAGCGTTTATAAGCAAAGAGTATGCATTTAAAATATTTAATCAAATGTGAAATCAAGCAGAAAAAATAGAGACTCAAGTAGAATACAAATGGCACAATAGTCTACAAATACATGATTGCTGACTATTTAAATGAATATGAATTGCCACAGACTGACTGAATGCTGGCAATATAATCAGCTATCTATAATAAATTAAATGTCATCATATGTTTTAGATAGTTTTCCCATTAAAAAGTAGAAGCAATTTATGACCAGTGAAATAAGTGCTAATAGTAATCAATAGTAACTGAAACTTATCACATTCTTTAAACATTCTTAGTTGAGCAGAAATTGAACTATTATACACTTATACTAAAGAATGCATGTACATACTAAAGCTCACCACCTGCTGTAACAGATTTTAAAAGTGTGAAATAAGATCATAATATCTTTTTAGAAAAAAATTAAAAGCACCAATTTATGTTTTTTTCTGCTTTGTGACAGAGTTTCAACAATATACCTAAGTGGCTGAAAACAGAATTATAGATTATGCCATGAATAAGAGCCAAAGTTCATTTATTTTACTATTTACTCAAGAATTGTGTATGATGTAAACATAATACTGTATGCTTATAAAGAGGCAAATAGTAGTAATTTTACTGCATGAAAATATGACCCAAATATTAATTAGAACTAAGCCAGTTTAAATGAAGTTTAAATTAGAACATGATAAACTAAAATATGGGAAGAGAGTCAAATCATACAGTAACATTTCTCAAACAGATTGCACATAAAGAAATGAGCATGTTTCAAATAATCTTGTGTAGTATATACTCTTGTTATTCACTGAATATTCTAACTCATCTTCTAGCTGTGTGCCCATCTAAATTACTTTCTTATTAAAGCAAAACTAACAAAAATTCAACACTTTTTGGAGATGGCCTAAACTATAAAAATGGTTCAATTTCTAACAATGATGTGGCAGTGATATTCTTGGTTTCATCAGTGGTACATTATGTCCAGTATTACGGAAATAAAAGAGCAAATTAATAAGAAATGTGTCGGTCCAGTAAGGCTGACAGTTGAGAGATGGGACAACTAGCTTTAGCCTCAGCCTCCAGTCAGATACAGAACTGATGAAATATGCTGGAGTGGCTCTCAGTCACAGTTTTATTGCCAGCCTCAGGGCCAATCCAGTAAAATATTTCTTTTTAATGTACTTTTTTTAATAGTATAAAAAATGAGTTTTAATTTTACAAATAAAAATGTTTCTCATTATTTAAAAAAGATGTAAGTTGATCTAAATTTAGAAAGGAGGCAAAGAGTACTAATAGAGTATAAGCAATACTAATTATAATCTGTAAAATGCCATGATAGTCCATAGAGAAGAAAATACAAAGCTGGGTAAAACTCAAATGCCTGTCTACATGGCAATAAGGAATCACATTTGAGAAATAATTATAATTTAAATCACAATATAACTAGTTCTAGGGAATGCAGAGCCTTAAAGTAATAAAAAGTATTTATTACTGTGTGTCAATCACTTTCTCTTCAACCCTTTGGAGAGGAAGAAATTCCCACCCTAGGGTTATGGGAATGGCCAAACACACAACACCTGACGTTGGATGAGATCAACACCGATTTAGTAGTCACATACACTCACAGCCTGGGGAAGAACAATGCTACCTGCCACTCAGGGACACACATAATGGTAGCACTTGGGAACAGAGTATACAACCAGTGGCTGTGGGAAACAGGCTTTACAGTATCAAGAAGTTGAGATGCCCCATGGTTCCTGTGAGAGGATGTGATTAGTTTGAGTAATTTTCTGAGTTTGCTGATAACTGAAACCCAAGGATAAGCAGGAACTGTACCTGGTTTATTGCTAAGGGGGATTGTGTTGCCAGGGGACCTAATCAACAAGAACAGGGTGAAGAGAACTTGCAATATTGGAAGACTTCATGGTTTCACCAGATATTAAAACAGCACATGATATCTGGCCTTAATTTCAGGCCTCACCTCATTATCTACAGAATAGAATAAAAGATGTTGAATTCAGGAAGTACATTTGAATTCTCAAGTTGTATATTATTGGAAGGATAGTAAGTTGGTTCAACAGACTGCAGGATGAAATTTAAGGGGTGAGAAACTATCTTAAATATATGGAGAATGGGAAGAATTGAAAAGTGTTCAAAAAAATTAAGAAAATTTTTAAATGAATGTACATTTCATCATTTTGCAAAAGATTGCTGACATTCTATGTATTCTAATTTTAGTAGATGTGTTGCTTATACAAATGTGTTTTTATGAAATATAGAGTGTAAGATAGGAGACAAAATCCAGTATTTGAATTATAGCCTAACTCCTTATAAAGGCAAATAATTTACTAATATATATGAAATAAAAGCTGATGTTTGACCATAATAACTTGATATAAAATTCTTTCAGCCACGACTGTCTCTTCCAACTGAACTCCAAACCTTTATGATTATAGAAACTTTGTGTGTCAGGCCTAAAAGCATAAAACCTTAGAGATGCAAAATACATTTCTTCCAATCATGCTCTTACTGGAGTATCCTGACTTGTGGATCATTCCAGCAGCAGCAAATACACAGGTATGTGATACAACTACTTAATCCTTAAACATCACATTTTGTCCTGTATTGAACTGGAATATTTCTTTTTACAACTTCCATCTCTTGGCTCACATATTGCTTTCTGAATCAGTGTGCAGAGTAAGTACAGGTATTGATCAACTTACGACCTATGCAACTTATGACCATTCGACTTTATGACCACACTCGCTAGCCACGACTGCTCCGCATCTGGCAGCGCAAACGTTGCCCAGCTGGGCATATGACAGTGCGGACCAGCTTCCGGCAGCACTACCATCTCTGCGTGCACCATTTCAACTGTTATCCCAGACTCGGTACAGCAATTTGTGTTTTGTGTCTTGGATATTTTTCATCAAACCCCTCCCAATAAATTTCTTATACATTTTGAAGCAATGGACCCAAACATCAAATGATTTGCAAGGATTGAACCGATGGCGCACGATGTGTTTCTTCCGTATCATGAAATTTATGAAGAAAAAAAGAAACATACAATTCAGACAAAGCTCACCATGTTTTTGAAAAAACCAACTCCGGTAACCCCAACTGCTGCCTCAGATGACGACATGAACGATCCGCAGCCAAGCACCAGCGGCCAATAAAATGTTTCATACATGTTTATATATTTTGATATGTTTTGCAATTGGGAAAATGTTTCCTATGGTATTTTTTACACTTGTATTTTGTATTTTTGTATGCGCCTGTATTTTGTATTTTTGTATGTTTTGCAAATATTAAACCAGTTATACTGGTAATGCAGTGTTTTACTTAAACCTGACGAATGTAAAAATAAGAAACAAAATGGTGTAGAGATGATACAAATGGCATAAAATGAGCAAAGAAAATTATGATATATAATAATAATGAAAGAAAATTATGATAAAATATGACTTAAAGATGTTTATAACATCATTTCACAGTACTGTACATATAGCCTACTCAACTTACGACCAAATCATGTTACAACCGGTCTGTCAGAACCAATCGTGGTTGTAAGTCGAGCACTAGCTGTATAGTTTACATGTGATCAAGAAGATGAAAAATGGGTCTGGCAGCCTACAGCTAAGCCATGATGTTCCCAGCTGACCGTAAACAAGGTCACAGGATATAAACAATATAAACAATTATCAAACAAAGCACACATGACTGTAATGGAAAATGGCAATGATGATGCCACTCAGTGACCAGGTCAAAAGTAATATAGAGACTCTGCAACCACAAGACTAAACATATTTCTTTTCTTCTCACCCCACTTAAGTACTCCCTCATTCAAGATAAAAATTACCAAGATTGGCGCCCAACTGAGAATAACCTCAATTTTAACTTTTAGAATCACAGAGAATATCCCCAAATCTTGTTATAAGACTTTCCTTACTGCTTCCTACCATGACACTTCACAGTTCCAATGACGGATATTCTCTTTTGCCATAGAAATTTCCCTGATTGCAGATGGACTCCTTGTGGTCTTTGGTGGGTTTAATGTTACAGTACTTGACTCTCTGTTGGAGTCAGCAGACTTGGGTTCTAGTTCAAGCTCTGCCCTCATTTAAATGTTATAGCTAGGGTAAGTCACTGCAATTCTTTAAGTTTCAGTTTTTAAAAATGAAAAATAAGACTAAAATTTTTCTTATCTTTGAAGTTTTGAACCACAGGGATTATGAGTTATTACATGGAATTCTTGAGTCCATACAAACATGAATTTCCTTGATAAGGGTGTATTGAAAATACTACTATTATGTGAGTACGTTTTAAGGTTTAGACTTTAAAAGAAACCTTTATACTTGGGGTTGGAAACAACTAGACTGCTTTTGCAAGTTCATTTAGTTAGAACCTTCCAGTGAACACAGTTGCACTGATATAGCTGTCATAAGTTCTCTTTACCACCTTGGAAAGTAAAGAGAGTGTGAGGAAAATTCTCTCTGTGGGGGAGGAGGGTGAAGTGTCACCAACAGTCCGAGTGTCTATCATAAGTTGTATATCAACCTGAAAACAAACATTAATGATGTGATGCCCAAAGGAGTCTGGGACATTGGAATGGGGCACACTGTATAGAATTTCACTTATTTCTTAGTTATGCTTGGGGATGAGAGCTACTGAGACTAATATGAGTGAATAAGTTCTGAGGTTATTTGCAGAATTCTACCCCGATTGCTAACAGAAGTCTCCCTCAGAAGCCTTAATGCAGAACAATACTGAATTGTAAGGATTTCTGATTATAGGCATTTTTTAAAAACTCATTGACTCAGAATTCTAAAATTCCCAATTTTGGCCTTGAATTAACCTTCACACACAATGCCCCATTTTTCTTCAGACTCTCAAGCTTTCAGCCATCATATTTTATGTGCTGTATTATGAACCTAGGATTTGTCTCCTGAATGCAGTTTTTGTGCCGTATTTAGCAAAAGGATGCTTCCTGTTCTTCCTCTATAGATATTCCTTAATGAGTGTAGTCTTCACTCATTAACACTATGAATAGTCTTTCTTCAAACACAGCATTAGAAAAAAAGCCTCCTATTCTGTTAGGGGAAATGGAAATTTGATTTATGTGAATATATTAATAAAGAGGACTTGAATACAAGTGTCTATCCTTCAGACCATTATGAGTGTACCCTAATTATGGTCAACGATTTAAGTTTCCTTGCAAAGAAATCTATGCTGGCCATAACCTTAATTTAAAACAAAATATTTACTATTTTAACTGTGTTGGCAGAAATATAATACCTGAAATTTAAATACATATTTATTTACTTATTTTATAAAAATTCAAGAAATAGGCCTGAGGGAAGCCCATTTCTATACTGAATAAAGTTATTATTAATAAGTCATATTTTTCAAGAAATAGCAAGAATTAATGAACCGGTATTTGCAAAGTATTTTGACTCTTCAGAAAAAATATTAAATGGATCATTTGGTTGAATATTTCAAAAACCAAATTAATTTATTAGCTTGACTATTATATATAGATACATAAAATGCCTATGTATATCATGTGTATTTATGTATGTATAATAATGAGTAAGATGCATTAAATTGTAACCTGACAGGAAGCCTACCAGAAACTTCAACTTAATCAACATATATATAGATAGATAGAAATTTGTCTTCCTCTTCTCTGAGACTTATGCCTGCACTGTCCTTGGAATTTATTAACAGAAATACAGATGAATAAGTGTCCCCTCTCCCCTTTAACATCTTATTTCTCTTTCCCTTCAACTTCAATTATACAAAGCTTAAGTGCAGTTTTATTATTATTTTACTCAAACTGTTTTTGAGGTTCACTATCAACATCTTAGTTACCAAATTCAAAGGTCTTTTATCATTACTCATCACGTTGTACCCACTGGAATAACTTACTGTTACCTTCTTTAAAATAAAAAATCTGTCTCTCAATATATTTGTTCAAGTTGTCTTAAAAATGTATAGCTTTTTCAACTTTTACTGTTAAGTTACTGTCTTCCAAATGTAACATTTTCCACTTGTGTGTTTTTATATCCTCTGCTTTTATTTCTATCCTCTTTCCCTTGAAGGGAACACCTGCCATGACTATACATCCTGATAACTCGAATCTATTTCCGCAACTATCTCCCCTTTTTAGGGAACTTTTCTCATTTCCCATCACTTGTCCATCTCATCACTTGAAAGTTTTCCCAGCGTGTCATATTTTATTTATCCAGACTAAATACATCATCTTCAAACTTGTTACTTTATGATTTACATACTTTTGTTAATGGCACTACAATCATCATAATCACATTCAGGCTTAAAAACCATAATCGTAGACTGTAAAAGCATATATCCATTTGGCTTCAAATCTTTAGAATTCAAACTCTTACTTTAACATCTGCTTACTCACTTTTACTATTAGCTTCATGAGGGTTCACGGCACATGATTTAGCATGGGATATTACAACAGCCTCATGGTCCACTCCTATTCTCCTGCCCAATTCTAATCAGCCTCTCCAACCACTCAAAAATGTTCAATGGCTTACATTAATGCTGAGTAATGTACAAATTTCATTGACAATACCCCTTGACATAACATTAAACTTCTAGTTTGTTTCCAGTATTGTTCACAACTACTTTCAAATAAGCAATAAAACAATTTAATAATACCAACTTGATGTTTTCTAAATAAGTTGTATGCTTTCCCAACACTGTGCATGGGTAAAGCTGAAACTGGAAGAAATTACCTCTGTATTTTAAACACAAATTCTAAGAAGTCTAGACAGCTGAATCCTGCTATTCCTTCTCTTAATGTGTCTAATAACTTGATTCTATTTTAGATTAATCAAATGCATTATATATTCCTATTAAAATGCATACCATGCAACAAATTTACTAACTTAAAACAGCATATATTTATTACCTTACACTTTCTGTAGGTTAGAATCCAGGTGCAGCACGGCTGGAGTTTCTACTCACGGTCTCACTAGGCTGAAATCAAGATTTTTGATAGGGCTCTGGTTCTCATCCAAGGCTTGAGGACCTCTGTGTGTTTTGGCAGAATTTATTTCTTTGTGATTGTAGGACTGAGGTCCCAAGTTATTTTTTGTTTTAGTTTTGTTTTTAGCTGTTGGCCAGGGACCACTCTCTTCTTCCAGATGTCTCCTGAGTTTCTTGCCATGTGGCCCCCCAACACACCATTGAGAACATGGATACGGACTTTCCTCTGGGCTGCCTAAAGCATGTCTCTCTAACTTCCTCTACAACCAACGAAGGTAAACGCTCTGCTTTTAAAGACCTCGAGATTAGCTCAGGCCCACGTGGATAATTGCTCTATATTAAAGTCAGCTGATTTGGTACATTAACTACATCAACACAATCAAGTCACAGCAGTATCTAGTTAGTGTTTAATTGAGGAATAGATGTAAGCTGTGTCTATACAAAGGTTCTGGAATCTGAGGAAGTCAGAATTCTATTTACCTCACATGTTACTTTTTTTTCCATACTGTTGGCATATTTTGCTATTATGAGTCAATAGTTTCTTTCAAGAGCAGTCAAAACTGTTGACTAGTTGCCGGCAAAAGGGAGAGCAACAAAAATTGTTGACTTTGGCACCATATTTTACAAATTTTAAGTAACAATATTAATAATATTGCATTCAGGAATTCTAGTCAAGTATAGAAGTGTATGTTCACACTTATTTTGGTAATATCACTATTATATGATATTTTCAAAAGCAAATTGTTAAGGGAACCCTATTGGGTATCTTAGTCCATTTTATGTTGCTATAACAAAATACCTGGGGCTGAGGCTTATGTAGCTCACGTTCTGCAGGCTGGGGAGTACAAAAAGCATGACCCTGGCATCTGCATGCTTCTGTTAAGGGCTTTCTTGCTGCATCACAATTTGTTAGAGAATCGAAAAGGAAGTGGACACAGGAAAAGAGGCAAGACCCAAGGGATGTCCTTCACTTTAAAACAACTCACTGTCATGAGAATGAATTCATTATCCTGAGAACTAATCCATTCTATCAAGAGAAAGGACTCAGTACCATGAAAACAGCACCGAGCCATTCATGAGGGGATTCACTCTCATAGCCCAAACACCTCCCACTAGGTCCTACCTTTCAACACTGCCACATCAGGGATCAAATTTCAGCATGAATTTTGGTAAGGACAAACCATATCCAACCATAGTACTGGGATCTTTAATTATTAAAATTGCCAGTTCACCACATAAGATCTTAAATTATCTAGGCCAGCTTTTCTTTTATTTTCTATGCAACAGGCTTTGGAATCTAAATCAAGAATTCAGGCAATTTCCTTTTTGCAGACAATCATGGACCCATTTGGAGGCGTATTGGTGCAGAATGAAGATGGCTGTTTTTTTTCTGAGTGAAATATATGTTAGGCTTGGTTAACAAAATAACAGATTCAAACGTTACTTAATCCTTTAGTCAAAGCTCTTCGGAGTGCTAACATTTCAGGGCTTGTCAGAGAAGTCAATCCCAAATTAGTTGTGTTGTGATTTCCTGGAATGCAAGGGCCATACCTAAAACATTTAAATCATCAATGCCTTAGTAAAGTCTAATAGAAAATAAATTATTAAAATTTAAGAATTTCTAAAGACTACGCTTATCTCCTTAAGGAAATGACTTTATCAAAATTAAATTGTATATAACAGCCATGAGAAACTACTATATGAAGAACATTTTTGCATCTTCTCAAATATACATTGGAATGTCTTGCCCATAATATTAACAGGGGCCTGTTATGTCAGTAGCCACGTGATAACTCTCTCTATTAATATTCAGATAAAAGATAGTTTTGGTGACAGGTCAATTCAGTTCAGGAACCATGTATTTAGAGCCTAAGGTCAAAGACACTAGGGTAGGCCAAAGGGATGCTAAGGTGGAAAAATAATTGGTTTTCTGCCCTGAAAGAGTTTAAAGGTACATATAAATTTCTTCTCATGAGAATATCAATGACCTTACTTATTGCTCTTTCCTTTTTGCTTTAACTGCTAAAAAATACAGAGCTAAATTTTATGTCCTCCTCCAGTAACACATTTCTGGGAGCATTTATGTCTTCATTTCTTTAAATAAATGGTCTCTGACTTTGTTTTTAAATTATTATTTTTTTATTTTTGCTATTTATTATTTTAGCTGCTTCTTTTTCAGAAGGAAGTGACATTTTAAATGAAACTTTAAAAATTGAAATAGTATTTAATAATATTTTCTTCCCAAATTATGTATCATATTATCTTTAGGCATTGAACATTCAACAATGCTACAGTATAAAGGATATTTTATTAAATTTTATATAATTTTGTAGTTTTTAAAGAAATCTTATTGTAAATAAAATTATTAAGTAGTGTCAGAAGATCAAACAGATTTTCCATTTTTTCTTTAAGATTTAATTAAAATTATAAAAAAATCATTAAAAAATAACTGGTAGAAACATTATAAATCTTTTAATGATGTTTGCCTTTTTAAAAAGAAAAAAAAAGCACTGTCTTATAAAGTAGCATTATGTAGGCTGCACATGGTGCCTCACACCTGTAATACCTGAAATTTGGGAGGCCAAAGCAGGAGTATCACTTGCAGTCGGGAGTTAGGACCAGCCTGGCCAACATGGTGAAACCCCATCTCTACTAAAACTATTAAATTTATCCAGGTATGGTAGCACATGCTTGTAATTCCAGCCATTAGGGAGACTGAGGTGGGAGGATTGTTTGAACCTGAGAGGTGGAGGTTGCAGTGAGCTGAGATTGCACCACTGCACTCCAGCCTGGGTGATGGAGTGAGACTCTGTCTCAAAAAAAAATTTTTTTTAAAGCAGCATCATGTAAAAATGAAGAGGAATTTGACATTTATTGTATTATTTCTATGTGCCAGATACTGTATAAGCATTTTACTTAATTCATCTTATCTATCAACTCTATAGATGATTAGGCAAGAGTGCAGCATTTGCATTCTATGAGCCATCTGCGGAGTTAGGCATTTCAAAAATATTTGAATACTTACAGCAGTTAATATTTAAGCAATCCTATAAATTTAATTGACCCAATTTTTTTATGTAAAGGTGAGCCTCACAGAAGTTAAGCAACTGGGTAAAGGCTAGACAGCTAAAAGCAAGAAACCAGGTGTGGTAGGGAAAATTTTAAGATGATCCCCAATGATCTACATGCTTGTACAATTCCCTCCCCTTTCGTGTGAGCAGGACCTGTAACTGGAATTTCACCAACAGAATGTGGTATAGTTATAGGACATCACTGCTGTGATTATGTCATACGGAAAAGGTGAAGAAGTTGGGGAGATATAATTAGGATTCCTAAATCAGCTGACTTTAGTTAATCATGGGGGATGTTGGTTAGTTCTGACCTAATCGTGAAAGGCCTTTAAACACCTGTCTAGAAGTAAGAGAGAAGCAGAAGCAGGTGCTTTCTTTGGTCTGAAAGAGCAAAATGCATGTGTAGAGAGGGCCATGTGACAGATAACTTCAGTCCTACAACCACAAAACACAGAATTCTGCCAGCAACCAGGAAGTTAGAAGAGGACCTGGAGCTGAAAATGAGATTGTTATCCTGGTCCCACCTTGATTTTAGCTTCCTAACACCCTGATTCAGGCACCTAGCTAAGCTGTGCTTAGACTTCTGACCCACAGTGACTGTGAAATAATAAACGACAGACGTCGTTTAAAGCCACTGAATTTGTGGTAATTTGTTATGCAGCAATAGAAATCTTATGTTCCAGGTGTGACTGATTTAGAATCCTATCATATTTCCATTACACTGTTTTCACTTTTTTTTTAATGACACAGGGCCTACGCTGTAGTTGTCTCACAACAGCTATTACCCCATCATTCTTTTTTTTCTATCATAACATTTTTCCAGCTTCCCCTGCAGTAAGGTATGAAAAAGTAAATACATTCAAGTCAGAAAGACATAAAGGGAAGTAATGTGGGAGGCTTTAGGAAAAGATTTTCCTCCTTGATAAATGGGAAAACCATTTGAGGAGATATATCATTTGCTTCTTCCTTTCTTTGATGTGGTTGTGTGAGGATCCAATTTTTTGAAAGTGCAGCCACCACATTGTGTCTCTAAAGGGAAGACCGAAGACGAGGAGGGATGCTAAACAGCAGCTCTGCCAGTACCAAACTGCTTATAAGCAAACACATTGTGATGTGAGAAAATAAATCCCCAATGTTTTAGCTTTGTGTGACAGTAGACATAAGAGTCTAGCTGGTAGAACATGCTTGCAGTTGAAACAACTGTATTTGTCAGCGTTCTACAGAGAAACAGAAAAAATAGAGTGTGTGTGTATGTGTGTGTGTGTAGAAGATATTTATTTTAAGAAATTGATTCGTATAATTATACAGACTTGACAAGTCCCACATCTGATGCGGGATTCTGGCAGACAGGAGACTCAGAAAGAATTGCAGTTTGAGTTGAAAAGCAATCTGCTGTAGAAAGAGGAAGAACTGATATTACAGATGAACTATGAAGGTTGTTTGCAGAAGAATTCCCTCTTGATAGCAGGAGATCATCCTTTTACTCTTAGGCTTTCAACTGACTGGATAAGGCCCACCCACATTATGGAGGTCAATCTTCTTTATTCAAAGTCCCACCAATGAAAATGTAAATCTCATCCAAAAACAACATCAGATTAGCACTCAGAATAGTATTTGATCAAACATCTGGGCATCATGACTCAGACAAGTTGACACACAAAATTAATTATCACAGCATTCTAACTGATAAAGGAAAAAAAGATGCTTTGTATGTTTTATCTTGATAACTCTACATACTTCATGAGAAAAGAAAATTTAGCTTTAGCAATAAAAACAGCTGTCATTTACTGAGTGATAATTTTGTGCTAAGTTTATTTCACTTTTCATAAATTATTTTATTTAAAACACTTGTCAAGATTATAAGGGGTTTAAAATCTTTTATTTATCTATTCACCAATTATTTATTTAGCACTTAAAATGTGCCAAAGATGGTTTGGGGGGCATGTGCATAGGATTAAACCAGAAAAAGTCCCGGCCCTCATGAAACATATATTCTAGTGAGTTAGGTCAAACGGTAAGCCAATAAACAAATAAATGTGTGACACAATGCTAGCTAATGATTAGTGCTATGAAGAAATATATAATAGATTATAGTACAAAGAAAGAAGACGTGGTGTATTTTAAGGAAGCAATATGTTAATAAATGATGTGAGGGAGTGAACTCTATGTGTATCTGAGAAAAAAAAAATGACACTGGTAGAGAGAGGAATACATGCCCTAATTAGAGTGAGTTCAGCGCATATAAAGAACATGAAAAGGCCAGCGATCATTATTAGGATCGAGTAAGCCAAGACCAGAGAGTTAGGAGATGATGGCAGACATACCTGAAAGCAAATCATACATGAATAGATTCATTGGGAAGTTTTAAGGAAACTACTGTGATCCAATTAATGCTTAAATATATTACTTTGTCCCCTGTGTGGAGCTGGACTGAAGGGAGCTAAGGGTGGAAGCAAAGATGCCGTTAGCCATTCCAGCAGAACAGGACAGAGATGATGGAGGCAGGGAGCTGGGTGACAGAGGCGGAGGGGTGATTGTTGTCGACTCCTTTTCATAGACTAGGAAGATGAGCTTGGGAAATATTAAGAAAATGACTCAGGGTAACAGAAAAACAACTTAGCAAAACTAAAATTAAAAGATAAAAATACCTGAACAATGAAGAATCTTTCTTCAAGACAAAATGGATTAGAAAGACAGAGGCATTTTTAGATCTTCTACTTCGTAGGAGAATAATGATGTTTTGTTTTCTCTTGACCAAGATGGTTGAAATGACATCACTTAAGCAAGAATTTAAATCTGGAGAGGGCATAATTATTTAATATATAAAGTCTCAAGATATGTAAATACAACATTGCTGATCACTCATTGCAAAACAAACATACTAAGGTTGATACTCACACCCTTTCCCCTTTCATTTTAACATACTTTCCAAACTATTTAGTGAGAATTATTGATTATTCAATGAGAATATCTTTTGTAAAATGATGACCTGGTAAATACACACACATAACTGAATCAGCCATTTCAAGAAATAGTATTATACTCACTGTTCATGATGAACTCTAGAATTTTTAATTTGATTTTATTTTTTAATGCTAGTTGCAAACCCCTAACTTCATTTTAAAACATACTAATAGATCAGTGATTAACGTCTCAAAAGCAGTGGGGCAGAAACATAGAGAAAAGTTGTAAATATTCAGCTTCTGTGCCCATTTGTGTCTTTCCCAACTTGGGTGCAGGATTATTACACAGTTCTTCTGAGACCAATTCATAGCCCAAGAGCAACTGGGTTCATATCTGTGACAGCAGGAACAGTCTCGGAGGCCTCTCCTTGACCTTTTTAATCTCTTATTACATTTGCTTTTGTCAACAGGTAGCCACCTGTGGTAGTGTGACAGAGTTAGGGACCTCAGACTTAAATGGTCTAAGACGGAACCAGGGGCAGCAGCTCCTTATCTGGCTGTCCAGGGCCAGAGCCCACCTGCCCCTGCTGCCCACTGGTAAAGGACCCATCAGGGAATAGTTAAGAGCAGGAGCTCCAGAAGGCAGTGCCAACCTCTAGCCCTGCTCTAACGTGTGTTGTGCAAGCTTTGAGGGTTGCCTAACTGTGCTTCAGTTTACTTAGTTTTGTAATAGCCCTAAAGGATCTCACTCAGAGGGTCACTGGGCTAGCAAATGAGTTGATGAAAGCAAAGGGCTTAGTCAAAGCTTGCACACATTGAGTACTCAGTTGATAATTGCTGTTACTAGTAGTAGTAGCAGAGCAAGGGCATGATGTCAGGGAAATGGCGCAGAAGAGAGTGATTGAAACATGTTTTCTTATTCTTTACTACTGCCAAATTTAGGTGCCTATTATAACCAAATAAATATGAAAAAGAGTAGAGTTGAAAGAGGACTTGACCTCTATCAGTCTGACCCTTTTATAAATCAGGATGCGCAGAAATATTATTTCACAAAATTTTAACTTAAAGGAACCAGGCCAATTAATTTTTTTTTTGCCAAAAAGTAAATAGAAACTGCTAGTAAATTTTCAAAAATTAAGAAACTTTTTTCTCTCTCTATATATATTCTAATATATATAGTATGTAATAATATTTATATATTATATATTAACATTATATAATATACAACATATATGTTTATAAATATTCATATAGCATAAATATTATATACAATATAAATGTTATATTATAAATTAAATATTTATATAAATATATTTAAAGATTGGCAAGATTACTTTTCAATACTATTAAGATAATCCTTTCTAGTAATAATACTTAGAATGAGTGAATACTCAAACATGCACACGCATGTGCACACAGACACAGAGTAATTTAATAAACCCTGGAATTAAATTACTTATTGTTTCTCACATACAATGAACTTGGAGAACTGTTTCTGTCAATCCCACTATATACTTATGTAGCTGTATATTATTGGCAGCTGATACCTGAGATTTAATTGGACCCTGACCACAAGGTAATACATACAGATGGTAATATCTAGAGGAATCACTAATGCTAACGCTCAAACAATAAAGTCAAGTCTTCCATGAAGTTAAGTGGAGTTAATGCTTGTCTAAAGTGTGTACTAGTAGATAATGACTTAAATTCATATATGCATATGTGTGTAGATATATTTATATAGAAAGAGAGAGGAGATAAGTAAGTAAAAAGATATTTTAAAATTTTGAAGTTAATATATACATTGAGTTAATAGTAGCGAGCATCACTTAGCTATTTAGTAGAATAGTGGGCATTTTTGCATATTAGTGACAGCTATTGAAAAGAGAATCATATTCTAAAATTCATAATTTTAGAATATGATATATATTTAGTATGTATATATCTATTACTGTATCTACATGTATATATGTGTGCATACACTGCATGTTTATATATATGTATAACTGTATATTGATATGTGTGTGTGTATATACATGGATACATGTATGTAGAGTGAAAGAGAAAGAAAGAGAGAGAGGAGATGAGTAAGTAAAGGGGTATTTTAAAACTTTGAAGCTAGTATATACATTGGGTTAATAGTAGCAATTGTTTAGATATTTAGTAGAATAATGTGCATTTTTGCCGATAGTGACAGCTACTGAAAAGAAAATCACATTTTAAAATGATGATGATGAACATTTTAGTCCCAAATATTCTGGTTTGTTTATTAATATGCTTTCTAACTAAGTTCAACATTCAAAATAATAAATTAAAATAGATAGGCAAATATATTGATGGAATCATTGATAACATATGTTTCTGAATACACACACACACACACACACACACACACACACAATCAAGACTTTTAAGAATGTAGAGGCTGCTTGTACCCAATTAATTAAAACATGGCTCTTCCTCTAGAAAGTTTTCTCTGAAATTGAACCAGAAGTACCTGGGTGACACTAAGTTTAAGAGAGAAACTCACATTTCATAACTGAAATTCAAAGAATAAGATGACT
Organism: Cebus imitator; assembly: GCF_001604975.1. Lineage (NCBI taxonomy): Eukaryota > Metazoa > Chordata > Mammalia > Primates > Cebidae > Cebus > Cebus imitator. The sequence goes on along the minus strand of NW_016107461.1, from coordinate 1,710,368 downwards.
TTGATTAGTTCATTATAATCTGGTGAAGGAAAGAGACTACCGGATACAAACTATTTTAAAAAGACATAATTTTTTTTTTTT
>NW_016107461.1:1625962-1705092 GCF_001604975.1 Cebus imitator | reverse complement strand
CCGGACCAGTGTATTTTGTACGGAGAACCGCGGCTCCGGGGCGCCGACAAAGCAGCCACGCGGGGCAAAGCAGCCGCGCGGGGCAAAGCAGCGGCGCTGGCCGAAACAGCCGCGCTGGCGACCGTGGAGCACCTCTGCCCGGGAATTTCCTAGTCTGTGGGCAATAAAAACACGGCGTCCACTCACCCTCTGCGCTTTCACTGGGAGCTGCAATCCTGAGCTGTTCCTAAATGGCCATCTTCAAGTTGGTCTAAAAAGACATAATTTAAAAGCTACAAGAGGCTGGGTGCAGTGGCTTACGCCTGTAATCCCAGCATTTTGGGAAGCTGAGGCAGAAGGATCACCTGATGTCAGGAGTTCAACACTAGCCTAGCCAATATGGTGAAACCCCATCTCTACTAAAGATACAAAAAAATTTAGCAAGGCATAGTGGCGCATGCCTGAAGTCCCAGCTACTCGAGAGGTTGAAGCAGGAGAATCACTTGGACCCAGGAAATGGAGGTTGTATTGAGCCAAGATTGTGCCATTGCACTCCAGCCTGGGCTACAACAGCAAAACTCCATCTCAAAATAAATAAATAAGTAAACAAAAGCTACAAGAAAAAAGGTTTCCCAAAACTATAATTCACATCAATAGGATTTGAATCCATCTAATTTATGCACTCATAAATAGGAAATAGAAATTTCAATCTAGATATTTTTCTTTTCACATCATTTGATTAGTTTAATGCTGCATTTTTTAAAATTACATTCATTGTTTTTAGAGGGCTTCTGCATTTGGTTGAGCAGTACACAGACTTACTGCCTGGGATGAGACTAAGATGCGCCTACAGAAAAAAGATGCCTGTTTTTGTTGCTGTTGTTTTGTTGTTGTTTAACTTTAAGTTCTGGGTGCAGAATGTGTACGTTTGTTACATAGGTATACAGGTGCCATGGTGGTTTACTACACCTATCAACCCGTCATCTAGGATTTAAGCCCCACATGCATTAGCTATTTGTCTTAATGCTCTCCTTCCCCGTGCCCCCTACTCCCTGACAGGCCCTAGTGTGTGTTGTTCTCCTCCCTGTGTCCAGGTGTTCTCATTGTTCAACTCCAACTTATGAGTGAGAACATGTAGTTTCCTGTGTTAGTTTGCTGAGGATGATGGCTTCCAGCTTCATCCATGTCCCTGGAAAGGACACAGTCTCAATTTCTTTTTATGGCTGCCTAGTATTCTGTGGTATATATGTACCACATTGTCTTTATCCAATCTATCATTGACCGGCATTTGGGTTGGTTCCATGTGAAAAGACACCTTTCTATAGTTCACCCGCTGGGCAGGTCCACCTTTTACAATTCACTCAAAAGCTCCTTTTGTGCTAATTGTGCCCCTAACTGTTTTATGTGACTATTTGTCTAAATAACCCAGCTAAATATATGGATGTGTGATGGGTGGTGGTATGGAAGTAGAAGCTTAGAATTATTGAGTAGTTTCAGTTTGTGAGGCCAGGCCCTTGCAAATTAGGAACCTCATATTCCATATCAAATCTTTATAGCTTCAACTTTTGTAACAGGCCCTTCTGAAGCAACCAGTTCCATGCAAACTTCCACGAGCTTCAGACAGCAACCCTAAGACTACAACACACACCTCTCCCTTTCTGACTAGAGCTTCTTGGACACCTTCTTAGTATGAACTGGGTGCTCACTCATGGATGTACAACCCTGGAATGTGAGAGAAGGAATGCACATATCAACAACTGTTTGCCAGTGAGAAGGAACCAATGGGTAGACATTTATGTTTGAGCTATATTTCATGAGTCTCTTCATATCATCCTATAACATTGGGCCTCAGTTGTCCACAGTGATGGTCAATTTTATATATCCCTTTATTGGCTGCCTTTCCTTTCCTGATTCACTCTCCTATCTCTTACTCCCACTCCCCAGGATCATGTCCTAAATAAATTACAACACAAAAACCTTTGATTCAGGCTCCACTTCTGTAGGAACTTAACCTAACACTCAGATCTTTTATGATCACGTATCCTTGATGGAACATCTTAAAGAACAATTGATAGGAAACTCCAATACACACATTTATAGGTCAGTGTAAATGTGTATGTTTCTGTGTTACTACAATTTCAAGAAATTATAACTTTTATCAAATGATTCAAAAATATATTCTCTTACATACTACATAGCTCAGAGTAGGAAGCTGAGATTGTATCCTCTTGTATCCCATTGTCAAGTCCATTTCTTACTCGGCTCCTATTGTACAAATCCCTTCCACATGGCTTTCTTCGTTCCACCCTCTTCCCTTGCTCACTCTATCAGATTTTAAGCTCCTGTTACATGCCTCAGTCTTCCAAGTCTTTCTTTAAATTATTCATTTCAAACAGCAGTATTAAAGTGTTATAATGTTTGTTTTCTTATTACAAAGGCAATATATTCTTTAAAAGATACTTTAAAAATTACAGATAAAATTTTGGGGAAAAGCCGCAAAAATTAACAGTAAGTACAAGCCCATGATGTAATCAGTGTTATCCTTTGGTAATTAAACTTCTATATTTTTATGTTCATATTTTTTTCCTAAGCAGGAATATAATGTAAAGAATGTTTCATAATGGTTTTAAACAACTGAAAACATCATTAACTTTTGAGATAATAAATATCCTTTCATAGTGTTTTCTGGCAGCCTAGTTCCTCTTCATTCATTTGTTCATATATTCAGCAGATATTGTTTTAGAATTGCCTAATTTCCAAATTCTATTCTAAGTATTGTAGATATAATGACCCAGTCTCTGTCATTATTGACTTTATATATAATGATTTCTCAGTATTAACAAAGGAATATTAACAAGTATGCTAAGTGCTAAGAGGAGCACAGTGCTAAGAGGGTATAGAACATAACCTATTCCTGGATCAGGAAAGAGAAACCTAGTATTATATTTCCTTCAATCAAATTCTTGGACATTTACTTTGTTTTTAATGTTTCATGATTTTTTTTAAAAAAAGCTCCCCAGTGTGCATCCTTACAGATAAATCTGAACATAATTTCCTAATGACTACTTGAGAATAAATGTATACAAGAGAAATTGAAGGGTCAAAATATATGTACCATTTTAAGAGATCTAATTCTTATATACGTTTTATATATGCATCCTACAGAAAGGTTATACCACACTGCAGCAGATCACCCACTGTGCTCATTCTTAAGTGTTTTCTTTTGCCCCATCAATAATGGATATATTCTCAAAATCTCTCTCACTCTCTCCACCCTCCTTCCCTCCCTCCTTTCTTCCCCATAAATAGATGCCAATTACCTACTAAGTAGTTACAGTTTTCAGAGAGAGAGAGAGATTGAGTTTTAAACTAATTTGTCCTGCATTTATTAAACTTGACTGAAATAAGAATCCCTTATGGGGCACATATAAAACCAAATTTCTGGTCCCCTAAAAAAATCTTCAAGGGAAGGCACTGAAAATTTTTATTTTTAAAAGTGCCAAGTTTTCTTTTTATAAAGAAAAAAAAAAAAAAAAAATGGAAACTTATTCATGAAAATGTCTGTTAAAATGCCTAAAGAACAGAAGGCTATATGGATTGTGAACTCCATTCTTATCAAAGAAACCAAGAATAATTATGTTCTGTCTTAAGGTCATCGGAGAAGCATGTTCTACAGAAAATGTAGTATTTCTTTGGTCTAATACTCAATGACTGCAAAACTATGGCTGCAAGGACCTGCTCTGTCTAAACTTTGAAAGTGGAATTTATTAGAAAGTTCAAGAAAAAGCAGGTCAAACTGGTATCAGTATTTCTTTTCTGTATTTATTCTCTTTCAGACAAATTAATGGTGAAGAGAATATCAAATCGAAATCAGTGAAGCAATTAATGAAGTTTTTCTCACTATACGCACAGAAGGAAGTGGCTGTGCTCTGCAAGGGAATCCGTATTAAACATTTATGAAATGTGTATCATATTCTACAGTACCAGGTCCTTGCCTAAATTGAAAATAAAGAGTTTACAGTTTCCTGTAACAGCCCAGTTATCCAATTTGGGAGCAGATTTATTTTTAAAAAATTATGAAGTCTAATATACTGCAGTGAAGACATATGCAAAGTACTGCAGGATTATTAAACAAGTCTGGCTGAAAGATGATCAAATGATTGCACTTAGAAGATCACTCATGATACAGAGATGCTGAGTTTAGCTTCTAAACCTAAGTGCAATTTTTACAAATAACTTGCAAATTCATTAAGTCCATCAGCATTTTCTAATAGCATTTTCAAAGAAAATACACAATTATAAAGCCCTGGTTATTACTTCCTGTGTGCAGACAAACAGCTCTTCATTAAAGAGACAGTATCTCTTAGTGACACTTTGTTCTTACCAAGCAGTGATCATTAAACTACTTGCTTAGCAAGCTTTTTTGGAAACGAAGGGAAACACCACCAGAATGAACTGTAATATGAACAATATGTAATTTAATGCTTGCACATATATGCTGGTATTCTCACTGCTGTTTTTCAATGTGTGTGTAACTAAGTGTAATGCAGTTAGGCATACTTTTCTGTCCTCATAGTAGAATTTTCCTTAGTCTATAAATCTCTCATGCAACAACACTGCTTAAATCAACTCAAAAATATCAACAGACACTGGCAGTTAATCTATACATCTTTCGTTAGCACATAACCTGCTTATAAATTGTCTACTCACAGTATGGCGGAATATGTTATATAAAACACATGATGCTTTCTTCCATATAATAAATCCTTGTCAGTGGAATGCCTTTGAATATTGGCTTCAGAGAATACAGAAGTAAGTACATTTGAACCAATAGATTATTAATTAAAGTGTGGTCCTCTACATTCATGCAAGTTTTAAATTATTTAACATCTCTGTGGTAGATTTCTAAATGGTGAATTTCTCTTTATTTCAAAATTATTTAATGCAGTTCCAAGTAAGGCTTATCAGCCACGACTTCAGGAAACTTTCACAATCACATTCCAAGAACTAATTCTAAAAAGCAGAGCATTTCAGAGTATTTCAGAGATAAATTTGTGAAGAAACAAGAACACTTTAGAATGGGTAAGATTTCTTCTGTTTGTACAAATTCCAATGCGTTGGCTAATCTTGTTTTAACAGTGACCAATAGTGACGCTTTCACTGCTTCCCTCTTGGAAACCAGCATCCAAACTAGAAGTTTTCATAAATAGACAGTAAGTTGCAAATAATATGATGAATTCAAGACAGAGGATTTGGGGACTCTGTGTAAACATTTGACTACCAAAATATTCCAAATGAAGCAAACGCTTGGGCAGCCCTCCACTTTGCTAGGACTAAATCTGGCAAGGGCTGCCTTCGTACTTAAATAGAATATAGGGAAGAGGGGCTGGACTCCCCAAAACACTTGCACAGAAACATATCATTGCTAGGAATATATGACCAAATAAAGATTTTTGAAAATGTTTACATCATTATAACTAACCCAAAGCTTATTTATAAATATTTTAAACAGAAGGTCACTGTAAAACTTATGATAGTTCCCTAGCTGATAAGGAAGTTTAGAGGAGAAAGAGGTAGGCAGGAAGAAGCAGTGGGAATTTGGTGACATGGGGAGATAACTAATAAACATTGTCACTGGCCTGTTGCCAGATCATTTGGGAATCACTACTGCACTAACAAAAATGTTTTGGAAAATTTTGAAATGAAATTCATGTTTATTTCTGAATTCTGTGGTTCAGCTGGCAGGGAAAGATTCAACTGAGAAATTGATTTACCAAACATTCATTTTATTTATAAATGACTTCAGCAGAAATATGCTTTAAAGTTACAGATTTAGGGATTTTTATTGCATGTAACTAGCCTGTGAATTTCAAACAAAGAATGAAAAGTTTCCGTTAATACTTTAATCACAAGTATTAACCTTATATTTCAAATAACTCGAAATGTGGTGTATACCTGGAATGCGGATTCCATATTTTTGAAGGGTCATATCATCCAAAACTAAATCCAAACTTTTTTTTTGAAGTTGTAGCTAACAATCTTATTTGGTACTTGATACATTTTTATGATCCATTATTTGAATTACTATGGTAAAATAAATACTCAAAGGATGGTGACTGTGGTTACTACTCCTAACATAACTCTCAGAAGGCTGGAACTATCTCTCTAAAATTCAGTCACTTTTTGAGGGTAATATCCTCCTTCAGTTTTACCCTCTGTTCCTCTGATCCACAGTGTAATGCCTTCTTCTTTGATAACATATTCCAAGAAAACCCCACTATATTTCCTGTGTCATATGTTCCCTAAATCTGGGCCATCACACTTAATTAAAGTGTTCTCTCCCAAGTTTAAACCATTTCTCATCTGAGCCATACTGAACAACCGATGATTTGGTATTTTCTATCATCTGTCAATGTATGGTCTATTTTACTAAGTGCCAAAAGACAGATAAGATGAGGACACATAATTATGAATACACTGATTGCTATTTTTAAGAGTATTAAATGCTGCAGAGATTCATCAGAAGAGATTATATCCAATTCATTTAGAAATTGAACTGAGGAAAAACTTTTTAGATAAAATAAAACTTGAACTGGCATTAAATAACCATGCCCAAATTAGAGACAGAATGGTAAAAATACAATATAACACTCTAGTTAAAAATCCTTTCCATAGCCTTCGGAATCCCATTCCAACGTGGAAGCACAGAATATAAGGTCCTGCCTGCCTTTCCGTCCCTTCATCTTACCATAACTTCACTTTGAAGTATATGCTCTTGTCATACTGAACTATGTTCAGTTCTAAGTAGAAGGCACACATTCTTGATTTCGTGCCACTGAATTTGCAACTTCCATGGTTCAGAATATACTTGAGTATCTCTCTTTCTAGTTAACTTTCCCTCTCCACGACCTGGCCTGGCCAACTCTTACTTAACAGCAAAAAACTCGTTTCAAACCTCATTTCTTCTGGGATGCTCCTCCATGACAGTTCTTTTCTTCTTTTCTTTTGCTTTCGTTTCTCTCTCTCTCTTTCTCTCTCTCCCTTCCTTCCTTCCTTCCTCTTTCTTTCTTTCTCTTTCTTTCAACCTTTTTCTTTCTTTCTCTTTCTTTCTCCCTCTTTCTTCCCTCCCTCTTTCTCTTTCTTTCTGTCTGTCTTTCTGTCTTTCTTTCTGTATTTATTTTCTTTCTTCTGTGCATGTTCTTATTCCAAGTGCTTCTAGGGCATTTCTTGAAAACTTTCCCTTTGTTATAATACTGTTTTTCTTGGATGTTGGGGGCAGACAGTTGAAGTAATTATACTGTACCTCTCAGTTCAGGCCCCTTTATCACCATTGGTGTGAACAAAACCCTTCTCTGGTTTTAGGTATTTATTTATTGCTTTTTAGCTCCTTGCCCATTCTTATCCCTACTTTCATTATATGCAATCACTCATTCTGTTTAGTAAGTATAATTTTGTTTGTGTATTTTTACAAAATATATACCTCAAATACCTTTATTTACAAACTTATACAAATGTGCTGGGTTTTATTTTTCATTTCTTAGTTTAACAAAATATTATGTATATACTACGCATTCATGTTGCTGTTAATCCATGTAATCTGTTATACTTAATTGCTATACATAATCCACAGCGAGCATTTACTCTCTCAATACTACATATCTGGATTGCTTAGAAGAACCTGCCATCACACACACACACACATGCATGCTCCCACATGCTCACACTCACATATACACATATCCACACATATACACATACACATACACACTCACTTCATGCACATATACACATATACAATTCTGCAATGACAATGCTCCTAGATGCCCCATCATGAATTTGTAAGCACCTCTTTGGTAACGAACTCAGGCATGGAACTGCTGAGTCATCATCTGTTTTATAATTAATTTATCCACAAAGTGCCAGACTGTCTTCCAGAGTGACTAAAGCTTCCCAAATCCTCACATCTCTGCCATCACTTGGCTTTATTGAGCTTTCTAATTTTTCCAGTATAATAATGTGTAAAACATCTTTACTGAAACAGAAACAACTCCTTGACACTGAAGCTGAATGGTGTCTCTTATTTGTCCACCTATTATGTAATAGCCTGTAAAATGGTAGAGACCATTAAAACCCAAAAGTGATGAAAACATATTTAAAAAATGAATATTTCAAGAAAGCAAGTCTGAAAGTGAAAAGCAGAGATAATATTACCTAAATCAATTAAACGAGAAATTGGCTAAGGTAAAATAGCTATGACCCAATTTCAATTCTAACTCCATGGTCATTTCCATATAACAGAAGGCAATGTCTTTATGTCTCAAGTGTTAAAAAATTATTATAAAATATTACATACTTCATTCTTTTGGTAGGAATAGGGATCAATAGCTCCAGGTCCTTTTAATATCTCACTAATTCTAAGCTACCTCTGTGATAGGTAATGTGACATTAGACTTTTCACAGTTATCATTAATGGGAATCAGAGGTGTTTTAGTAAACTATTCTTTCCATCAGTCAGATGAGCTTCTCAGCATGTTCAGCCTCAGCAAATTCATCTGCTCAGCAGGTTCTAAATGCCTGCTCTAGTTCTCCAAACTTCATGATGCAGGGGTTAAAAATCATGACACAAAACTTGTCAGCACAGCCTGCTAATTCACATATATCAGGATTGCCCAGTGAATTGCCTGAGGAATTCTTTGTTTGCTTTGTTCTGCCCTTTTCAAAGTCTTCATTAATTTATACATTCAAAAAGTATTCTTTGAAGTATTTTCTAAGAAATAATTTAATCCATTTGTTGTTGATTTATATCTTGTTCATTACAAAAAGAATTTTAAGTGGCAAATCATTCATCACTTTTTATTTCAATAATACATTGAATTTATTCTTTTTTTCTATGAGCTGGAAATCTTTTTCCTAATGCTTTTTGTTCCTTACTAGAAAAAAGGTCACATGCATTTCTATGTGATTCACAGTGGTTCACAGTGAGGCAGCTCATCGCATTCTGGGGCTATCCCTTCTTTTATACGTACAGATTGGTTCTTTTCAGAGATCTTTTATTTTATCCTTTATAGATCTATATATAATTCTTCTTACTCTCCAGGCCTGTATAACAGAGAATTTCTAATCCTGTGTGGCTTAATTAGAAAGAAGCAGGCACACATATGGCTGACAGTCTTGGAATTAGAAGCTTTGAATGTGAGCTATTCTCCCATGAACTCCACTCAGCAATTTGGAGCATTCGATGAAGATTCTTTGGTTTCCCTATCCATAATTTACAGTAACATACCTGAATTTTAATATGAATATTCATTATTATTTATTGAACAAATACTTTCTACAGTGCTGTGTGCAAGGTACTGTTCTTAGCATTTTAAATATATAAAGCACTTGTATCCTCAGGACAAACAATCCTTTTAAGCAGGCACTAGTATTATGTCCACTTTGCAAATGAAAAAATTGGGCCCAGAGAGGGTACCTAAATAGTCCAAGATGACATAGCTTGTCAGTGTCGAAGCTGAGATTCTAACCTTAGCAGTCTAAACAGTTACTGGTCTAAATCTGTTTCTATGTAATGATCCCAAAATACACATGATTTTTAAAGCTTTCAGAAAAATTATATGGACCTACTATCATTGTGTATTTAAAAAGTAAAGCTTACTCTGTGAAAAGAAAGACAGATTCTACTCCATGAAGTCTAGATCATTCGTGGGTCTCTTCACTTTCCTCATTAAGAAGTTCTATTCCAACAACCTCCCAAACGTGTTCCATAGATTACAGAGCTACAGGACCAAGTGGGCAAACTCCCATGCCCTTCACTTCCCTGCCTGTCTTCTGTACTGAAACCATTACCCTTTGAAGCAAAAATACCATCCATACCAAGAAAGCATAGCATCATACATTTAAAACATTTTTTCAAATTTCATCCAAGGGAAAACTTACCCAAATTTAAGAATCATGGCATCAAGGCTTATGTATAATTCAATTATTTGGCATAGCAACTTAAAGGTTGCCTTTCTAGCACCAATATGTTATATTTTATTTTAAAAAGACAATCACACACCTTTTTAAGTTAACCTTTTTAAGTTAATAAGGATGCATCAATAAACACTTATGAAATAGTCACCAGCTGTCAAGTACCATGCAAGGACTAGGGAATGCTGAGGTAGAGAAGGCAATAACTGACCTCTGAAAATGCTTATACAGAAGCCAGAAAAACTGAAACCTGATATACATGCTGTGAACAAAGTGAGCTAAGGTTATTTTTATTGTTTTTATGAGCATACTTGAATTAAAAGCAACAGATGTGAAGCTTAGGATATTGTTTAAATAACAAAATAACCATAAGAATTTTTTAAATTAAGGATGTATATACATAGAGACTTCTTTTAGGTCTTGCATGAATGAAAATGAAACGACTTATAAGATTTAAATTGCTGTCTAAGATGAAGCTAAAGACATTTTGAAAACAACTCCACTGAACAAGATTAATACATTTGAACAATTAATTCAAATACAAATTCTATAGGAAGTCATCCAATTTTCAACATAGAAAACATGTGGGAAACAATGCATTATTTTGGATCTTTCTGATAGATGTGATTTTGTGCTAATTTAAACTCCTACAACATTCCTCAATGTAACAATATCACTAAAACACGAATAATGTAGTGATGTCATGAAAAGAACTGGAAAGTCTTTTGGAACAGAGATAATAAACATGTTATTCTATCTAGCCATACACTCAGATACAGAGTCAATTCCAGCAAAGGAAAAATCTTTATTATGTTTGTAACTTCAGTCTGAAGTGCTCACAGCTGGTTCTTATTCATTCTTCAGACCCAGCCTTAAAAATCTTCTCTTTAGATAAGGCTTTCTCTGACTTCCAATCTAAAGCAGGCTCATTATATTATCTCAAATCTGTTCTTTTATGGCACCTGCTGCAATTTTTCATCACATGATAACCTGTTTACTTATTTGATGGCTTCCTCCTAACTCAATTATATGCCTATGGATGAGAGACCTGTCTGCCTTGGTCATCACTATCTCCAGCACCTGGCATGCCACACTCCGGTTGAATCTTGAACAAGCAAATTAATGTGGTCATAATCTGCATTCTCAGAAATGTCTGAAATCCATCTGTGATTGATGGTATTCTTTTCAGTAGCTTAAGGACTTTTATTTTGCACACATCTTTATGCATACTTTAAACTTCCCCATTTAAACCTTTTAAAATATTAAAGTGCCAAACAGTGTTAACTGGTCATTCACAGAAGTACCTTTGGGAGATTATTTTATAATGCCATCCTTATTAATTTCCACCCTAAATCTTTTGTATGAGGGAGATGTTCTGACAGTAAGAAGTATGGACAAAGAAACAATAGCTGACAAAGTTCTTCTTTAGTTGAAGGACAAAAATTCATTAAAAAAATAAGTCTTACAAAGTAAGGAACATACAAAAAAACTGTACTGATTAATATCTCAAGAACAAAATGAACTCTTATTTTCTTTAACTGTTTAGCCACAGAAGAGCGAAACAATCTAGGAAGCAGCTGAAGACAGATTTGCAGCTTTTTATAGTCCAGTATTGGCTAAACAAAATATTACAGTGGCTATTTTCCCTCACATTTCACTATTCCATTCTAAAATTTCAAAGTAATATATTTTAAACTTCTGTAGTCCCCTTCTATTCAGTTTCAGCAATAAAGTTAATAGTATTTTCTTCATATATATCACAGCCATCCTGCTTTACCTATACTGACAGAAACATCTGTTTCAAAGAATCTGAGACATCAGATAAAATGGCAAAACTTAACCTGAATTTTATCCATGGTGCTGCCACGTAGGAACTAAATCTAGTACTTAAATTCAGGGTTTTTTTTTATTCATCTACAAAATGGGGATAATCATAAATTGTTAGAATTAAATAAAGGAATGAACATTAAAGAGCTCTTTAACTACAAATAACTCTACAAACATGGGTAACTATCATTATCATCTTTACTAGAACTCAATGAATTAAGGTCCCAGTTCAAAGGATTTCACAAATTTCTATTGTGTGTTAGTGCTGTAACTATTATATCCCACTTTAAAAGTTTTATTCCATTATAACACTTCTGATTTCTTGCCATTTTTACTCTCTCTGCTCCAGGTTAATTGAGACCAATAAGCTGATGGTTGAGTCTGGAGGAAGAAACTTGGCCCACGTAGTTCAGCCCTTCCTTCTCTTTTCTGGTAGTGAACTCAGTGGGAAGCTATGCATTTCCTTTACCTTGTTCCTCCACTGGCAGGTTCAGCTTCTGATGGAGGAGGCCAACCCCATCACTGACAATGACAAGGGACTTGGTAGCCAACATCCAATAGCCCACCAATGATTCATTCGTCCTGATACTTCTTCTTTGTATAGACCCCAACCACTCTGAATCTGGCTAACTTGCAAAACCAATAGAATAATGGAGAAATGACAGTGTGTGACTTTCTGAGGCAAAACCATAAGAGAAATTGTGACTTTTGCCTTGCTCCTTCTGGGAGAAGCCAGCTGCCATTGTTATGAAGACACTCAAACAGTCCTATGGAAAGGGACTGAGGAATACTGCCACAGCCTGCATCAATGTGTCAGCAATGTAATTAAGCCATTTGCAACGCAGATCCTCTGGCTTCAATCAAGCTTCAGACTACAGCCCAGGCTAACATTCTGACAACAACCTCACTGGGGACCCTAAGTCAGAACCATCGACTCCTGAATTCCTCATCAGGAGGAATTGTGTGATACTATATAATAAATATTTACTGTTGTTTGAAGCTGCTAAATCTTGAGGTAATTTATACACAGTGATAGATAATTAATTCAAGAGGTTTAATGCTACCAAATGTTGTTTCTGTTAGGAGACATAAGTTACATTCTCCAATATCAGCTTTAAATACCAAAGTTGAAATTTTACCTTCCAAATGTTGTACCTTTTGTGTTTTTGTTATTACTTCAGACCTTGAGTGAGGAAGAGGGGTTCCAGTTATGGGGTCCCCTAAAACACTCTAACATTATGCTTTGCATTTTAGCATTCATTCTCTATTCAACTAGCATTCTGTTAAACATTTACTAATTCCAAGCACTGTGCAAAAGTATTGAATGTCAAAAGAGTAAGAAGACTTTTTCCACTGACATTAAAGTTTGCATAGACTTATGAAAAATAGACATAATTACTAATAACTACTAAATTATATCATAGTCAATTCTCATAAACTAGTCAATTGACTATAGGGGCAAGAAGAGAAGGGTTCAGCTAGAAAAATTGATTTGGTATATTTAATTAAAAGTACCTCCCATATATACAGACAGTGTATGTTAGTAAGCCCAGCCCAAAGGGTTACCACACTTATAATAATCCTCTTTAAAGAGAGAAGCATGATGTTGAGAGCATAAACACTGGAGCAAGGCTGTCTCAATTCCTCTCCTGGCTCTGCCTCTTGGGACTGGTGTGATCTTGGGAAATTAACTTTTGGTGCCTTTTTCTGCATCTGTCAAATGAGGGTTAAATGGGTGAATATATGTGCAGTACATAGAATAGTGCCTCGCACCATATTATTGTTTGGTATGACTATTAGAATTTACAAAATATTTTCATAATGCTGACATATTCATGCATATAAGAGGCAAGTTATATGTTGTTGTTTTCATCAATTAGTTTGCCAAAACATATACTGAAGATGTCACCTAGTGTTCCAAGAGAAACTTTGTTTTCAAGAGAAAACTTTGCTCTTATCACAGCAGATTAGATCATGTGCTGGAATTCCTTGTGTTCATTTTTTGATGCACTACCCAGAATTACCTTACTAATGTTATCCTATGAGAAACAATTCAAGATTTTGTTATGCCTTTAAGCTCTCACATATATAGGCAACAATGCAAAATATATTGATTTTTTTATCTTGTTCAAATTCATACTTTTCAAATAAAAATGCTTTATTCTATATTCTAGTTCAAGTTGTTCAACAGTCCCTTTTTTTCTAATTGTTCTGTTATTACATTATTTATGGAATATAAATCATTTAATAGTTTTTGTTGAATAAGACATTTTACTTACTAAGCTATATATCTAAGGTGCAAGAGAGATAGCCTCTCCTACATTGTATTAACTACATTATGGCTTCTTTTGCTCACTATTGTTCAAAATCATAGAAATAAAAAAAAAAAAAAAAAAAAAAAATAAAAAAAAAAAAAAAAAACAGGAGAGAATAGAGAGGGAGTCACAAAGAATGTCTTGTACATAAATAAAAATGAGTTAATGAGCATGTTCCAATACAATGGACTAATATTTGTGTCCTCTCAAATTTAATACGTTGACATTCTAACCCCCAATATGATCGTATGAGGAGATGGAGCCTTCGTAAGGTAACTAGGTCATGAGGGTGGAGCCTCCAGAAGCTTCATCAGCTACATGTTAAATCCATCTGGTATTTACACTTCTTGTGAGGTCAAATAAAAATTCCATAAAGTTATATCCTGTGAAATGTAATAGAATCCACCTAATTCAGAGTTGTATTTAAAATGCTAAATGGCCCCATTTATTGTATGATGAGAATGATTTCAAATAACAATTTTAAGTTCAGTGTTATTTACAAATGAAAATGGAATAAAGGAAGGGAGAAAAAAATATTTGGTCAATCAGATTTGCAGTGTTGTACCCTAGAAATTGAAAGAAGAAATCAATGGAAAACTCTTTGTGATTTGTTTGCCTTTTCCAAACATATTGCATCATTCATCTAACCCAATTTAGTAACCTTATTTAAACTTTTTTCTTGATGTGAAGCACAAAGAACTTTGAGTTTGTTCTTTCTAATCTAGAGAATGAAAGGTCTTTAACAGTAACATAATCGAAATATTTCCAATAAAATTCTAAAATCAGGTACAATTAATATAATCACGATTCTACACAATAGAACTATCTCTGTGTTAAGAAACTGTTCGGAAAACATAAAAAGTGCATGCAGTGAAGTAAGAACTGGGGAAAAGTAAGAAAACACAAACCATGATTTCAACCTCTTCTGCTTTTTCTCTGCTATGTGTTTAAATCAGCTAAATATAAGAGTAAATAGAGGCTTCAGTGGCATATCTTCTATAAACAAATAAAATAAGATATTAAAACCAGAAACAGTATTCATAATAATTTTAAGATGTGAACTGATATCTTATAATAAATAAAATGCAAATCTATATTGAATAATCTGTGGACAATTTACAACAAAGAATAATGACTGTACATCAGCATTTGAAGCAATCACTAGTAAGCTTCAAAGAAAAGGAGTAAACTAACCATTCTCTTGGCAAAATAGATAGTAATTCACATTGTGTTCTTTGATAGTTCCCATCTACTTCAAAGGAACTTACCCACTGTCACTCACCCAACAACCTAGCTGGTTGGAAAGTCCTTAATTGGACTGCTAACACTGATGTTTTTAAACAGAGAATTTCAAAATGGATGGCACAAAACCTCACAATAAATATTTATCTCACTTTCTGCCTTTTCTCCAAAAAGACACTACTCAAATGAACATATTTTACTGGATAGAGACAGTTACAGTGTAGTAACCCTAGAGATATTATATGCTACTTGATTCTTAGTACATTAACACCAATATACTTAGTTATTTAAATGTTATTTTCCTTGTTGACATTCAGGCCTTGAAGAGCTTAATTATAAATCAAATACATTACGATACTAGCTGAAAGCTATGTCTGGCCTAGAATAGAAAGATAAGGCTG
Organism: Cebus imitator; assembly: GCF_001604975.1. Taxonomy (NCBI): domain Eukaryota; kingdom Metazoa; phylum Chordata; class Mammalia; order Primates; family Cebidae; genus Cebus; species Cebus imitator. Next base: position 1,689,359 of record NW_016107461.1, on the reverse strand, counting down.
TAGACATCAGAGAACACTAAGAAGTTGCTTGGGACAAGAGGAAGGACAGACATTATATTGCTGAAATAACTGCCTAAGACTGGATAATTTATTAAAAAAAAAAAATACAGTTTAACTGACTCACAGTTTCCCATGGCTGGGGATGCCTCAGGAAACTTAAAATCATCGCAGAAAGTGAAGGGGATACAAAACACATCTTATATGGTTGCAGGAAAGAGAGAGAGAGAGCACAGGGAAACACCAGATACTTATAAACCCTCAGATCTCATGAGAACACACTCACTGTCACAAGAACAGCATGTGGGAAACCACCCCCATGATTTAATCACCTCCCCTGAGTTCCCTCCCTGGACACGTGGAAATTACACTTCAAGATGAGATTTGGGTGGGGACACAGAGCCAAACGATAGCAGGCATGAAGACCACATGAGACCACATCATATCTATCTCAGAGTGGATTTACTACGTGTTTATGGATGATATCACTTTAAATGTGCTTTTGAATTTCAGTTGTATGTACAGTGTGTGGACCACATTCAACATTTTTTTCTTTCTTTAGGAAACAAGAATATTGACTATATAGAAACAAAGAGAATTCAAACACAAAAAGAATAAACATGTTTAGTCTTTATTTTCCTGTAAGAAAAGAAAAGTTGGGGTCGGGAGCAGTGGCTCACTCCTATAATCCCTACACTTTGGAAGGCCAAGGCTGGCAGACCACTTGAGGTCAGAAGTTTGGGAACAGCCTGGCCAACATAGTGAAACTCCATCTCTACTAAAAGTGCAAAAATTAGCCAGGCGTGGTGGTGCATGCCTGTAATCCCAGGTACACAGGAGGTTGAGGCACGAGGATCCCTTGAACCCAAGAGGTAGAGGTTGCAGTGAGCCAAGATCGTGCCACTGCACTCCAGCCTGGGTGACAGAGTAAGACTCCACCTTAAAAAAGAAAAATAGAAAAAAAAAACCTTCCACAGAAGTCAAAGACAATAAAGGTTCGCATGGATTTAGCCATAAAGTTTTTATTTCTAAAACATGGTTGCAACTGAAAGCAAACCGGGCTTTTATAAAATTTTCTTATCCAGAGCCTTTCCCTTGAAGAGCAACTTTCATTGTTTTATTTTCCAATCCACTGATTTTAATGAAATGCATCTGCCATGTTAAAGGGAACTGTAAAATGATAAACACATATAATACTGAAAACTCCAGTTGCTCACCAAGCATATTTTGCCATTTCTGCCACATGGTGTGCTTAAAAAAGAAAGTACAGCTGGGTTATTTCTTTATGTTCTCATAAAGCATTGAGCGATTCTTTTCTTCTTTTTACACAGAACCAAAACACAATTCTTAATGAAATATGTAATGGCATTTTTTTTTGCATGTACTCTGTACAAAACTTTCACAACAAAGCTTAGCACCATAAGAACTGGGTCACTGAAACAGTTGCTACAAGCCGTGTGTCCTGGATTTGTTCAATCCATTAGCATGATTGGATTTTAATTTTTTTCTGAGTCAACACAGTTCACTGACCCCACCATCTTTTACTAGCTGGATGGGAGTTTTTATAAAGATTGATAGTCCTTCTTTAAAAAATCTTTACTCAGAGCAATTAATACAGTGATATGTCCAAGAGGTCTCTGCCCTGAGGAACCCAGTGCTGACCTATTATGCACCACTGTTTCCTGTACAGTCTAGCAGGATGGAAATTTTGTGCACTCGAATTTACAAATTAGTAATTAGAAATTCAGTATTAAGTATCACCAAAGACAGCCAAAGGCATTGGCTCATTGTTACTATTAAAACTGTTATTCCCTGAATAATGTTAATTATGAAAAATGATAGAACAAATTTCTATAAGTCATGTCTTTGTGAAATAAATGGATTTCCTTTTACAATATGTATTCACATGGATAGGTTCCTTAAAATAGGCGTTTTATTGTGACTTTCATTTTTTTTGAGATGGAGTCTTGCTTTGTCACCCAGACTGGAATGCAATGGTGAGGTTTCAGCTCATTTTAACCTCCACCTCCCCGGTTCAAGCAATTCTCCTATCTCAGCCTCCTGAGTAGCTGGGACTTCAGGCACCTGCCACCACATCCAGCTAATTTTGTATTTTTAGTAAAGATGGGGTTTCACCATATTGGCCAAGCTGGTCTCAAACTCCTGCCTGACCTTTTGATCTGCCTGCCTTGACTTCCAAAAGTGCTGGGATTACAGGCATGAGCCACCACGCCTGGCCTATTGTGATTTCTTCCAAAACCAGTTTATTCAAACATGTTTTTAACACCACAGCAAGGACCTTGTTAGGATCACCATATAAAATTACAGTTATAGATCAAAGTAAGAAACTGGTATTTCTTACTTTGCAGATTTTGAAGATATCTTTGATTATTATTAAGGCTTCTTCTTCCTTAGCAGAGAGAAGCTGACCCACATATAAATAAAGTAAAAATTGACAGGCTTTTACAAATAAGTAGAGAAGTATTGTTCTGTTATCTCTGCCTTGTAAGTTTAGAATCCGAAATTATTTCACCAGAAGGATTAAACTATCATACCTTTTCTAGGGCAGTGATTAGACCATTTTTACACTGCTATAAAGAAATACCCAAGACCAGGTAATTTATAAACAAAAGAGGTTTAATTGACTCACAGTTCCCCATGGCTGGGAAGGTCTCAGGAAACTTACAATCATGGCAGAAGGTGAAGGCAAAGCAAGCCATGTCTTACATGGTGGCAGGAGAGAGAGAGAAAGAGAGAGAGAGAGAGAGGCCAAAGGGGAAACTGCCATACTTTTAAACCATCAGATCTCATGATAACTCATTCACCGTCATGAGAACAGCATGGGGGAAACTGCCATCATGATCCAATCACCTCCCACCAGATCCCTCCCCGGACATGTGGGAATTACAATTCCAGATGAGATTTGGGTGGGGACACAGAGCCAAACCATAACAGACAGGGATCCCCAACATTAATTTGATTGGTGTTTGGAATTAATCTCAAGTAGAACCCAAGGACAATATCAGATGATAGGAGTGGTTCAACCTACGTGTGCTTAGTATGTTGATAAACCAAAAGTCTTCCCACCACATGACTTCCCCATACCTACTATCTCAGAGGACTTTAAAAGTGCTTCAGTGTATCTTAGCCACCTCTTACTTCTGACAGGCTTGAATGTACTGGAGAGAGAAATGTTGAAGTTATATGGCTGAAAGATTATAAATCATGTAGTAAAGTTCTAGAAAAGATTGTGGAAGAACTGGCTTTAGACTACTTCCATTGTATAGTGGAATGACGATAAACCCTGGCACATTGGTATGTGAATTTGTAGAGGAAGTGGTGGTGCAGGGAAAATTACAAAGAGAGTTGAGTGGTGTCTATCTAATGGCTTTTAGTTTCTCTGTGAAATATAAGACTAGCTCATTAACGTGTAAGGAAGGAGCATGAAATAATAAAATATCTTTATAAGCGTGAAAAATATTTTAAACAAAAAATAGTTTGGAGCATAATTTTGAAGTGTCATGAATAATAGTATAAAAACTGTGTATTTCTATCACTGAGAGTGAGTCTTTTTATCTCATCTGATACTTGACTAAGAACTGTTAAATTTGCAATTTAAAAAGTCATCAATAATGAGAACCATTTCAGTAAGGGAGAAAGTCAAATTGAAATAGATTGAGTAGAAGAAATGGAAATACAGAGATGGATTCGGAAGTGTGGGTCCAAAATAAGCAAGCTCTTTAACCCAGAAATTCTACTTCTGGGAATATATCCTAAAATCTTTAAAGATTTGGCATCCTCTTGTCTCATCCCCTCTTCAAGTTCTGACACATGCAGTATCCTCATGAGAATATTCAAATAAAAACAAATCGTGTTAATCCATACAAGCATAATATGATAACCAATTTGTGATTGTTTAGGAAAACCTTAAGAGGAGAACATAACTTGACCTCAGATTGAACTGTGGCCTCTTATCTGTACTTTGAATCTGTGTTTTAGGGTGTATGGGATTGGCAGTCCATTGGGACAGTGAGTAGGGTAGAAGCGGTAGCAAGGGTAAGAGAGCATGAGAAAGTGAGAACCAGCAAGGCACACACACAGAGAGAGAGAGAAGGAGAGAGAGAGAGCACACCTTGATCACTAAAATAGAATCTCTTCTGGATGGGCAGTTAGAAAGAATGGTTGGGCTGACCTCTAGAATGCCAGACAAGAGTTTGGCCTAGGTGCCTACTCAGGGAGTCATAGAAGTGCAGTGTACCCACTGTGCGTGAGTACTACAAACTCCAGAAAGAAAAATATTATACCTGTTTTTGCTTACCATTGTAACACTAGAACAATACCTGACATAATGAATATTCACTGAGCATATTAATTAATTAAATAATACAGATGTCAAGAAAACTATTTCAAGATGTCATATTTTGACCAAGGAGATATGAAATATAGGAAGGACTAACAATCAACAAACACATGCGGGTATACTTGAAACAATTATTTTCAGTTCCTCTTCTTTATGGACATGCCAGCATCAAGTGTGATCAGTCCATGTCTGTGTTTCACAGGTTATTTAGTCATTTGAATTTTTCCCCTGGGAGTTAGAGTTTAAATGGGAATGTAGTTTAGGGGAAAACATCACTTTTTTTTATCAAAAATATCTTATTTTTATCAACATGGATTATCAAATTTGTTGGACAAGGATTTCTATAGTAATGTTTAGTGGTTTTGAATGCTATTATCACTCTTACCAGATCTGAAAACATTGTTTTTGTACTTTTTAAGTAATCATTTTAAATGATGGTGAGTACTAGATGCAAATAATTTTGAGGCATTTTAGAAAATCTAGTTTCATTTTTTTTAAATGCTATATATTCAAGATACCTGTTATTCTAGCCAATTTATCTCTTTTACTGCATTTTGTGTTATAGTCTTCTTCAAAGGATAATTTGATATGTTCTCCATAACTCATAGAGGAAGGAACAGAAATTCATGTAATACTTTCATTTATTCAAGATATTTATTGAGCACCTACTATGCACTGCACTGCTAGGTATAGAGGATAAAATGATGGCAAATGGCAACATGTTTTTAAGAGTCCGACATAGAATTATGTTAATCACATAATTAAATTACTGATTCTATAATTACATACTAGAGGAAAGGAACCTGTTCTAAACTTCTGCCTCCGAGAAGATTGACCTTGGAAGATGACCCAAGAACTGAGATATGAGGGATGAGCAGGCTTGCAGTAGAAAGCAATCCATGAGAAGAAAATAAGTTTTGAAAAGGCCCTTTGGCAGAAAGGATGGTGAGGCTTGCCATGAACAACTCCTTTGTAGACTGCCTGAATGGAGCGTCTGGGGTTATTCTTTGGTTACCTTACCTGTCAATGGCTATGGCCCTGCAAGTATGGCTCAAAGAGTGACAGTAGTAAGAGGGGAGGCTGGAATGACAGACGGGAGCTAGGTAGGCTGGGATTGTAAATCATTCTAAGTATTATTGTCCATTTCAGAATTCTAAATGAAATAGTTACACAGATTTGGGAAAATCTCTCTAACTAAGGTGCAGAGAATAGAGTGGAGGGAGTACAGGGAGAAGGTAAGCAGAGTAGTTGTCCAGCTGAGAGAAGATGGTAACAATGAAGGTAGAGATAGCGTCATGGACTCACAAAGATGGTATCACTCTTAAACTTTATTTAATCCTACTTCCAAGCTAATGTAGACTCCGCACAATCTCTATACAATCACTATCGGGTTATTATTTATGTCTCCTCTTGAGCACCTTCCAATGTTGATACCAACAAAAATCATATATAGGCTAATATAATTGAGCAATAAAAAACCCAGACTGGATTCTGAAAGTTTGGTTTGAAATCTACTCCCACGTTGCATGGCCATGGGAAAGTTTCTTAACCGATCCATGTCTCAGTTTTCTTTTTGGTAAAATACTGAAAATAGTATCTACTTTAGAGAGTTATGAGAATGGGCTAAAATAACATACTTTTAGAATCTATAAAAAATTTTAGTAGTAAAGGCCCAATACCTAGATTTTCATATTAATAAATGATGAAATTTGATTTGTAAAGCTATAAAACAAACATCTGAATCAATTGAGCATCCTATTATTTTATGATCATTTCAGGATAAAGTGAATATTTTACAGTGTACTATATTGCAGCCTTTCTTTACACATATTAAGATCAAAGGTACTTCCTTCCATTAAAAATTCTATCGTTCAATTTTCATTGTAGTGTTCTTGATATAAAATTTTGGTGTAGGATAAACTGTGGGATTCCAAATAACCTGTTCTTAACTCTGGATAATTAATATGTTAATATATCTTTTAAGTTTTATCTTAATTATATTTAAAGCCCTGACTTACATCTATAAAATAGAATATAAAATTAAGTTAAATTCAGCTATAATACAGGAATAAAGCTGATAACTTGAGAATAGTAAGATTTATGGAGCTTGTTAATCCTCTAAAATTACTTTATTGCTTCTCCTCTATAAGGTGAGAGCCACAGACAGAGTATTGCCCAATTCAACTGTTGTGGCATAATATATATTCATTTTTTATTGAAGTATAATATTTCTTATTACTGTGATTTTTTTTTTTTTTTTGCTGAAGACTAAGAATTTGTGTGTTATCCCAAAGAGAGACAATTCTTCATCTTTTCTCTTTAACGTAATGTAGGTTTTAAGGGCATTATTATGACTAAAGCAGTGATAATAATAATTTCTGAAAAGACCAGTTCAATTATCCTTATTATTGAAAAATACCATAAACATGCTTTATGTTATCACATTTCTAAAGTACAGAATGTTGTATGTGTTTTAAAATTTTGTGAAATAGTAAATTTAAGTATAATCTAGCATTTTATTTGTAGTGTTGGGTACTCATTTTACTCTGTAATACTAAAGGTAATAAAAATTCTGGCTATGTTATTGCTGCCTCAAGTTATAAGTTTTATTTATGGCCATTCCTTTACAATGAACAAAGATAATGCTTAATGTCTCTTTTACTCCTTAAAAGATTGATAATTAATGACAATGAAATATAGAATGATTTAAGGTTTAAGAAATATAGGGATTCTGTTTCCAATAACTTATATTTATTTACTAATTTATTAATTGTTTCAAAATAATTTACCGTGTGCCTTTTAAATGACTGTGAAACTTCACTGTATTCTGAGGGCATAAGTGCTTAAAGAAAATAACCCATATCCTTATATAGAATGCTTTCAAAGCTATGAAAATATAATGTACATGAGTAATTTATTATGCTTATAGTGTATATGTGGAAAAAGATCAAGAGATAACTTGGACTGCTAATTAGGTGACACATCATAAAAGGCCATATAAAAGATATTAGCTCTAACATAGATTAAGGGCAGTCAATGAAAAAACTTTTACCAAAGAAGAATGATGACCATACTTTTTTGTATCCAAAAGATCATTTTTGCAGTAGCATGGAAGATGAATTGCTCTGCAATAGTGTAGAGGATGGTTGAAATTGGAGCAGGAGTACCAGGAAAGATAATGAAAATCCAAACTAAATAGTAATGATGAGGAAGTGAAGGAGAGATATAAAATATATTTAGTAGGGAAAAATGAGTTTATTATGAAGAGTGAAAAGGAGAAAAGATGTGTATAGTGAATCCTAGGTTTTTGACTTGGGCAACCAAGTAGATAATGTAGCCAAACAGTAAGAGGGAACCAGGAGGAGGAACAGATTTGTGTGGGATGAAAAGATATGTTCATTTGAATTAAAGTGAAAATATCATGTTGTGGCTATATTAAATGAGGTTGCTTTTTATAAAAGTAGTTCTGTGGTTCCCTGTGTTAGTCATACTACATTTATTTATTCAACAAGAGTTCCTGAGTAATAGCAATGCCAAGGCAGAGTAATGGATAGGGGTGAACAATACAATAATGAATATGTGTGGTTCCTCTTTTTAAGAAGCTTATTGAGTATGAGAGTGGAAATAAGTTACACAAATAATCAGCATTTATTATTACAGATGTCCAAACCAATTGCTATGAGAATTAAGGTAAGAAGGAATTTATTTGGTGACAAGTTTCATAAAATACACTTTTTTCCTGAAATGAGATTTCATTTCAGGAAATGAAATCTTTTTTTAAAATGAGATTTAAATTACAACTGAAAGATAGAAAGAAAAAAAATAGAATTTTGATTGGTAAAAAAAAAGTGCAGAGGACATGCTAATAGAGGGAAGATAATGGGCACATGCAGGGAAGGTGAACCACGTAGAAACATCTAGTGGTTACCCAGTTTGAACAAAGTGGAAATTATATGGGAGTAATTATGAGTATTAGCATTGGAAACTAAACTTGATCTTGAAAGAGGTCAAAGAGTCAGGATTTCACTTAGTAGCAATAAGAATATACTGAAAGTTTCTGAGAAGGGGGATGAATGACCTATCAGAACTGTGCTTACTAACATTAGTTTTGAAGCTGGTTTACAAAGAGACCATTTAAGGGGCTCTAGTTAGTATAGAAAAGAGAAAACAAGAGGAAGACTGATTTATGGGTCTTGTCAGATTGTTAGAATTAACAGAAATGAAATAAAAAATGACACAATGGTGTCAAACCAATATTACTGGGTGTATCCTAGTGACATTAACTAAAATTGGACAGAAAGATTTTTTTGTTGAAAATAATGAGATAAGCCATGGATAAATTCCACTGGTCATTCAAATGGTGTTGTCCAATGACCTTTTGCAAACAAGAAACAAAAGTCAAAAAAGTTTAGGCCTGGATTTATATGTTTGTGGGATTATAAAAATCAGAAAAAAAATATGATATCCATTGAAAGAATAATGATTTGGTCTTTATGATACATATTCTGAATCATGTATTTATAATGTTTTCCCTACTTCAGGTGAATGAACTCTGTAGGTACAGAGATTCTTTGTATCCCAAGCACCTAAAACATAATGTTTGATCAGGCTCTTTTGGTTGCAGGAACAAAGTCATTTAAACAAACTGAAGTAACAGAGATTTAACATAAGGCTCAGTGAGAGAGATGAGACATACAGAAATAGCTGAGTAAGACCCAGAGTAGAATCAGGACATGTGGGGATTGAAACTAGATTCAAGGCGGCCCTAGGGATATCAGAAGCAAGAATTTATATTCTTCAATGAACATGGTCCCACTAGTTTCATTCCTGTGCCTCTTTTTTCAAGTCTTTATTTATTTTTTTGTTTCTCTTACAAACTAATTTTGTAATTTTCTTCCTTTTTATTATCTTAGCTATCCTGCTTATTGATAATTTCTGTGTTCTCTTAACTTCTGCTTTAGCATGATCCATCATGATCCTGGAATTTACAGTATCTTTGCATCCTTTCATTTCTAGCCCCTGTTGTTACCTGCATAATATTCTCTGTGGATACTAATATCTGCTCCATAGTGGATCGTGTTATTGGTCCTACTCCTCCCAGTTTTTGCAGAACTTTTGAGTTCTATTCCCCCTTTAGGCTGCCTGATCAATCAATAAATTCTCTGACTTGAGTCAGCTGCCCACGATTTGTTCAGTCAAAAGAAGCCATCTAAGTGGGAGGTCTTATAACAGAAAACAAGCCACTCAGTGCTACCTTTTCATTGCAAGCTCTGGGTGCAATTGAAGTGTCTAGTACAAATATTATTTTTCCTATCAGAGGTAATTGTTAATAGTGCATATATTTAATTCCAAATGACTCAACATACATATTTTTTTCTAAAAAATGTGGACACATAGGACCATAACTCTATTAATGATGTGAAAAATAAATGCTTAAAGTAAAATAATTCCTCATTATTATATTTTAAACATTAAAAAGTATATAGTCAGCTGTTCTTGTTAGTATAATATCTGCTATGATCATGTTGCATTTATAAAGTTAAATTGAATGCAACAAGTTGTAACATATTTTGCTTGATGTCAACTTGCAAATCATAGGACAGGATCTAAAATGTAGATACTTAACTTTATGGCATATTCTCTAAGTATTCTTCAATTATTTTATCAATATTGTTTTCTTTTTCCAATTACAGTATGTATACTTCAAGTCAGGGAATATGTTTTTAATTAATATTGTATTCTCTCACAAAGTTTAATAATATTGAGTTAGATAATTACAGGTATGTTGTTGGTTGCTGGTTGGTTTCAGGTTTTATAAATGCACATTTCTCAATTTAAAGTTTAAGAGATTTAATATTTATGTGGATATATATGGGTACAAGCATGCACACACATGCAAACACACATATTATTAAATACATGCTAATTATAGCTAATATCTCTTGCCCCCAAATCCACATAAATGATAAAGGAATTATTTTATGGCAATTTCATAATCAAGCACCTTTATATAATTGCTCATTTCTCTCTCATACTGTTTGGCATTTGGATTTTTAAATACACTTTTTTAAAAATGTTAAGGTATTCATAATGGAATTAGAACAAGATCCTTTGGACCTTTCTGTTGACTCATTCTTATTGCATGAAATGATCTCAATATGTTTATCATTTTTTTTTATTTTTTGTTTAGCTAATATTCGCTTACATCTCTATTAATTAATTCTCAAAGGCTAATAGTGCACTCAGAAAAGAGCCTGACTCACTGTTTACTTTTAATATGTATATATGGATACTGAAGATTAGAATCCAATTTCTGTTTCATTAAAACATATGATTACTCTTTCCTACTTATTCGTTTACTTTCTTTTTCTTCGCATTACCAGTAGTCAAAAAAGAAGAAATAAATGAATTTTAAAGGAAAAAAGTTTATATTTTTAAACCATTGTATTGACCATTCAGAAATAGTTTTTTTATTCATAAAAGAATCACAATGATGTTTTATCAAAGATACAATAATTAAAGGTAGTAAGTATATATTATTCAATATATACTTAGGCACCATTGTGGGCAAGTAGCATGCAGTGATTGGTAATACAAAAATGAGTTAGACCAATGTACTGCCTTTCAAACGTTTACAATCTATGTGAAGAAAACAGAACTGCCAACAAATAAAGTAAATAAAGTGTTATAAAACCCACATTGAAAGTTCAACATGTAAAACAAATTTTAGTCTTCCACTCAACGTGCATTAAATGTGATTTCACTTTTTCCATATTTCAAACTATTTCTATTTTGGCTCCCCTTTTGCTGAATATTAGAAACTTAATCTCAGAATCTCACTTGATTTAGGACAACCTCAGAAAAATTTTTGGGTTTCCTCAGTCAATGCTGGGTTTCCTTGGTCAATTCAGAGTCTATCTTCGCACTGATCCTTGAAATTAGATCTGTGTTCCAAGGGATTCCTCTGTGCCCAAATATAGGAGTAAGAAACAGCAGGAAATGGAAAGAGGATGATTTGATTAATGGTTGTCATCATGTAGTCACACTGGTTTCTGCTAAAAATGTTCATATTCTCATTGTTTCTCTGGTTGTTGGTCCACATAAGTTCCTGCTTTTTCCTTCTTTAATCCTACTTAAACCATAATCTGGACAACCAGATCTCAGGTATGTGTGAGTCCTTCCAAAGCATATAACAAACACTTGATTTTCACTCACACCACAATGGGTACAAGAGAACACTGTAGCCTGTCCCAGGTACCTCTGCTCAACCACCACATTTTTGATCATGTGTTACATTGCAAGAGAAAACACAGTCAAAAACATTCTGGTCCCAAAATAAGCAAAAAGGAAGCAGTTTTAAATCCAGCTGGGAAAACTGCATTAGGTTTCAAGGCCTGGGAATGTCGTCTATAGCTTTCCACTGCGTCCTCTGGATCTTGGCTTTGAGTCATCCTTTCTTTTTCATAAAAGGTAGCATTTGTTTGTTGATGAGTAGTTTTAATAGTCCCTGCTTCCTGCTTGGATAAATTCAGGGTTCAGAGAGTCTCCTTCTTCATATTGTCTCTATCCCTTTCAGTCTCAGCTGGCAGTTCTCATAAAATATTCCCAATTGCCTTGTGGGCTTTTTTGTGGATTTCATAGTTCATTCCATTAGATAAAAAGTCATCCACAAATGTTTCTGAGATAACTCCTTCTGTATTTTTGGCTTCTGCTAAGATGGCTAAGGGATGATGCCAATAAGCTTCCTAGAGGCTCCCTGGTTTGATTGAGAAGAGCTATGAGAAACACCTTTCATCTCTTGTATTAAATACTCTGGCCTTTGGATTTTTCTGAGGTTGCAGCAAAAAGTTGTGAGTCACATCCTGAGTTTCTCTCTGTGCAACACTTTCAGATGCAATCTCTTAATGTTTGCATCTTTCACTTTCCATATAGGCTGAGAATTTCCCAAATTATCAAATATGGTTCCTTTTACTTGAACAGTACTTTCCTCAATTTAGACATCTTCTCGCATCTTACTATAAGCAGAAATAAGAAACCAGGCATCACCTTCAACACTTTGCTTAGAAATCTCCTCAACCTGATATCCAAGTTCATCATTTATAAGGTTCGCTTTCTACATAACTGCAGGAAGCAATTTTTTCCAAGCTTCCTGCTACTATATAGCAAGGATTCTTCCAGTTTCCAATAATATGTTCCTCACTTTCCTCACTTCCTTTTGAGCACTGACCAGCAGGATTTTCTTTTTACTTTTATAGATTCGAGGGGGTACATGTGCAGTTTTTGTTACACGGATATATTGCGTAGTAGTGGCATTGTGCTTCTAGTGTACCCATCATTGGAATAGTGAACATTATACTTAGTAGGTAATTTTTCAGACCTCATCTCTCTCCGATCCTTTTCTCTTTTGGAATCTCCAGTGTCTATTATTTCCCTCTGTATGTTCATGCATACCCACTATTTACCTCCCACTTATAAGTGAGAACATGCTGTACTTGATTTTCTGTTTCTGAGTTATTTCAGCTGGTTAAATCAAAGTTTTAAAATATGGGGTCCTATAACATAGAAGGGCATCATTCCTTTAAAATTAACACAGAATTTGTGTATGTGCACTTTTTGTTTTTTCTGGTGGAGAGTTTATATTGTTTATCAAATTATTAAGGGTTTCCATCTGTGGTACTTTACAAACATTCTCGTAATGTTTTGTTTTATTTTGTTTTGTTTTGGGACAGAGTCTGGCTCTGTTGCACAGGCTGGAGTCCGGTGGTGCAATCTTGGCTCACCACAAGTTCAAGAGATTCTCCTGCCTCAGCCTCCTGAGTAGCTGGGACTATAAGCGTGCACCACCATACCTGGCTAATTTTTGTATTTTTAGTAGAGACAGGGTTTCACTATGTTGGCCAGGCGGTCTTGAACTTCTGACCTTGTGATTTGCTCGCTTTGGCCTCCTAAAGTGCTGGGATTGCAGGTATGAGCCACCGTGCCAGACTGATCCTAATGTTTTGTACCTTATCCCATAAAGAGGTGAAATCTATTTCCCTACCTCTTAAATCTAGTCTGTCCTTGTGAATTTCTCTGGCAGAAGTTACATTGAGTCCCAGAATCTAGGTCTCAAGAGGATTTATGCATCCTTCCTAAGCTCTCAGGGAACTCTGCAAGCACTGGTTGTGAAGAAGCCATGGGCAGAAAATGCAGTCAGTCACTCCATTATTTCAGCCATCTTAGTTGATGACCCAAATGTGTGAGTGATGCCAGCTGGCTACAACTGCGTAAAGCCCAGGTGAGATTAGCAGAAGAAAACACCCAGGTAACCAACAGACCTGTGAGAAATTATAAGTCAGTGTTGTTTCAAGCCACTAAGCCTTAGGTTATGGTATGCGATGTTGCAACAGATATCAAAAATCTATTATCCCATAAAAAGCTGATTTGGGGCAAAAAGTAAGTTCTCTTTCAAAAATTTTCCTCTTTACTACTGAGTCTTTTTGACAAAAGTCCTAGGAAGGATACATTTTTTTATCAACATTTTAATGATATTTTTCTTCTACTCCCTGGATCAAAAGGATTTAATATTCATCTTCAGAAAAATTTATTTTTCTACAATAATTTTTTAATTAAAATATTTTTAATTCATTTATATTATACAAAAGTGACATGTAGATTTCGTTTTCCTTTGAAGAAGTCAAAATTTCCAGGATCATTTTATCGATACACAAGCTCACAGGCTTATATCCATCTTCAATTTTTTAGGGATAGGCAGCCACTTGTTCAGGTATTGTTTGCTCTACTCTATTTTCTTTCTCCTTGTTCTTGATTTCTCCTGATTAGAAGACGTAAAAAATTCTTTGGGGTAAAACTGATGTATGCCAGTGTAGGAAGTGGTGCTCAAATCTAGGAATGCAGACTCCGATAAGCAAAAGAGTACCTGCCTCAGCTGACTACAAACTGGGATGCAGCTATTGTACATTGATTGGTAATTGCTTTCTTTAGCTGCTTAGTAAGCCTATCTTGTTATTTTTCTCCATCTCAAATTCTTATAATGTTGTCAATTGGATTTCTTGACCATTGTGTCAGGCCATTCCTGTATTGCTTTAAAGGTATACCTGAGACTAAGTAACTTATAAAGAAAAGAGGTTTAATTGGCTCATGGTTATACAAGCTGTATAAGTATGGAGCTGGCATCTGCTCAGCTTCTAGAGAGGACTCAAGGAGTTTTGACTCACAGCAAAGGGTGAAGCAGGAGCAGGCACCTCACATGGCAAGAGCAAGAGAGAGGATTGGGGGAAGTGCCATATACATTTAAACAATCTGATCTCATGAGAACTCACTCACCGTAGCAAACATAGCACAAGCAAGCCATAGGGCACAAACAGGCTGTGAGGAATTCACCCCTATGCCCCAGACAACTCCCACTAGGCCCCACCTTCAATACTGGGTATAACATTTAAACATGAGAGTTGGGTGAGACAAATATCCAAAGCATATCAACCATCTTTATATAAATATACAGAATCTCCAATTTGCACTTTTAATGTTATCGTAAAGGAGGATTCTTCCACCGAGAAATTAATCATTTTATGTTCAAGTCTTGACTCAAAAACAATTATGACATATCTATATTATCTATTCTAGATCTTTTTTAACTATCAGATGCTGAGTATAATAACGATGAAAGAAATAATATTTAGGCCAGGTGCAGTGGCTCATGCCTGTAATCCCAGCGCTTTGAGAGGCCGAGGTGGGCAGATTACCTAAGGTCAGGAGTTTGAGAGCAGCCTAGCCAACATAGTGAAACCCCGTCTCTACTGAAAATATAAAAAACTTAGCCAGGTGTGATGTTGTGTGCCTGTAATTCCAGCTACTCAGGAGGCTGAGGTGGGAGAATTGCTTGAACCCAGAAGGCAGAGGTTGAAGTGAGACAAGATCCTACCACTGCACTCCAGCCTGGGTGACAGAGAGAAACTCATCTCAAAAAAAAAAAAAAAAGAGAAAAAAATTAATATTTAATTTAATAGTATTTAATCAAAATGAGGTCCATATCTTAAAATCAAATTTATGTTATTTGTTCCCAAAAGGTTGTTTTATATTTTACCATGACATTTGAAAATTCCTACTATCAGCAAGTTCACAATCTTAGTCTATTAAGTCTGTCATTTCATTTTCATTTATGTGTAGGCACAAATAAAATTTTGAATAATTCCACACCTATTATGTTTTGGTAATTCTATAAGTATATTTATTTAAATATCGCTGGATTGGATTAAATTGTATTTTAATCTCATTAACCATAACTAGGATAAATGGGAATGTTCTCATATAAACATTATTTCTTTCATAGGGATTCTTACTGCACTATACATTCCCAGTCAGAATAAATGCATATAATACTAATTCAAATGTGGTCTAATTTAAGTAAAAGGTGACGTTTTCAATTCAGTTGTCACTTATGACTTGCGGATGAATGGTTTTCATTTTTGATCCATAATCTATTCAAACTGTCATGGGACATTAAAATGCTTAGTTAAACTTTGCACACACATATTCACTACAATAAATTTTTAAAAATCTTTCCGTTATCAAATTATACCTCTTTTTCTATTTGATTTTCCTTTTCATTGTTAAAATCTTTGTTGATTTGTTATCAGTGTAACAGAAATATCATTTTAATATAAATTTTCAATAAAATTTCCTCCTTAAAGTTTAGAACATTAAAATGAACAAAAGAGAACTACTCGATAAATATTAAGTTAAAGGCAAACAATCTGTTTCCAATAAAATGAAAGAAGTCACTTTCTCATACAGGTATTTTCCCCAGGATCTAAAAAAAATCTTGATATTTTATTCTAAATTCTTATCTTTTCTATCATTTTCTCAATAGGTAACACTATTCCTGGTTTTATTAAATTTCTCCCCAGTATGTATTGCATAATGAATCATTTCAATAATGATATCCATACTCCTAAATAATGGGTCCTTATCCTTACGGTATTCTTTTTTGACAATCCCTAGCCCTAGTTTGCTTTCATTGTCTGCACTGTGTTCCAGAGATGCTGAGAATACTACAGAAAGCCTCAAAATTGTGCAGAATTTCTAATTTCTTCCTAATTTATCTAATTATTTTCAATATTAATAGAACGCTGATTTTTTTTTTTTAGAGCAGCAATGTGTCTAATATAATCTATTTCCCTATCTATCTTATGTAGTTCTGGTAAATTAGATGAAAATACAAATGTGTTGACAATTATCAAAAAAGGTTTACTTTCCTGATATAGGTGCCACTTACCACTTATTCACTACTTCCTCCCTCATCTTCTGTTTCTAATGGATATGAGAGGCTGGAGGTAGAATGCCATTTTGAGACCCTGTGGGGTGACCAACCCTCCTGGTGAAATAAAGGACTGCAGAGTTTGCTTAGACATGTAACTTTTCCTTTTAAAACAGAGAAAACCCTAGGCAACATGGAAGAAGTTGGTTATCTTACCAAAGGGTGAAGTGAAAATTAAGATGAAATTTATTCAAGATGGCAGAAGAGAAAGGAGGTCAGTTCCTGATGGCATTGTGGGGCTACCATATAAGCTATGGGGTTTTTATTGGACAAGAGAAATAAACTTTTGTGTATCAAATCTTAAAACTTGCCTTTTGTTACAAATACTCAAACATGCTCTTTAACTGAGCTCACAACGTCGATGGACTCTGTTTCATGTGAAGCACGTCGTAGTCCATTTGAATGGTATCCCTTGAAGTTGTGCAGCATACAGCCTGCAGCTAGTTGTATGTGGTGGCCCTGACCAAGACTATACTGTCTTAAACCATAAAACTCCTAATGTTCAAATGATGTTTCTACCTTACAGACAAGCTGTTTCTCAGATGTATTCTCTCTCAAATATCTCCAAACCATATATTCTTTCTTTTTTCCATGTGGGCTTTTAGAAAAAAAGATTCTCTCTCTTTTTTAAAGTGTAAGTCTCTAAGTGAGAAGTTGATTTCTTCCCTTGCCACTTCCTTGGGGTCTTAATCCACCTTATTTGTCTGCAAATATTTACTTTTATTATGAGCTTTTTGCGATTGTAACAATAAATTTGATGGAACTCTCACATAAAATTATGATCCCTGAGTTCTAGTGAACTAGTTTATCTCCATGTTTAAATACTGTAGTACTAAACATGGCCTCTTGAGTAAAATATTAATCTATTTGTTCACCTGAATCATTTATATTTTAGCTGTGTACACTTTTCTTAATAATGTGCAAATATAGAATATAAATATATAGACAATAACAAGCAAATATAGAATCCCCCATGGAAAAAAAGAAATTAAACAAAAGCTTTTCCTTAAGGTTAATGCTAGGAAAACAATGTTTCCCCTTCTTTCTAAATTTTGAATCAGTTACAAACTCAAGGCATTCAGAACTTACATAGCATTACTGAGATCATGTGCTTCTGATTTCGATTACCCTACCCTCCCTGGCATATCATTCCTTTTTTTTTTTTTTTTTGAGACAAAGTCTCACTCTTGTCCTCTGGGCTGGAGTGCAGTGGCACAATCTTGGCTCACTGCAACCTCTGCTTCTCATGTTCAAGTGATTCTCCTGCCTCAGCCTCCCAAGTAGCTGGAATTACAGGCACCCACCACAACCGGCTAATTTATAAAACTTTGCCAGTGAATTGAGGGGGAGCCTCTGACACTCACGTATTATGAAGCATTATGCCAGAGCCAGATATTTTTGTATGTTTGGAAACAACAAATGGCTGTGTAATAGGCTAGAATCAGAGGCTTCCTTGTTGATGAAAGGTTTCTAATGAGGTAAGGAGTGTGTAATAGAGAGAAAAGACACTTGGAAATAAGTATGCATTCCCATTCAGTCTATATGACCTTAAAAATTCATTTAACCTTTATCTTGTCTCTTTAATTATTTTGCAAATGGATAATATATGCATCAAATAAAACTAGGATGGTATAAACAAGGGCATTTTGCTTCATTTCTCCATAGCTATACCATTTGCCCAAGAGGCTGGATGAAGAGAGAGATCAGAAGTTACATTTAGTGTTTATGGAACACTAGGAGATTTCCTATTTCTATCAGGTAGTGTTTTAGATATTTACTAACGAAAAAACAATCTACAGCTTAGAGGCTAAAACTGCAATCATTTTAGAATCTCATAGTTCTGAAGTTTGATTGGGTCAGGTAAACAATTCTCTCACTTGGGGTTCTTCACAAAGTTGGCTTGAGTGTTGGCTGGGGCTAGAGTCATCAGAAGAGTCCCCCTACCATCACCCTGCCCACTGGGATGCTAGGCAGGGCCTCTCCATCTCTCCATGTGATCTCAGGGCCATTCCCTGGGGCCTCCTTGTGTGGCTCCTCTGCATGGCCTTTTCAGTAGGGTAGCCAAATTTCTTTAATGATGGTTTCTACAAGTGAACATTTCAAAGTAGGATGCAGAAGCTACCAATCATCTTCAAAATTAGAACTGGCACACTGTTACTTCTGCTACATTCCAATGGTTAATGCAAGGCAAGACCAGATACAATATGAAGTGACTGCTTAAGGACATGAATTCCTGGAGGCATGGCTCACTGGGGGCATCTTTGGAGTCTAGCTACCACACACAGCAAGTTGGAGAAAAGGCATAAAATCATGGCTTCCTTTCTCAAGCGTGTAGAAATCTACACATGTACTTAGAAAATAACTGTAGGTTGGTATTTTCAGTATGTTTGTAGAACAGCAATAATCTCTGACAGGGCCCTGTGCTTCATAGTTAAAACATTTGGGTCCTGGTGCGCTGGCTTGTGCCTGTAATTTCAGCACTTTGGGAGACTGAGGCAGCGGATCCCTTGAGTTCAGGAGTTCAGGACCAGCCTGGGCAACATGCAAAACCCCATCTCTACTAAAAATACAAAGATTAGCCAGAACCTGGTGCAGTGACTCACACCTGTAATCCCAGCACTTTGGGAGGCCGAGGTGGGTGGATCACCTGAGGTCAGGAGTTTGAGACCAGCTTGGCCAACATGGCGAAACGCCATCTCTACTAAAAATACAAAAATTAGCTGGTATGATGATGCGTGTCTGTAATTCCAGCTACTTGGGAGGCCGAGGCAGAGGAATCACTTGAACCCAGGAGGCAGAGGTTGCAGTGCCCCAAGACTGCAGCACTTGCACACTCCAGCTTGGGCAACAGGGCAAGAGTCTGCCTCAAAAAAAAAAAGAGGCCGGGCGCGGTGGCTCACGCCTGTAATCCCAGCACTTTGGGAGGCCAAGGTGGGTGGATCACGAGGTCAAGGGATCGAGACCATCCTGGTCAACATGGTGAAACCCCGTCTCTACTAAAAATACAAAAAATTAGCTGGGCATGGTGGCGCGTGTCTGTAATTCCAGCTACTTAGGAGGCTGAGGCAGGAGAATTGCCTGAACCCAGGAGGCGGAGGTTGCGGTGAGCCAAGATCGCGCCATTGCACTCCAGCCTGGGTAACAAGAGCGAAATTCCTCTCAAAATAAATAAATAAATAAAAGAAAAGAAAAGAAAAGAAAAAGGAAAAAGAAAAGATTAGCTAGTCTTAGCTAGTCTTGGTGGTACATGCCTGTGGTCCCAGCTATTTCAGAGCCTGAGGTGGGAGGTAGCAGTAAACTGAGATTGTGCCACTAGACTCCAGCCT
Organism: Cebus imitator; assembly: GCF_001604975.1. Classification (NCBI taxonomy): domain Eukaryota; kingdom Metazoa; phylum Chordata; class Mammalia; order Primates; family Cebidae; genus Cebus; species Cebus imitator. Next base: position 1,669,357 of record NW_016107461.1, on the reverse strand, counting down.
GGGTGACAGAGCAAGATCCTGTGTCAAAAACAAAACAAAAAAACCACTTGGCATACAGTGTTCCTCAACCAATTTAATCTAGACTTGTGATTTCAATTACATTTTTCTGACAGAATAATTTTCAAAAACAGAAGAGGTTTTATCAACATTAAATGAAAATAAAAAATATACCTTAACATTCCAAAGGAATGATCATATATTAGGCTGACTGGACAGAACTAACAAGAAATACAAGCACCTAGAAAAAATTGACTGACTAGTAAGGATATTATGAATTGCCTCCTGGTGGGCATTTACCATTCAGCCTAACTTAGAAAAAAACAAAACAAAATATTCTGAGAAGCAACCACCAAGCCACAGGCCTCTGGGTCTGCTATGCTGCACAGCTGTCCCTGCCCATATCATCAGTTCAGTTTTTGATATTTACAAGAGTCTCTGTGACCTTAGGAAAATGTCTTATGTGTTATTCCCACAGACTCTTTGTTCCATTTATTTTTATGCTTTTTAGTACAAAATATTAATCTTCCAAATTAATACAATCTACCTTCCCGTGGTTACCAATGCCAAGGCATGCTTAGCAAGGAACAGAGACTTGGACAAAGAAAAAATAAGATGTGCTTCTAGAAGAACAGAGAGTTTGGGGACACTAAATAAAATAATGTCTCTCATGTACTTGGGAATCTGTCAAATTAATAGATTATTTACAGCAAAGCAAGTAATTTATCTAATGATTCACCAAAATCTGGTCAAAGGATGCGTAATGGACATAATTGAGAAAGTTTACCTTAACAGATGACATTGAATTATTTTCAAATTAATATAATTACATGTAATTATTGTTATTATTTTGTGTGACCATGACTGACAACAGGACTCGGGGATATAACTTACTACTAAGCCAGTTCCAGTTGTTCTTAGATATTTAAAATGTAGTTCAAAGAATACTTGATGGAGGATATTTATTGGGATCTGAGATTTGATGAAAGGGTGATGGTGACTTTGGTGGTTGGCATGGGGAGGTCATTTAAACTACCTATAGATCCATCGAAGAAAACGAAGGAAAAAGCAATTATAGTAATCCAATAGAGGGGCATGTTAGAGAATCCTAATTTGCTTCTTTAAATTTCTTGCCGAATATTTGAGAATAGGAATTTCAGATCTGTGCTGTCATGTGTACTGTTGTTATAACCTGGGGATCTACTAAGACTTTTTGCTGTATCTTGGAGCATGGAAAAAAGTGAAGGGTAAAGGTGAAGGAAGCACTGTAACTAGTCACAGTAACTATAGCTAATGAGTCTTCATTTCCCTTCACTGGTAATTCTGCAAGATAAATCTTATTTGGGAAGTTGTTTAATTATTTGAAGGAAAGGCCTATATCTTACACATTTTATAAGCAACAGCTATTTCTAGGCTTGTTTTCAAGGACAGGAATGAATACAGCTGGCAACAATTACTTTTAAAATGTAAGGCTTAAATAAGCATTCTTTTAAAAGGGTATTTAAGAAGGTAGCCACACCTGGACGTTCCTATCATTATGCCTCCCATATCAATCAAAGTTTTTCTGTAGTCTAGGTCTCCATCAAGTCCAACAAACATAACTAGCAAAATGTGTATTTATATAAACATAACACTGTCATTAATAGTGGCATTACAGTAATCTAGGATGGTTTGGTAGACCTCCGCTGTTTTATTTTCAGCTTCTGCCATGGTCTCATTAAATAGTATATGACATGAAATAAACAGAGTTCTTTAAATTTGTGGGGAAATCTGAAAGTCTGCCAGCAATAACTTTTCCAGGTTCAAAGTAACTATCCTTTGAAGGATAGTGTGTAGTGTGCTAGTTGAAAAAAACAAAATATAGCTTGATATTGGTGGTTGCTACATATACACATATACACACACATACATACACATACATATAATATATATCAAATCCTGGGCTTGGCAGTAATCAGAGAAACTCTCAAGGCTGCTGGTCCTGATAGACACGTGGTGTAGTGTTTCAGTGTGCCTGAGCTTGCTGCAGCTGCGTTCCACATGCAAGAAGCCACCTGAATGCCACTTCTGAGAATCAGTAGTAAATGCAGAAAATTACATGTGAGGTACCTGAAATATGTGAAATAGAGGCTGACGTGTCCTGTAGTAGACTATATAGCAAGTAGGCTGAATATTTTTTGTACAGTGCACAGAGTTCTTTAAATTTGTGGCATAACTTGAACCACTGCCAAGGATAAAACATCACTTTGTAAATAAAGCTGAGTGACTTACAGTAGTTAATTTAGAGGACTAAAATGAGTCCTCTATATTTTAATAGCCTTGCATGTAAAATCATTGAAACTCTAAAATCAAAGTATTCAACTTTTGCAGTTTTTAGGTATTGTTGTGCTTATTAGAAACGGAGTTTGCAAATAGAAAGAAATTGAAATCTACCTCTACCAAACAAGGAACTGAATGTACTCTATGATGAGACCATAGACATTATAAAAGACCTAACTTTTGAAATTTGTAACTGTGCTTTGGAATATCTCAACTTGTGGAATCTTTTGATGGAGCTGTTGCTTCTAATTGGGTAACTACATTTTGAATCTAAATGGATTAAAATTAAGATGACATAATTTTGTAGTATTTAAACTTAATTGAAACCATCAAAATAAACATGTATTTTAAAGACTTATATGATGAGCTTTGTCTTGTAAAAATGCTTGTTGTGCAATACAACTGAGTGAGGTTTAAAAAAGACAACAGCTAAGAAAAGATTTGGACTGAAAAATTTGTACATTTCAGTATAGAGAAATTAGAATAAAGAGTAGATTTTATTTAGCAGTTTGTTAGCTTAATACGTATCTTACCACTTAATTTTCCATTTAAAACATTATAGTTTGCAGAGAAGCGTTTGTTAAAGCTGTCAGTAATTTCAAATTTATGTGAAACTATGAAGATTTCAGGAATTTTTTTGAATAAATTAAAAATAAGAAAGGCCACATTGAAAAAAAATTGCATTCTTTGGAAAAATCCCAGTATCTAGTATTGAAGAAAATACAAATAAGAAACTGATTAAAGAGTAAGTATTCTGCTTATGCCACATTTAACATTTAGGTAATTGATAAAAAGCAGTTTCATAAAATTATATATATATATATATATATATATATATATATATATATATGTCACTGTTAAGGATTTTCTATTAAAGAAAGCAAAAAAAGCAATAAAAATAAAATGTGAAATAAACTTTAAAGCAAAAAACATAAAATTCTAAATAGCTCTGAAGATTAATTACAGCTTAGCTATAGATGATGTTATTTAAAACAGCACCAAAAAAATTAGCTGGGCATGGTGGCATGCACCTCTAGTCCCAGCTACTCAGGAGGCTGAGGCAGGAGAATTGTTTGAACCCAGGAGGCAGAGGTTGTGGTGAGCCGAGATCGCGCCATTGCACTCCAGCCTGGGTAACAAGTGCGAAACTCCATCTCAAAAAAAACAAACAAACAACAACAACAGCAACAAAAACCCAGCATCCCATGATAGTACTTAGTTATCATAAATGACCCACTAAACAAAAAGTTTCAGTAGCTTCTCTACTGGGCAGAAATTATTTTAATTATTGTGTTAGCTAATGGCTTAATAGAAATGATAAAGTGACATACATATTTCTCATTTAATTTTTTCTCTAAACATAAAATTTTACAACCATGAAACTGAAGGAGTCAACGTATTAAATGACCATTAAGCTGTCTGGCAAACAAGCTAAGTGGTAATTAAAACTGCGTAAGCAAAAATAAATCAAAATTGTAGCTTTTTAAAAATCAATTTTCATCCCCCTAATTCTAGAGAATGTATACTCTGCCTCCTTTGCTTGTGTTTCAGGGAAGAAGCCCAAAATTTAGGATTCATGAATTAAAATTAAATATTAAAATCAGTAAACCTCAATTGCCACGAACAAACAATATGAAAGAGTACTCACAAACACGACCTATTTGTTTACCCATGTTTCTTAATGTGATAGTTATACTATGAAATTCCTAAAACCAGATGGGAGACTGGCTTAATATTTTGGCAAATAAACACATTCAAGTTAATGAGGAATGGGAGACACTCTGGATTTTAGCATAAACAATTAAAATTAAAAGATGCTACATTTCCTATTCCATCAGTTGACGGTATACTCATTTTCCTGGCAGAAATTTGGAATCTAAGTAGCTCAGGTCCAGTGAGTGCAAACAACTGATATGCTTAGTCCGACAGTGCCCTGTGAGCAGGCCCTCTAGGGCATTTCCTCTGATTCCTCATGACCATGGACCTTTCCCCGCTTAGTGGATGCTGAGAATGATCAGGCGGCCCTGAAGAGCAGGGGCCTGAGCCCCAGTCAAGACTGCTGTCAACCTCCATCTGATGGAGGCCACTTCCTTTTCATGAGGCTGCTAGGAATGTCGCCCTATACCCACACTATTCTATTTTTGCAACATTCTTCCCAGTCCTTTCCTTCCTTCTCTTCGTCTCAGCCAAAGTAAAAGCATCCCTGGAATTTAATGGACTGAAAGAAGACCAGACCACTGAGGGGCAGAACGGGGCCTGAAGTGGCTTTGGAAGCAAGCGGTTAAGAGAGAGGCAAGAGGGTTGAGCAGAGAGGCAAAAGACAATCTCCCCCTGCCCAACTGCCCCTCCCAGGAGCAGACACGGCCCCAACAGCCGGCGATTCCCTCCGGCCTGGAAGACAAAGGAAGGATCAGGGCCCAGTGGTGACGGGGAGGGTGGGGGCAACCACTCGCGTGAGCACGGGGACGTGAGAACGCAGCCCCCGCCCCGTTCTCCGCCTCCTCTAGGAAAGGCGGGGCCCCAACACCGCCCCGGGACGGGTCTCCCCGTAGCGCCGGTAGCAGATCCCAGGCGCCCGCACACGCCCAGGCACAGGCTGCGGCGGAAGGGCGCGGTGGGGGAGGGGAGAAACGCGGGGGCGGAGCCGGCGGGCAAAGAAAGGCTGAGCAGCGGGCCGGGGGCGGGGCCTGGGCCAGGCGGGCGGGGCCCGGAGCGGGGCGGGGCGGAGCCAGCAGGCCGGGGGCTGCCGTAGACAGTCACTGCCCTGACGGTGGCGGCGGCGGCGGTGGGCCGGTGGGGGTTGGAACAAGCACGACTGATTCTGCTGGGAAAGCTGGAACTGGCAGCCACCGGGGACAAGAAGAGGATCCGGAGCTGGGAGTGTGCCCCGGACCCGGCGGAGGAGGCGGCTGCTGTTGGAGTCCCGGGAGCGCTGCTGGCGGCGGCTTCTCAGCGAAGCCAAGTGTTTGAGACTGAGAGTCCGCAGCAGCGGCGGCGGCGGCGGCCACGGAGGCAGCTAGGGCCGAGGTAACCGGGGGGCGGCAGCGGCGGTGGAAGTGAGGCTCCTCCCTCGGGTTGGAAGCTGGGAGGCTGAGGCCGGGGCTTGGTCCTGTCCCAACCACCCACCCTCTCCGGCCTCGAGCCCCAGATTTGCCCTCTTTCCTCGCTCTGCAGTCGGCCGGGTGGGAGCGGGAGCGGGAGCGGGAGCGGGATACGGGGCGGGAGGCGACCCCTCGTCTGGGATTGGCAAGGACCTCGGGCACCCCCTCCCCCTTCAAAAGACACACCCCAATCTCGGGGCGGGGCGGGGTGCAGAGGCGCTCCCAGCCTCAGGAAGGGCAGACCTCGGCGTGGAGGCTGCACCTTCGCTCGTGGCCTCTCCGAGGTGGCCCCCCTGTGGCTCCTCGGGGAGGTTCAAACCCAAGGTGCTTCCCTGCGCTGGGAATCCCGGAGTTCCTTTTGTCTGTCAGCTGAAACTGGAGGCCGGACCTGTGGGCAGACACCCACTAGCACCGCAGCACTCTACTCTTTATCCCTTTTCTGCCTTGGAAGGAATTTCTCCCTCGCAGCCTATTCTCGCCAGAGTGGTAGCTTTTATCCCTGACCTCCATCCTTGGCCCAGAAGAAGGGAAGATTCACATTTTACTTGTGTTTGATTTATCATTCATATAAGAACTATCATCCTTCATTTTTTTTTAAGCTGTTTCCCATCCAACTGCGATCCTGGTAATCTTCCCCTAGATTTTTGCAAACTATCAACAAAGAAGTGTGCCTGGAGTAGTAGACAGTCCTTGACTGACTGGACTGTGTAAGTTAATAGAGCTTCCGTAGCTGGCGCTGTTCTACCAGTCTATTGGGAATGAGCGTTTTGGCTGGAGTTAAGGACTGTATGTACGTAAAGTATCTCCCCCACCCCTTGCTATGGTAAAGTTGAAAAAATCTTGGATAACTTGATTGAAATGCGGTTGTTTGGGAAGCGTAACAATGGGGAAGGAAAATGCAGAAAGGAGAATGTGATTATTTCAGGGGTATTTGTCCAACTTTTTGAAAGTGCCAAAGGTGAAGTACATGGATTTTTGAGACTAAGTTAACTGGTAAATTGCAACTTTTATTGACCTTAATAAGTTTTTAACATATGATGTTTTGCACTGAGGTTTTTGTTTGTTTTATTTTAGTTACTTGTGGAAATTTTTGATTACCTGGACGTCTTAAAACCAAGAAACCTGTGAACAGGTTCATTACGAATCTGGTGTCTTGAAAAATGCATTTTATGAATGCTTTGAATTAAGAAGGTCTGTCATTTCTGCCACATAAGAGACTCTAATCTGAAACAGTGCCCTGGCAGTTGCCCAGATGCCTGAAACTGGCAAGATCTAGTACTCTGAGTGATCATCCTTCGACGAGAAATACAGAGCTACTTACATTCTGTACCTCATACCGTATAAGTGTAACCTCTCTGATGGCATTTAATGCAATGGACCTCTTTTCTGAATCTAATTGTCAGATGCAGAATTAACACTTGGGATCTGGAGAAGCATTTTGTACAAATTGAAAGATTGGGTTTTTTCTTTAGTTTTCCAGATGTATTGTCTCGTCTCTGTTCTTGAAACATCCACAATCACATAAACTCCGGTTATAGCCATGGAGTTATGTGACTCATTAAAATGTAGGAAAAGTGTTGCTGAGCTGTGGAATCAGGCATTTCTCCCTTAGTTCAACAACTAAACTAATGTATAGACTATTAATCAAGAATAAGGAACCAAATAAAGTCATGCATGTTCTGGTGACAAAGGAACTCTGTGGTTGTTGAATTTTTTTAGTTACTCTGTCATTCAGTCAACTTAATATGCATCTTGTGTCATAATGGATGGAAAAACCTGTGTTGATGTATCCAGACTCTAGCAAATGAAGATTAAAAGCCTGTTATGACTAATCCTTGGGAAGAGAAAGTCTGCAAAATGGCTCAAACCAGTTTACTGCAAGGGAAGCAATTTTACTGTAGGGAGTGGGTTTTCCACAAGCTTCAGCATTGCCTCCAGGAGAAAAGTAACTGCTGCAATAGTGCTGTCAATGCACCATCACTTGTAATGAATTCTGGGAATAATGCTAGTGGTCTCTCTGGAAAGGGAGCTGCTTGGGGTGTGTTGTTGGTAGGAGGGCCTGGCAGTGGCAAGACGGCCCTATGCACTGAACTCTTATGGCCAAGTTCACCTACAAGTTTGCAGAGAGGTTTACATCGCCAAGCTTTGGCCTTTCATTTCTGCAAAGCCCAGGACTCTGACACTTTGTGTGTTGGAGGGTTTATTAGAGGTCTAGTATCCCAGATCTGCCGCAGTGGACAACTCCCAGGATATGAAGACAAGCTAAGGGATCCAGCAGTCCAAAGCCTCTTACAGCCTGGCGAGTGCGAGAGAAACCCAGCAGAAGCATTTAAAAGGTAACAATAAAAATGTCATGGTGTTCAGATTTCTATGCTGAAATTAAATTAATTTTTAATTGTAGTTTTTTGTTTTTGTTTTTTTAACTTTGTGGGGTACTTTTACTAGTGCCGTACATTTGGCCTTAATCTGAAGTTATGAATATACCTGCTTACTTTGAATATCAAAAGAAGTAAAATTTAGGTTTTTGTATAGCACAGCATATGGATTAAAAGCGTATCTCAATTTTATTTAACAACAAAATGTTACTTATATTACCTATAAATGGTAAGAGAAATTTTTTCTTAGGGTAGAGAAGCACATTTAGCTGTCTGGAAATAGGTTACATTTTCAAAGGGGAAACTATACGTGGAGCTGAACTTAGAGTAGTTATCAGTATAGCATGTAGTATCTTTTTTTTCCTTATAGTAGTAGTATTTCTTTAAATAAGAAAGGTTTTCCTTAAAAGAGATTATTGGCCATTGAGAATCTGAAGAAAATTTGTTAATGAGTTTTGGGATTTATTCCCTTATTAATTGAAAAGCCAAGTGATATTTTGATATTTTGAAGTATGTGAATTTATAAAATAGTGAAAATTTGAGATCATCTTATTACTTTTACTTTTAGCTGGTGGTACAAAGAAAGTGTTTTTTCCTAACTTCAACAAAGCTTTTTTTCATGGTAAATGGATTGGTCCAAGAAGTGAGCAAGTTGCTTTTCAGAGTGGTTTCAGATTCAAATCTGTTCAAGAAAGCTTAATTCCTTGAAAATATATTTTTTTGCATATCATGCCTCCGCTCTTTGTAAAAGCGCAGGCAAATTGTTAGTTTGTGCCTCACTTCTGCTTGAATTACCCATTTTGCCATAAGCTTTTTCTCTTCTATAATAACATTCTTAGCAGGCAAGTTTGTTCTCCAAAGATTCTGGTATACTGTGCACTGGAGGTTTTGTGTGCGTGTGCGCGTGCGCGCGCGCGTGTGTGTGTGTTTGTGTGTGTTGTGTGTGGTGGGGCTCTCTTCTGTGTGACTGTGTTTCTAGGAGAGATTTGAATTGCTCTGAAAAGAGTGATATTTGTCTTTATAGTACCCTCACATCTAATGGGGTGAAATCTATAAATTTGGGAAATAATATTGAAAATATTTAATAGTAATTACAGTAAGCAGAATGTGTCAATCATTATTCTAAATGCTTTACAAATATTAGACCATTTAATCCTCATAATAATCCTGTGAGGTAGTTACTACTTCCATTTATAGATGAGGAAATTGAGGTACAGAGAGCCTAAGTAAATTGTCCAAGGTTACAGACTCATAAGTGGCAGGGCTGAGATTTTTTAAGAGTGTCTGTGTGTGTGTGTGTGTGTGTGTCAGTAATCTTAGAAATTCTTAGGAGGACTTGATGGGAAGAGGAGAGGTTTAGAAGGTTATATGTGTCAAAGTTGGAGAACGGGAGTTGTGTCACAGTGTGGTTTGAGTGTGGATTTTCAGGTTACCCATATAGTGATAGAGGGCGTGGCATTCTAGAATGAGAATTATGGATGGTACAGAATTCAAATATGGGAGGAGTTTATTAAAGTCAACCAAAGGGATGTGTCTTTGAGAGGTGTGATATTCCTGAAGACTCTTTAATGTGTACATGTAGTGCAGTTATACTCAAGGCAAATCTATTATCTTTTGTTGTTAGCCATCAAAATAAGTGTTAAAACTGTTGTATCATTCTTTAATTAATGAGGGAACCTGTTACATAGTTGATGCCTGCGACGTGTGAGATGCAAGGTTTGATGGAGAGTATTTAGTATGGAATCACTGTATGGAATAATGTATTCTTTAATATAAAACTATACCTTTTAATAGAATTAAAGTCTGTACATAAGCAACTCTTTTCCCTTTTTCTGAAGATACTAGTGGCAGAGCTGAATTTTCATTTTTTTGTGATAATCTCATAAGCTATTTAGATTTATTGGCACTTACCAATAACTTTCGAAGCGCTTAGTCTGAGGCGAACTTAATCTAATGTAGCCAAAGTATGTAATTTATAATTTATTGGAATTCTTATATAAATTTCTAATACCTAAATGTTCAATATTTAAAAATCATGTCTGATTACTATATTTTTGATATATTCTGATCCTAAGCATAGCTTTCTCTATGGTATCATAGATTTTCCTGAAAAATAATTCTTTTATTCAATTGTTCCTTTCGTTTTTTTTTTTTTTTTTTTTTTTTTTTGTATGATTCTCAGTTTTTAACTAATTGAAGAGGAAGAAGCAATTAGAGCTGTGTGTAAAAACCACACCAGTCCTGCCTCTCTGATTTATAGGAGCCAATCACTTTGCATTCCCAGTCTACACTTTAATAAAAGAGAAGGCTTAGTCTTTCCACTTGGACCATTTTGGTGCTCTTCACTGATTTCTTACTGGATTTTTCAAAAACCTGTGTCACTTTCTTTCTTCATCATTACAGTAATTGATCATGATATTAATTAGGTAACTATGGTATTGGAACATTCTTTTTGATCATTGATAGAGACACATTTTTGTTAAAACCATGAAGCTGTAATACAGGTATATTCACATGCAAACCTGAGAGCACAATTCGAAGTTAAAAAGATATATGTTTGTTTTGTGTGTGATATTAGATAACCTAGGCCTCGACATTTGGCCAAATAATTCAAGGTTCTATTAGTAGAACCTTGTCCTACTGATATTGTAGGTTCTATTAGTGATTGACAGATTTCTTAAATAAATCCATTAGAGAATTTTAATAGGAATGTATTTTATTTAGGCATGGATAGATATAATTCAACAGGTGGAAAATGGGCAGAAGACCATTATTTCCAAAGAGTTATAATATTTTGAGGGAAATAGAAATGAAGTAGCTAATTGTAACATGACAGGAGATTAAATATAAATGTAAGCAAATAGCAGTGAAATATTTATTTTTTGCTTTTGACAAAAACTAAATCCAGAACCAGCTTTTGTATTATTACTTTTTAACCTTTAAATTTCTGATAATATTGATTTCATGTACACAATTTTCCCAATTTATGATAGTTCAACTTAGGATTCTTTGACTTTAGGATGATGAGAAAGCAATATACATCTAGTAGAAATCTTACTTTGAGTATCCATACAACTGCTCTCTTTTTAGCTTTCAATACATTATTCAATAAATTACATGAGATAGTCAACACTTCATTATAAGATAAGCTTTGTGTTAGATGGTTTTGCTCAAGTGTAGACAAATGTAAGTATTCTGAGCATGCTTAAGGTAGGGTAGGCTAAGCTATGATGTTTGGTAGGCTGAAAGTTATTAGACGCATTTTTGACTTAAGATACTTTCAACATACAATGAATTTATCAGTGTATAAACTCATCATAGGTTAAGGAGCATCTGTATTCATATGTGAAACAATTTAATAGTTATAGAAAGTTGATAATGAAAAATCTTATTTATTTGCATATTTACAAAGCTGGGGAAATTGCAGAGAAGTGATTTACTTACAAAGTATGCCTTTTTAATCCACTTATCTTTTCTTCAGTTTACTTCCTAGCTTCCTTTAAATTTTTTTTATGTTTGATAATAGTAGATAGAATATGTAATACATGAAATAGCATGGCTAAATGGTGAACAGACAGGATTCTGCCTTCATGGTGCTTAAATTCTAACATTAATATTTATCTTATTCCTATAAAAAGAAATAACCATCAGAGTAAATACTTGTTATAGTATTTATGAAACACATGAACATTTAAACATTAATAGAATTTTGCGATTTGCTAAAGGAAATGATGTGAAGACACATTGGTATCTTGTTTAATTTTTTTTTTCTTAACTGGTTACAGTATAATGCTATTTTCAATTTGTTTACAATATTTTATTTCCACATTTCTGAAACTAAGTTGATGATTATATTTTTACTTACTTTGAGAACCAAAGGCTAATTTCTTTAATTTTGCCTCCCACTTTAGGCCTTTAGTGCAAAAATTTGTATATTTTGCATTGAATGTGTCTTTTCTAGAGTTAGTGTTAGAGTTGGACTCCTAGTAGCCCTATAATTGTAAAACAAATTCCAATTATTTTTGACAAAAGGCTCAAGCATCTAAGCGTATGAGGGTGGAGGGTAGTAGCATTAGCTTTTGTGGCTGGTTTAGAAGATAATTATTTCATTCAACCAGAAACTCCTTTCTGGACTTTGAACAGAAAGATTGTTTTGGAGATTTGGAAGGATGTGTAAGTTTTGAGAGTTTATAGAAAATTTGTGCTAATGGTTAAAGGCAGTATACCTTGTTAGAAAAAGAATGCAAACTGGGAGACCAAATGCCGACATTTGTTTTGTATGTCAAATGGGAATCTTTGAATGTTTGGATGTTCTTTCTAGTTATCTCCTCCAGGAGCATTTATGGATCTTCACTTATATCTAGGGTTTAGGTTTTTAGCTTGCGTTGTAGTTATTTATGCATGTATCTTTCGTTATCTTCCCTATTAGGCATATGCTTCTTCATGACATATGAATTTCTGATCCACGACTGATGAATTTTTTATATTTGCCATAGTGCTTTGTATAGCACTTTGCATATAGTAATTGTTACATGACTGTCTTTTGAATGAGTGCTTAATGCTACTTGCCTATCTAGAATATGTGTGAACCTAATTGAAAGAAGGCTGAAGCTCTTGAATAAGAAAGGAAATTGAAATGTTACATGATTTAGGTAAGCTTTAAATGCAGACAAGACTGCATTTGTGATTATTAATTTATTAACCTGCTGTCTGTTCTTTAGCATGTATTAATATGGCATTAGTCCAGATAGTTTTAAGTGGCCAGATATCTATATCCTGTCTCAACTGGCTCCAAGCATTTTTGGCACACTCAACAAAGGGGCCAAGAACAGAAGTGGGCTGGAATGTGTGCCTCCTTCTTACCCTCACTTGTATGTTTTCAAGGCAAAATACATTACATTCATGATCAATCTTGTATAACTAGTGCTATTTAAGATAACTGTCATTATCCATTCTTAAGTATTGTCAAATTAAAAGATCCTTCTAAAGTGCCATTACTATTTGAACTTTAAATAAATGTATCAATATAATTTCATAATCAGAAGTTTACATGTTTGTCTTTTAGTCTAAAGATCATCATCTTTCACTGAATGGTCCATTGTTTCCAGTGTTTAACTGTATCCTTTCTACTTCAAGTTATAAACTTCCGTTTATTCAAATCCCACTTTCCCTTCTGAAAATGTTTTCTTTTTACCCCAGATTGGCTGTTTCTTTCATACTTCAGTCTAAGTGCTGCTTCCTTTGGTTCCTGGTACCCTTTATCATTTGCTGAACCAGTCCTCAGCTGCTAGTCACTTCTGCTTTAATGGCGTAACATATTGCTCCTGTTGCATACTTAGACCTTTGAAGTTCTTAGTTCTGTTCTGCAATCTAATTTATTGTTTGATAACTTGGAATCCTTTTAGATCAAAGAGAGTAAAGTGGTGCCCTTGTAGTTGAGTACTCAACCTGTAGTTATGTTTCTTTTTTTCGCAATTCAGTAAATTTCACATACATATTCAGATTTTTGCTTTTTCTTGAAGAAAAAAACACACCTGGAAATTTTGACAATACTGGGTTCTCATTCCTTTGAGTCAGCTGATGTCTTTATATGAGCTGTGTATGCTCTAATTTGATTCAGTCTTTACCATGTTCTATTATTCTATACCAGGACCAGTTCATGTGTTTACTTATGCCAGCCTGGCTCCTACTCATTTTCAAAGACAAATATGTTTTTTATTCCTCTGGAGAAAAACACTGTATTGTTTATCACTTCCAAAATTTGCTTTCATACTGTCTAAAGTCTGTATCTACAAGTGCTGCTTCCTCTTCCCTATTAGTTTCCCTTCCTCTTTCCTATCAGTTTCTATTTGGCTTACTGAAATCTAATGTTCATCTCTACACATTTACAGAAAGATGTTTATGCATTATTGCCTGTGAACTTATTGCTCAATTTGCATTTAGCCTTTAAATGATGTATTTTAGAGATTTTTTTGTTTTATTTGCACTTTTTTCCTTTTAGAATCTCCCACTGACTCCATTCTTTGGTGGACCTTCCTCTGGGTTCTCTCTGGGTGTTTTCCTCACAAGCTTAGGTCTTCTCTCTTTATACATATGCCTTCAATTAATTTATTTACTTAGATGGCTACCAATGCATAGATAAAGCTGTTGACACAGAATTGATTGCTAATAAATAGCAATTGCTAATAAGATAGCAGTCAAATCTGCCTCAACAGCCTTATCATCATTCTGATCAATAGATACCATATCACTTGGTAGTCCCTCACTAACCTATGTTTAAACTAGCTTCTCTTGAAGCATTTCTATTCATTGATGATTCATTCATTTCTTAAACAAGTATTCAGTGTCAACTGTGTGCCAGATATGTACTATTAGGGCTAAAGTGGTGAGCCAAGCAGAACACTAAATTAAGTGAGGGAAAATACATTGAACAAATAATCACAAAAATACCTCTTAAGAAAACACCTTTGGTAAGTGATAAGAAGGAAGAAACAGGATGATAAGAAAGCATGTAATAGGAAGCTTAATTATTATCTAGAAATCTGGGGAAACTGACTCCTTATCTAAGCTCTATAATGATTCTTATTTCATAGGCTCTTTTCTGCTAATAAAAATGTAATCTTATGATCATTGATATTAGCGTCCGCTGGGAGGTTGTTAACAATGCAGACTCTCAGGTCTAGGGAATCAGAATCTGCTTTTTAATAAGATCGCTAAGTGAATCCTGTGCGCATTAGAGTGCTTTGAGAAGCACTGTCCTAGGCAGAATTCTAGAGTTTTCTTTGACTATTTTCTGTCATAATATTCTAGTCTAAAATACTTCATCTTTTTCTTGGGATAGTCCTCGAATTCATTTACCGTACTCTACAATTTTTATTCACCCATTCTAGTCGATCTACTTGCTTCATTTTTCTCATAGTTGTCTAACTAACCATAGTAAAACAGTATTTTCTTTAGGACATTCCTTGAGCCTGTGATAACCCACATAACAAATTCAAATTTCTCTGCTTAGCTTTAGAAACTTTTAATAATTTGGTTATGCCTCATCTAACATATATTTCTATAACCTCAACAGAGTGTATTGTGCTTATTCTTTCAAGAATTATTTTTAAGTGTATGAGACATTAAAGCTTGTAGGGGACATGGATAAATGAGAACATTCCTATTTTTTTTTTAGCATTTAGTAAAAGCTTTACATGAACAGTAGAGATATGAAACTTTTGTTTGATATATGTTAAGGGTATGATTTTATTGCAGTTTGCTTTTAGGTCTTTGTTTTTAGCAATTTTGCCTTTTTAAATTTTAATTTTGTGAAGTAAAATAGTTTGATTTTTATGAAATAAGATAACTAAATACTTTTTTTTGCATTTAAAAATCTCTTTGGCTGGTTGTGTTAGCTCATACCTGTGGGTGGCTAAAGTGGAAGGATCGCTTGAACCTAGGAATTTGAGACCAGCCTGGTAACACAGTGAGACCGCATCTCTATAAACAAACAAATGAACAAAATCTCTTTGAAGTGTGTTCCAATGGGTTGCCTGTCTTTACCCTCTAGTTGTTTTAGTAGTGTCTTTGACCATATAATTTTCATTGTTTCAAATTTCAAACCCATATCTATTATGCTAACCTATCTCAGAAATATTTCTTATGCCATTTTCTTTCTACTTTGCACATGTTTACCTAAATATAGTCTTTAATGATAAAATAGAGTTTGAAAATGTTTACTTAATTGCTTAATAAAACTAAGAAGAAGAATTACATGTTCCTCATTGTTATCTTGAAAAATGATTTGGAGCTTTCCAAAAACTGGTAGCCTTTTACAGTTGTTTAATTTGTCTCTATTATTGGCTCTATTCTTTGTACCTCCATCTAATTGTGGTCTTTGTCCTAAGATATTGCAGGTCTTTTCACTAGAGGAAAAGTGTACTTCTCTATCTTTTAATTCTGGCTCCGCCATTAAGATTTGCTTTGGCCAGTGGATTGTTAACAGACATGACCCAAACAGAAGCTTAAAGTTGAGCTTGTCTTCTTGTGTTTCTCCACCACAATGAGAAGGACAAGATCTTGCTAGAGCTGATCCAAGGAACCTGAGAGAGCTATGGCGCAGATGGGACCCAACCTGCAACTTGTCTCCAACCCTAGAGTAGATCAACAAGAACACAGATGCAGAAGAAAGCTAAAATGATTGTTATTTTAAGCCACAGAGTTTTGGGGTGTTTATGATATACCACTATTGTGAAAATAGCTAACGACAAAAAATTAAATATTTAAAATGGGAAGTCATTAATTTTTATCAAAAATATAGGAGTCACCATTGATTCATCAGCTTCATTTGTTGTCTACATTCAGTTCACCAGATACTTTGGTTCGGTCTCCAAGATAAATACCTCCACTTCTCTCTCTCCATCACTACTACTCCCATTTTCTACTGCCTGAACTACTACAGCACTAGATTCCTAACCGCTCTTGTTGTTGCTATTGTTGTTGCTCTTATTTTCACAAAGCAAAGTTATCAGATCGTGTCACTTCCCTGCTTAAAGTCTGCCAATGGCTTCTTACTATGTTTAGAATAAAACTTACTATGTTTAGAATAAAAGCTCTACATGGTCTACCCCTTGCCTAGCCTTTGACCTTATCCTGTATACTTTCTCCTTCCACATCGCTCTTCATCAACATTGCCATTATTATATTCTAAAATAGGCCATGTTCCAGCCAGCACATTTTTGTATGGCTACTCGCCCTGTTATCACTTAGGTACTATCTTTAATGTTACCTCCTCAGAGAGCTTTCCTTATTCACTGAGTCTTTAGAAGTCCCCTACCCAGTCATTGTCTTAAATCACATCACCCCATTTAGTTGTCTTTATTCTTAATTTTCAGTATTCTTTCATGATCTGGAACTATTTTGTTCACTCATTTCTTTTGACTTTTTGCCCATCTATTGGCATGAACAGAGTATTTGCCTTTCTTTTCTTCTTTGTATTCAGGACTTATAATACCATAAGAACTTAGAAATTATTTCTTGAATTAATGAATAACTATTTATATTTTAACTTAACATTATAATTTTATTGACACTGATAATTTTTATTGCTTTAGCCGTGTTCGATTTTTAAGTAGTCCATAGTTGCTTTTTGTAGAACAATTTATGTATGTAGATTATATAGTTATAGATGAAAAGGATTAGTTTTAAACCAGTATTTTGGTTATTGTATATGTTGAAATTAATTTTTATCAAATGGAAAATCTTTTGAATAGCAGTAGATTTATGTTATTTGATGAGAGTCATAGGAGGTCACCTTTTGCCTCTCTTCTATAAATCAAAGTTTCAACTGTGGAATAGCTGTCATTCTTTCAGAGACTATCAAAGTTAATATTTATTTGGAAAGGAGAAAAAAATTTTGAATTCAGTCTCAATTGATATGTTGGTTAAGTTGCCGCTTAGAGGGACACAGCTCACAAACAATAAAAGTCACAGGAATTGAAAGAAAAAAATTAATGGCCCCAAAGGAGAAGAAATCCTTATAAGAAAGCAATTTATGGGAGAAATGTTAGATTGTTTTGATCCCTTAAAGCGTTTCAATGATATGGAAAGTAAACAGGAAAGCAAACATACATGTACCTACCCATTTTTTTTTTTTTTTTGGTCATATCTGCTTCTAATCTGAGTTTTCTGTCTTGTTTTAAAGAACAAATAATCCACATATAAAGGCCCTGAGTATCCTTTCGAATTGAGATCTACTCTACTCACACACACACCCCATAGATGACCCTTCTTGTGAATTTCCTTTTTATGAAATCTATGTAGTTTGAACATAAGAAGAGATATATGGATATACACACATATTTGTTACACACTCTAGTTTTGTACATTTTTTATTCTTTAGCAACAGTTTTCAAACTTCTTTAATGCATTTACAGACAATTTTCTTTTACATTAGCACAAAATAAGCCAAATACCTGGTGATAAATCTAATCAAAGATGTGTTCAATCTGTACACTGGAAACCAAAACATTAAGAAAAACTGAAAAAAAAAAATTAAGTAACTGGAGGAATATGTCATTTTTATGGATTAGAGGATTCGATATTGTAAACAGGCCAATTCCCACAAGTTAACCTATAGCTTCAATACAATCCTAACAAAAATCCCGATTGGACTGTTTGTGCATTCAATCTCTTACAATACCTCACATCATGTAGCCCCTGGAAGCTCCACCATACCTTCAGAAGTAGATGAGAGTGAAATGAGTTAATACTGTATTAGTATTTCTTTGAAAATAACTTTGACATCACAGACTCCTTGAAAAGTTCTCAGAGGTTCCTAGGGTTCCCATATCACACTCTGAGAAACAGTAACCGTCCATTCTTTTGCTCACCTAGGTGACTATTTCACACTTCCCTCTTTTCAGCCTCTAATATCTCCCTGCCCACCTCCCAACACTTACTCTTAGCTATTAAACTGGCTTCCTATATAATAAAAAGTATTTAAATAAATAGCATATACACACACGTATATATATTTAGAAGAGAACATCTACACATTCACTGGAACATCTACTGTACTAACGCTCCTGCATTTACATCTATATTGTCTGCCTTACATTAACTAGGGATATAGCGTATGGATCTATACTCTAATTACGGTTAAACCATCTGTGCTCCTTTTCCATTCACTTATTTACCAGATCCCACCCCTCTCACCTACTCAATGACATATTTATAGCACTTTACACTTTCCCATCATTATTCAAATATCCTGTACTAGTTCCCTTTTTAAAACACTCCCTCAACCTGCATCATTCTTCAACTACTACTCAACTTCACTGCTCCCCTTTACAGCAAATGCTTCGAAAAATTCTGTCCATATTTACTATTGCTTATCTTATGCATTCATGATCCTGTTAAGAGTATAATCAAGCTTTATTTTCCACTCCACCAGTATTCGGAAACCTCCATGTTGCTAAACCCAGTGCTCACTCCTCAACACAGCTGAAATACTTGACATGATTTATCTCCTACTGCCCACCCCACCCCCCTTCTAGCAACACTTTCTTCACTTTCTGACTTGGTTCTCTCCTCTTACCATACTAGCGACTTTTTCTTCATATCTTACCAATCATATTAGTCCATTTAGTGTTTCTATAACAGAATACCTGAGGGTGGGTAATTTTTAAAGAAAAGAGGTTTGTTTGCCTCATAAGTCTGGTTGCTAGAAAATCCAAGAGCATGGTACTGGTATCTGCATGGCTTCTGATGCGGGCCTTGTGCTATGTGACAGCATGGCAGAGAAGTGGAAGGGGAAGCAGGCGCATGCAAAGAGACTTAGCGCTAGAGGCAACCTCACTTCATAACTCGCCTGCTTTCTTGGGAACTAATCCATTCCCTGGAGATCTAATCTAATCTTAAGAGAAACATATTAATCTACCTTAATAACCTATTCACCTCCTAAAGGGACTACCTCCCAACATTGCTATACTGAGAATTAAGCTTCCAATATGAGTTTTGGCAGGAACACTCAACCATTGCACCAGCCTTTGATCTTGAAATACATCAGGGTTCAAACCTTGGATCGCTTTTCTTTGTTTACATTTGCTTTTTACATAAAGCTCATTAATGGTCTTAATTATCAAGTATATCTCAGTGGACCCAATATTATTTATGAGGCCAGCACCTCTTCTCTGAATCTAGACCTATAAATCTAACTGCTTACTCAACTTCTTTGCATAGGTTTCTAATGTTGAACATGTTCAAAATTAGACTTCTGACTTCTAGCCTGCATTTTGCTGCTCCCTTAGTCTTTTCCTTTTTAGTAAATAGCAATTTATCCTTCTAAGGAAACCACTAAGTACTAGTACAGTAATTGAAGTGAGAGGCAGTGGTGCTTGGATTTGATTTGGTGAAGTATCAGTGTAAGTGAAAAGTGTATCCTAATTTATGTTTCAAGATTGATCTGACATATTAGATGTGGGGTATGAAAAATTGAGGTCCTCCACTTTTATGTCAGTTATTGCTATCAAAATTTGTTTGCTATATTTGAAATTTAAACAGATAAATTTTAAATATATATATTCATGTATTTAATAATGAATTCATTACATGTTGATATAAAATTTTGATAAAAGAATATGTTGTCTAAGACAAAAATACTTAAGAGAATAGCATTGTTTTTCATTTTTTGCAAATCTTTTTTAGTTTGTGTTGAAAGCTTCTTGAAGTGTTATTTTTGCTTCTTTGGAGATAATGCCTTTTTTCTCTGGTTCCTTTTAAGGTTTTCTGTCTTTGGATTTCTGGCATGATATGCCAAAATGTGGTTTCTGGGTATTTTTGTATTTTATATTTATTGAGTTTCTTAAATCTGTGGATTGATGCTTTTCAGAAGTTTGGAAAAGCCTTAGTCTATAGTGCCTCTAGTTTATTCATTCTTTTTATTTGATGCATTCTTTTTCTTTGGAGACCACAATTACATGTATGTTGTACCTTTTAACAGTGTTCCACACATCTTTTTAATTTTTTTCTGTTTTCTCTTTTTCTTTTTTTTCTCTGTGCTTCAGTTTGGATATTTTCTATCAACTTGTTTTGAATTTCTAATCCTGTCTTCTGTTCTAATAAGAATGGTGTTGAATACATTCAGAGTTTCTAGTGTCAAATATTGTATTTTTTTTAGTTCTAGAATGGAATTTTATTTCTTTTTATAGGTTATATTTTAAAATTGTAATTCTTTTATCTATTTTTATCCATCTGCTCTACTTTCTTTAACATATTAGTCATCGTTAGTTTATACTAGCAAAAGTATATTATTCCTCTGCATCAATTATCTTTGTTTTCTCTAGATTATCAATCTATATTCCTGACTTTTTACTATTTAATAATTTTTTATTTTTTATGTCTAAGTGTATGTTAAATGATTATAAATTTCTAGGTGATATCTTTTATCAGAATGGGCTTTCTAATTAAAACAAAATAACAACATGAAAACCTTGTACCGATAGGGTGAGGGTGCTGATGCAGTCAGTCATCAAGCTGGGCTTATATTTTTTTATAATATTATTAAGACCCCTGGTTTATTTCTATTATTTTCATGTGGTTCTCTTAAGCTTTTGGTTGGAGACTCAGAAGAGTCTTTTCAGCTGTGAAGACCCTTGGTAATTCAGTTCTTCCCCCCAACATAAGAAATTTGTGTTTAACTCTTTAGCTTCCTGCCCTTCATACCTTCACATTCTTGAAAATCTTCTGAGTTACGTGTTTAAAGCAAGCACCTTGCCTTTAGCAGAATTTTGTTTCCAACATACTGACTATGAGAGATTTCATGTTGGCTTTTAGATGCAGTTGGCCTAGTTCCCCAACTTTTTAAGCATGACTCAGAATATAAGTAAATGTGCCTTGAGGAAATTCAGCCTCCTGTTCGGGACACCACATGTCGGCACTTTGCTTTATAAAAGGAATATAACTGACCCCTTGAAAGCCTTGCTGGTTTGGTTCTCCTGGTAGAGTCCCTGAGGGTGGGCCAAACCTGATTCTCAGTCTGTAACTAAAATCAGTATAGGCTTCCCAAATTAGCAAATAACCCCTGAGAAGAAATTAGTGGGTCATTCTTTTGCCTACTTTGGAAGAGCTCTTATCCTTTGAAATTCTAATTCATCTTATCTTCTTGCTTCAACAAGCCCTCTCATATCTTGAAAAAGATAAATTTTGTAATTTATTCATTTTTTTTTTCTAGTTCTTGCAATGGAAGTTTTGGGCCGCTGCCACCTACTACATTTTATCTGGCAGAAGTTCCTATAAACAAGATTTCTCTGGTTCTTTCCAATTTTATTAGATTTAACCTTTGTTAAATAATTTCTTTTAAAAATTAATTTTATACTTATTACAAATACATTTCTTTTAATTCTGTGGCAGTTTTATAAATTAATTTGGATATGAATACATATTCATATTCTGATCATTGATTTTGTTGCTCTGTTTCTAAGCGTTATAAGTTTTATAATTTTTTTCACTCTCTTTTTTGGATCTCCTCTCTATTATTGTTTCTACCTCTTTGCCCTTCCTGCTGTCTAATTGTTATTGATTGCCTCCATCATTCCCCATCCCCAGTATGATCTAAATGAGGGCTAAAAATTGAGATATGAAGTTTCTACTCCAAGCTGATACTAGCGATTTTGCAAATTCAGTCACTGACCCATCATCTTTTTAGGTTTAGTTCCTGTCTTTATTGAGGCTAACTTTATGTGGTCCCTGCTGCTTCTTAAAAGCCACAGCCCTGGGTGGTAGTCAGCAGTGCTTTTTGTTTCATCTTTCTTTCATTATTAATAGGGCATGCCCTAGGTCTAGCTCCTTGTTCCAAGCAGTGAGCCTGAGTAGTCCTGTTGCTAGAAGTGGGAGAATTTGTATTCCCTTTACTTCCATCAGCAAATCTGCAGGTTGCCTTGAATATTTCCTTGGCAAACTAGAGATTTTTACACTTCTTTTCCATTTCTGATACTTTGATATGTTTATCTTATTCTTGAATGGCTAATTTTGCTTTTTATTTAGAATTCCATATTTTCCTGCTATGTTTTAACAAAGGGGGGACAGTTCATAAAAGCATGAAATTACTACACCTTAGTCCAAATTCAGGGACAAATTGTATTCTACATTTTGGCCAAACTCCTGAACTCATTTTAATTATCAATTTTACTTAATAGTTTTTTTATCCTGGTAAATACATAGATAATATTTGTTCCCTGATTAGAAGTATTAATTATATTGCCTGTTGTTTTTTTTTTTTTTCTCTTCTACTTTCTTTACCTTATTGGATGGGTAATTTTGTTCCTAAGAAAGGGAGGTCTAGGTTTGTTTTCCCAAAATAAGACAAGCTATATTGAGTAAGAATTGTTAGTGTTTTACTTTTTCTACTTCTCGTCTTATATAAAAACATTTTTAATACCTGGCTTTTGTAAGAATTTAATCATTTGTTTAATAAAGCGATAGGCAGATGTGTCAGCATGTACACCCCACCTATTTTAGAAAGTTTAGGTTCTAGGTGAAATTTAGCATCAAAACACATCTCATTACTATTTGGTGAAATTTAGCATCAACACATTATACATTTAGAGTTTACCTTCTAGGTAGTAATGAGATTTCAGGCTTCAGAATTCAGAATGGATAAACTGCTAATCTTACATATAATTTAAGTTTTTTAATCCCATAAATATCAAGGTAACTGGTAATAAATGTGGAAAAAAATATGGATACTTACAATTGAAAAGCATTAAATTGGAGGATATTTATGGTTAAAATCATAATTCTGCATTTAGCATAGTAGAAGGGGTAACCAAATAAAATGAAACTTGTGAGAGCAAGCTTCATATTTACAGAAAAAGTATTCTAATACATAACAGGTAATTAATTACAGATCCAAATTTAGTGAATTCAGGAGCTGTAGGTGATTAGACTCTAATGTTAATTATATAATAATTTCAGCAAAATTATTGCAAACACCTGCCATCTATTGAGTTTTCTGGAATTTCAATATTGAGATAAGTGATTTTTAGTAAAGGATTTGTAGCAAACAAACAGGAATTTTAATACCCTCAAGAAAGTGAAATTTGAAAAGTAGCATATTCAGTTAGAAGACCTTAAAAGTTACAATATTATTTCTTCCAGAAAAATATTTTCAGCTAATTCAATTGCTAAATATTTTCAGCTAATTCAGTTGCAAAAGTTAGCATCACTTGCCTGGTTTAGCCAAGTTTTAAGAACTTTGGTGTTTAATATTGGGCCTCACACTCTATCTTATACTCTTTGATATTTTCAGAAGCAATTTAACACATTAATCAAGAAGAGGAACTTTGAAATGAATAGAATTCTGTTTCTTCTTCTGCCATTTACTAGTTGTCTCACTTAGCAAGCTACTTACCCTCAAAACCCTTATTTCTTCATCAGTGAAATGGAAGTGATATTAGTATCTTAATTTACAGAATTTGAACAAGGGATAAATGGGTAAATCCATAGAGATTGTGCTTCTACATAGTCTAGGCATAAATGTCAGCTTGTGTCTTAGTCCATACAGGCTGCTGTAACAAAATGCAATAGACTAGGTAGCTTGTAAGCAACAGAATTTATTTCTTGTGATTCTGGATGCTGGAAAGTCCAAGTTCAAGATATGGGCAGATTTGAAGTCTGGTCACGTCCTGTTTCTTTGTTTGTAGATGACACCTTGCTGTGTTGTGTCATCACATGGTATAAAATGGATGAGCTGCCAGGCACGGTGGCTCATGCCTATAATCTCAGGACTTTGGGAGGCCGAGGTGGGTGGATCACAAGTTCAAGAGATCAAGACCACCCTGGTCAACATTGTAAAACCCTGTCTCTACTAAAAATACAAAAATTAGCTGGGCATGGTGGCATGTGGCTGTAATCCCGGCTACTCGGGACGCTGAGGCAGGAGAATTGCTTGAACCTGGAAAGCAGAGGTTGCAGTGAGCTGAGATCGCGCCACTGCACTCCAGCCTGGTGACAGAGCGAGACTTCGTCTCTCAAAAAAAAAGGGATGAGCTAGCTTTCTGGTGTCTTTTACAGAACATTAATCACTTTCATGAAGTTTTTGCCCTCACGACTTAATTGCCTCCTACAGGCCCTGCCTCTTATACCATCATCTTGGAGGTTAGGATTTTAACATGAATATTGGGAGGGACTCAAACATTTAAGCATAGCAGGATGATTATGTTTATTTTCCATTTTTATATTTAGCTTGACTTCCTGAGGAAGAAAATTAATCAACATACATTACACATGTTTCTGATTTAAAAGACAAATGCATTACATCCCCCGAATCATTACCTCCCTCCAGAAAGCAAAATTGCTCTAAAATATCTACCAATTAAGTCACCTTCCAAATATGTATTTCAGTGTCTTTATGTTGAGTGTTTAGTACTTGAGAGTTTTGGTTCATTATCTACTTCTGAATGCAGAGCAACTTGAATTAATACAGGTTGAGTATCCCTTATCCAGAATGTATGGGATCAGAATGATTCAGATCGGGATATACATATTTGCAATTTTGGAATATTCTCATATACATTATGAGAGATCTTGGGAATGGGACCTAAGTCTAAACATGAAAGTCATTTATGTCTCATCCATACTTTATACCTATAGCCTGAAGGTAATTTTATTTTTCCCTTGGGAACGCAAAAAAACTGTGTGTGATGTGCCTGCGTTTTGACTTTGGCTTGTCCCATGACATGAGGTATGGAATTTTCCACTTGTGTTATGTCAGTGCTCAAAAAGCATCAGACTTTGGAGTATTTTGGATTTTGATTTCAGATTTTTGGAAGAGGAATGCTCAACTTGTGTACTGCTTTCAAGTAGAAATCAGTGATCAGTAATTTTGGATTTCTGTTGCATGAGTTTTCTCTTCCACTGTCATTTTAGGACCTTTCACTAGAGGCACACAGTTTTTCCTAGAGAAAAGTGTATTTTTCATTCATATTGTACTATTTGTAGGAGACTCATAAAGGGCCAGGGGGAGAGAATTACATGAGACATCAGTAAGTTTAAGTGTATTGTTTAGAGCAGAAATGGGAAATCCCTCCTACAAACTTTGTTTCACTAATGTTACACTGATCATAACCCAAAGAAATAATTTCTTGAACTTTAATATCTTCAGAGAGTTAAAAATGTAAGTATTCTTCTTTTTTAAAACCAGTGGATAACAAAACAAGTACAGAATAACGTGATAATATTCTGAATCATAACAGAAAGTGGGGAATTGCTGCCCCATTTATAATTCAAACCATGGAGCCTCTTTCTCTATTTCTTTCTATTCTAGTTTTTTTGTTTGTTTGTTTGTTTTTTAACTGTACTTTAGGTTCTGGAGTACCTATGCAGATGATGCAGGATTGTTGCATAGGTACATACATGGCAAGGTGGTTTGCTGCCTTCATCCCCCCATCACCTATATCTGGTATTTCTCCCCTCATTATTCCTCTCCAGCCCCGCTGTCCCTACCTGAGCCCCTCCCACTGTCTGCAGTGTGTGATGCTCCCCTCCCTGTGTCCAAATTTTCTAATTGTTCAACACCCGCCTATGAGTGATAACAAACGGTGTTTGGTTTTCTGTTCTTGTGTCAGTTTGCTGAGAATGATAGTTTCCAGATTCATCTACGTCCCTATGAAGGTCATGAACTCATCATTTTTTATGGCTGCATACTATTCCACGGTGTATATGTGCCACATTTTCTTTATCCATTCTATCGATGATGGACATTTGCATTGGTTCCAGGTTTTTGCTATTGTAAACAGTGCTGCAGTGAACATAAGTGTGCATGTGTCTTTATTATAGAACAATTTATAATTCCTTGGGTATATACCCAGTAATGGGATTGCTGGGTCAAATGATATTTCTAGTTCTAGGTCCTTGAGGAATCACCCTACTGTCTTCCACAATGGTTGAACTAATTTATACTCTAACAGTGTAAAAGTGTTCCTATTTCTCCACATCCTCTCCAGCATCTGTTGTCTCCAGATTTTTTAATGATTGCCATGCTAACTTGTGTGAGATGGTATCTCAATATGGTTTTTATTTGCATTTCTCTAATGACCAGTGATGATGAGCCTTTTTTCATATGTTTGTTGGCCTCATCAGTGTCTTCTTTGTAAAGTGTCTGTTCATATCCTTTGCCCACTTTTGGATGGGTTTTTTTTTTTTTTTTTCTTGTAAATCTGTTATAGTTCTTTGTAGATTCTGGATATTAGCCCTTTGTCAGATGGGTAGATTGCAAAAATTTTTTCCCATTCTCTTGGTTGCCAGTTCTCTTTAATGATTGTTTCCTTTGCTGTACAGAAGCTCTGGAGTTTAATTAGATCCCATTTGTCTATTTTGGCTTTTGTTGCCATTGCTTTTGGTGTTTTAGCCATGAAGTCCTTGCCTATGCCTATGTCCTGAATAGGTTTTGCCTAGGTTTTCTGCTAGGGTTTTTATGGTGTTAGGTCTTATGTTTAGATCTTTAATCCATCTGGAGTTAATTTTAGTGTAAGGTGTCAGGAAGGGGTCCAGTTTCTGCTTTCTGCACACTGCTAGCCAGTTTTCCCAACACCATTTATTAAACGGGGAATCCTTTCCCCATTGCTTGTTTTTGTCAAGTTTCTCGAAGATCAGATGGTTGTAGATGTGTGGCATTGCCTCCAAGGCCTCTATTCTGTTCCATTGGTCTATGTTTCTGTTTTGTTACCAGTACCATGCTGTTTTGATTACTGTAGCCTTGTAGTATAGTTTGCAGTCAGGCAGCATAATGCCTCCAGCTTTGTTCTTTTTGCTTAGGATTGTTTTGGTTATGTGGGCTCTCTTTGGTTCCATATGAAGTTTGAAGTGGTTTTTTCTGGTTCTGTGAAGAAGGTCATTGGTAGCTTCATGGGGATAATGTTGAATCTTTAAATTACTTTGGGCAGTATGGCCATTTTCATGATGTTGATTCTTCCCAACCATGAGCATGGGATGTTTTTCCATGTGTTTTTGTCCTCTCTGATTTCGTTGAGTGATGGTTTGTAGTCCTCCTTGAAGGGGTCCTTTACATCCTTTGTTAGTTGTATTTCTAGGTATTTTATTCTCTTTGTAACAGTTGTGAATGGGAGTTCACTTTTGATTTGGCTCTGTCTTTGTCTGTTGTTGGTGTATAGAAATGCTTGTGATTTCTGCACATTGATTTTGTATCCTGAGACTTTGCTGAAGTTTCTTATCCGTTTAAGGAGATTTTGAGTTGAGACGATGGAGTCTTCTAAATATACAATCATGTCATCTGCAAAAAGAGACAATTTGGCTTCCTCTTTTCCTAATTGAATACTCTATTTCTTTTTCTTGCCTGATTGCTCTGGCTAGAACTTCCAATACTATATTGAATAGGAGTGGTGAGAGAGGGCATCCTTTGATGTCATCTTTCCTAGTTTTTTTATTCCTCTCTGAGTACTATTTGATTATTTTTCCTGATATTCCTCTATTATTTACTCTTAAGGCCATAACAAGGAGAATATGCTATATTTATTGAGTTAATTTATGCCTATACTATTCAATAGAAAGTATAAGTGAGTCAAACAGTGTATCTGAAAAATACAAATTTGTTTGGGGTACATGAGTCACAATCGATTCTTTCTTCTTTCTATACTTGGTCTTGCTCTCTCTCACACAGTCAGTGGCCTTAAAGAAATATAACTGTCCTGTTCACCCCAAACTTACAGTAGAGTGTTCTGGTAGTATTATTTTATTAAAAATTATAAGAATGGTTTAACAGCATCCCAAGAGTGGGGAGATAGATGTTAAAGCCTACAGCGGTTAATTACAGTAAACCATGCATGGTCTTCTTTTAATTTTTTAAGGTAATGCTTTAATATGTAATGATAATGCTATTTATTTTAAATAACTGATTATTTTATTGTATTGTCGTATTTTTAATTACTAGTATCTATTTTGTCTAGCTTCTTAGTTGGAAGTGTACTTTTTTTGGGAAGTGCTCTTACTGACATGAAAATGAACCTGTGATAAATATTTAAAAAGACTTTTCTCAGAAGATGTACTCCCTCTCCTCAAAGGTTAGATGATAACTTATGTAATGCATCTTAATCTTAAGATCAGTTATCAAGAGTATAGGAAATGAGGCAATTGTGTGTTGCCATTTTTCTGGAAGCTGGGATTTCAAAGATGGTATATAAATATTTCTCTAGTTTTACAGAAGTCAAAGAAAGATGTTGAGTCCTCATTGTTATTCCTGAGTGACAGTAACAGTTTTTGCCACATTTTGGCATATTGCAAATGTCCCTGCATTTGAAAGGTATTCCTCTCTTAATGACACATGAATTTTTTATTTGTTTTTGCATAACTCTAGCATTTCCTTTGGTAGCAGTTTAATTTGCTTCTTTCTAGAGCCCCAACCAAAAAAATCATACACAGACTTTTATCTAGTACTTTGAAGTATGGTAAGAATACACTAATACTGCAAAAATGGATTGGAAGATATAAATAAATGTTTTGTAGGTATAAGTAACCTATATAAAGGGAAATTTTTGTAGTAAGCCCTGTATTATGATCCTCTAGAGAAACAGAGGAGATATCTCTCTCTCTCCCTCTCTTTCTCTCTCTCTATTTATATATATATACATATATATATATATATAAATCTATATATATACATATCTTCTGTCTATATATATATAGATTTATATATTTATATAAATATATTTATAAAATATAATATATATAATAATATATTTGGCTCACACAATTTTGGGGCTAAGAAATCCTAAGACCTGTAGTCAGCAAGCTGCAAACCCAGGAGAGCCACTAGTTTTATTTCAGTGGAGTCCAGCGGCCTGAGAATCAGGTGAGCTAATGGTGTAAATTCCAGTATGAAAGCCCGCAGTCTCAAGACTCAAAAGGAGCTGTTTTTTCATGTCCAAAGACAGAAAAAGACTGATGTCCCACCTCATGCAGTCAGGAGGAAGGGTTAGCCTTTTGTTGTATTCAAGCTTTGACTGGATGAAGGCACCACCACACATTAGAAAGGAATATCTGCTTTACTCAATCTACCCATTCAAATGTCAATTTCATCCAGAAACACTCTCACAGACATACCTAGATTAATATTTGACCAAATGTCTGGGCACCCTGTGGCCCAGTCAAGTTGGCACATAAAGTGAACCATCACAAGCACCTAGGAACTAAATGCAAGCCAACAATGAGCCCTTGTTTTTGTTTAAAATTTTAAAGGCATGAGACTGGAATGAATAAGCACTGATCTGTATACCAATAATGAAGTAAACCCATTTATTCATTCATTCCATAAATATTTATAAATCATCCACTTTGTGTGAAGTTCTGTGTTAGCTGCTAGAAATGCAGTGGTGAATAATATATGGTTCCTTCTCTTTCAAAGTTTTTGAAACTGGATGCTAAACTACCAATTCCTTAGTTACTTGATTAATTACAGTTGTTATAAGGGCTTTCATGGATGTTGTAGGAGTGTATACATAAAGAATGTTACCTAGTTTGGGTTGTCGGGTAAGGAATGTAGTCAGGAAAGACCTTTCTGAATTAGTGGTATTTGAGCTGATTTCTAAAGGATAATAAAAACCTTGAAATGAGGAGGGGTGAAAATTATGACAGGAAAGAGATGAGCATGTATAAGTGTTCTAAGGCCAAAGGGAGGATCTACTTAAAGAACTAAGAGCAAGGCTGATAAGGTTAGAGAAATTGGTAAGATGCCAATTTTTGATCAGATCCTGGAAAATAGAATCCTATAGTTTGATTCAGCATCCTGCTAGGTCTACATGGGCCTCAGTGACTTCACTGCTAACGATCTGATCTAAGAGCATTGGTCTGTTCAGAAGAACCTCAAAGGACCAACAGGAAAGAGGACAACTGAGTAACAATGACTTGCCCAATATTACACATATGAAGGACACAGTCTCCTGAGTTTTGAATATTCAGACTTCCCTGGTATATACCAAGCCATGTCTTTTGTGTTTCAGAGAAATGTTAACAAGTAATAATTTTGCATTAATTTTAGTTTTCATACATTAAAATTTGCTGTTTGTAGAGCACAGTTTTATAATTTTCATAGATGCATGGAATTGTGTCACAGAGCAGTTCCATCATGCCAGCAATTCCTACTTGCTATCCTTTATAGTAAACTCCTTCCTGTAGTCCAACGTATGGCAACCACTGATGTAAATTTTATTCCTATAATATTCTTCTATGTGTCATATAAACGCAATAGCATGTGCAGCCTTGGAACTGGGTTCTTTCACTTAGAAAATTCATTTAGGATTTATCCATGCTGTTACGTGAACCAATAGTAGTTTTTTGTTTGTTTGTTTCTTTTATGACTGAGTTATATTCTGTTGTATGGATATGCCACAGTTAGTTTATCCCTTCACCAGTAGAAGAACCTGTAGACTGTTTCTAATTTGGGGGATTGTAAATAAAGCTGCTGTGCTGTAACATTTATGTACAGATTTTTGTGTGGCCATACATTTTCAGTTCCCTTTGGTAAATACTTAGAAGTGGGATTGCTGGGTCATGTGGTAGGTGTATATTTAACTTTTTTAGAAATGTACCAGACTTTTCTAAAGTGGTTGTACCTTTGTCATTGCTCTGCAGCAGCACTTGGTGTTGTCAGGGGTTTTGCTTATTTACCGAATTCTAATAGGTGTCTAGTGGTATTACACTGTGGTTTTAATATGAACTTCTCTAACAACTAATGATGTTGAGCATGTTTTTATGTTTATTTGACACTCCACTATCTTCCTCTCTAAAGTGTCTATTTCAATCTTCTGCCCATTTAACATTTTTTTTTGTTTTCTTATTTTGAGAGTTCTGTATGTATTCTGAATAAGAGTCCTTAGTCAGAAATTTCCTTTACATATATTTCCTGCCAGTCTTCAGCTTGTCTTTTCATTATCTTAACAGTATCTAATAGCTATAGCTAATTTTGATAAAGTCAAATTTTCAATTTTTTTTTTTCCTTTATGGATTCTGCTTTTGGTGAAGTGTTTAAAAAGTCCTTCCCTAACTCAGTATTACAAAGATTTTTCTCCTAAAAGTTTTACCGTTTTATGTTTTACACTTAAGTTTATGATCTGTTTTGAGTACATTCTTCTATGATGGGGTAAGATGAGTATTAAAGTTCATCTTTTTTTGCATTTGGACATCTAGCTGTCATTGTTTGTTCAGCATCATTTGTTGAAAAAAAAACTTGCCTTTCTCAGTTGAATTACCCTGGCAATCTTGTGAAAAATCATGTTCTTGTATATATGCTGATCTGTTTCCAGAAATTTCTATGTATCTGTCGTTAACAAATATATAACATACTGTCTTGATTGCACTAGTTTAATGGTAAATCTTAAAAATTGGGTAGTGTGAGTCCTTCAACTTTGTTTTTCTCTTTCAGAATTATTTCTGTTATTTTAGTATTTTATAATTATTTTTTGAAGCCACATATCTTATGTAAAACAACTGGAACATAATAGTCTTTACCTGGAAACAGGCCTACGTTTTGTTTTCTGCAGGAGGCTTTAATGTGGAAGAGAGGTGAGTTAATCTAGTCAGGAGTCATGAAATTTGATATGTGTTGTTGCTGTGGGTACCCTCAGTGCACCTCTGACTTCAAATCTTCTAATAATAGGTTGTATTTAGGTCAGGGGCTGATTTTCCAGGTGGATTTTATCAATATCTACTCTACCTTCAGCTCTCAAATTCTTCTCTTCTGCAAGTCTCAGTAGTGAGGGCAGAAAATGGGGACATTATCTGTTTTTCTGATTAAGATGATGTATACCCCTTGACCTGGGGTGAGGTCTTCTGATCCTGCCCATCCCCTTGCTGTAGGCTGCTGTGGGTTTTCATTAGTTCCTCAAAGACAAGTAACTCTTACTCCTCCCCACCCATTCCTTATTAAGGCTTTTACATAGGGGTCATATGGGAGAGGAGCCTAAAAAAAATGGGGGCAGGGTTTCATTCCCTACCTTTACCAGGGTGGTTGCTATATTTTTTGAAGCCCTAAGGTGTCAGTAGAAGAGTTAGCAAGAGAGTGTGAATGCTCTTTATCAGTGGCTCTGGGGGCTCCACATTCTGTCTGTAGTTCACACTGTTTCTCCCTCCAGCTCTCTGAGGTGTTTTGTTGAAAGGCTAGGAGGGACATTCTTCCTAATACTCTATGTCTGAACAAGTGAGGAAGAAAGTGAGCTGAAACCTGGTGTTTCAAAGAAACAATTTTAACTCTAAAGACACTTTGGACATGTTCAATCTGTTCATCTATCTAATAGTATATTCCTTATAATTTATTTATAGTAGCTTTAAAAGCTCATTAACCTCCTAAGAAAAAGTCAGTAAGTAAATTCATTGTATCAAATAAAATGAACAGTGGATGTCTTTCATTTCAGAATTTCAGCTGCCTTTCTGCCAGGAAATCAAAAGTGTCACCACAAAAAGGATAACTATGTGAAGTAATACACATGTTAATTTGTTAGAATTAGGCCTTCCTCAATGTATATCCACTTCAAAACGTCATGTTATACATGGTAAATACTTACAATTTTATCTGTCACTTTTTTTAAAACATTAAGTAAATTAATCAATAAAAGGCTAGCTATAGAAGGCATTACTCATATTCAAGACAATTGAAAATGGGGGAAAAACTAACTCAAGGATTTTAAATTGAATTAATAAAAATATTAAGAATGTAACAAATATTGGCTCAATATTAAGATAAGAAAGGTAAGACAGTTAAGATATGCATATAAAGTCAAACCCTGTATCATACTGTTGCTTTTAAATACAGTGTTATCTTTATGGCTGTGATAACCGAGTGTCACTACATTATCTCATTTGGAATAATAATAACAATATACATGTGTACAAATATTCACAAACACAGGAAAGTCTGTTTTAGACTGTCTAAATTATTTATGCTTTGTGTACACATACTTCGGGTTTTCATTTACAAACGATACAATGTAATCTAACAGAAAAATGTGAATTTGTGTGTCACTCGGTATAGATATCCCCAAATAGGTGCTTTTGAAATAATTGAAAGGGAACTTAAATATGGGAATTCTGAGTTTAGTAAATTTTAACCCTTTGTTTTAAAGTAACAAAACTTTTTCCCATCAAGTATCATTCATTCATGAAGCAAATTTATTGAGTGTTTATGTTGTGCTAAAAGTGGTTTCGAGTGCTGGGAAACTGAACAGTGCACAAGACAGGCATAGTTCCTGCCCTCTTGGAGCCTACATTATGACCAAGGAGATGTGGAGGTGTGCAAGAACTTCAATCCTAGCCTTTTAACAAAAGAAGTACAGAAATAACACAATAAGTTAATCTAAGAATGTAATAAATGCTACAAAGAAACAATTGCAGGAACAGTAATGGCGATGAGGGCGGCTTAAGATATGGTGGTCAGAGAAGGCTTCTTTCAGGAGTAAAATTTGTGCTGAAACCTGAAGGGTAACAAGTACTGCCTTGGGGAGGGAGCTTTCTTGGCAGAGAGAGTAGCAAGGCCTTCAGTGGAAAAAGCTCAATGTTCGAAATAGGTCCTGAATGGTGAAAAAATAAAAAACAAAAAAAAGACAACTTGGTGTTAAAACAGAAAGGAAGACAACGTACTAAAATGAAAGGGAGGACTTAGGAATGAATCCTATCTGCTTTTAACATGACTAAGACCATTTAAATAGTCCTGGGAAATAGCTTCAAGGCAAGAAAGTGAATCAAAAGCCCTGTGTATTTTGAAACTATGAGAGACCTGTAATCCCAAATCTCAATATAATGTGAAAGTTAGTACCAACCTGAGATGCAAAGCTGGCAGACCATTATTGGTTCAAATAAGTGCATACTCTGATGAGTATCAAAAGGACAAAAGCTCTCATTTGATCCCAGGGATCTAAGTTATAGACTTATGCTAGAAGTTTCCTGGACCCAGGTAAGCATATAGAAAGAATGAAGAGGGCAGGGCAGAATGAGTCACACAGATGAGCCACGTGTATGGGGAGGAAGGTATTGAGGGAGGGGGTGCAGTAAGAAACTCTACTGGTAGTTGTGTACATCCCCACAGCTTTTGATCTTAATTGGCTTGGGGGGAGTCGAAGCTCAAATTATTTATACCTGTAACTCTGATGCATAAGGAGACTTCTCGCCAGCCTGGACACTGCATATACTCGACTTTTAGTTGCTGATCCAGAAAGAATTTACTCAAAAAGAGCTATCACAAGATACATCAAATATGTCCCAAGAACAAATGGGGAAGGAATGTGAAGCATAAGAAACACCATAAAAAATGTTTCCATCTAACAAAAAGAAATCTGTCACCAAATATATTGCCTTAAATGAAAACATAATTAATGAGTGATTGCTCGAGTTAAACAGTTGCATGAAGCAGATATATAAGTGCTTGGAAAAGAGTTTATAAAACAGAATGAGATGGAACATAGCAAAAATGTTTTCTTATAATCACTGAATTGGGAAATTTCCTTAGAAATGTGACATAAAACTTAGATGTTGTAAAAGGAAAAAAATAAAGACTGATATGTTACCTATTAAAAAAAAAAAAGAAGAAATTACTCATGTCCAAAAAAAGCCTTTTAAAAAGTCAAAAGAAAAATGATAAATGGTGGAAAACATTTGTATTACATATAACAAACAATTTCGGATTTTTTGTTTGCTTGTTTGTTTGTTTGTTTGGAGTCAGAGTCTTACTCTGTTGGCCAGGCTGGAGTGAAGTGACACTATCTCAATTTCTTAACACTTAAAGAGTGCCAATACGAGAAAAATTAGCAGTCTTTTGGGAAATGGGTAAAATATATGAAAACACAATTTGAAGAAAAAGAAATATGATTCCTAGGTACATGTGACTATGATTGCCCTTATGGTAAGGAATTATAAATTAAAAGCATAAAAAGATACATAAATGAAAGGATATGTTCTTGAATTCAATAATAGAGAAAGTTAGCCTAATTTATTACATTTCAAAATAGCTAGAAAAGAAGAATTGTAATGTTCTCAATACAAAGAAAAGGTAAATGTTTGTATTGATAGGTGTCCCAATTACCCTGATTTGATTAATACACATTGCATGTAGGTATCGAAATATGACATGTACCCCCAAAATATGTACAACTCATATATATTGTAATACATAGTTTATAATATTAATATATGTATTATATAGGGTTTTTAAAAATATAATGAGGATGCCATTTTTCACCTAGCTATAGAAAAAGTAAATAAAATTAATCACTATTATGGAGGGGCTAGGAAAACACCTACTGTTACACAGCTGTTGGCTATGTGTGTGTAGATATATATATACACACACATTAAATATATATGTCTGTGATAAATATGTACACACATTACATATATGAGTGTGTATATATATATATATATACACACACATTACTTGTGTGTTCATATATATGTATACATATAATTCATAAGGAGAGCATCACTTTGGCAATATCTGTTAAAATATAAATGAAGGTGTCCCTTAATCTAACAAATTTATTCCTAGCAATATATCCTACTGATACACATTACAAAATTACGTGGACAAAATATGATAGATTTAAACTATCATATCAACAATTACATTAAATGTAAATTATAAATATCTTAATTAAATGGTAGAATTTGACTGGATAAAAATACATCTAATTATATGTTGCCTATAACAATTACACTTCACATATAAAGAGGCAAATAGCTTAAATATAAAAGAATAAAAAGGTATATACCCTGCTAACCCTAATGAAAAGAAAGGTGGTGTGCCTACATTTATATCAGACAAAGTGGATTTTGGAAAAAAGAATATTACCAGGTATAAAGAGAGTCATTTCCTAATGATAAAGGGGCCAATTTCTCAAGAGGATATAACAGTCATAATATTTGTACCCCTTATAACAGAACTTCAGAATATAGGAAGCAAAACTTAACACTATTTTAAGAAGTACACACTTATATTCAAATATTTTATCACTCCCTTTTTAACAATCCATAGAGTAAATAAACCAAAAGTCAGCTAGTACACAGGACACTTGGACAATACTGTTACCAAATGAGCCTAATTGTCATTTACAGAACAGTCTGCCCAGCAACAATAGTATATACGTTCTTTTTAAGTGGAAACATAGCATTTGCTAGGATAGATATATTCTGGGCCATAAAATAAGTCACAATAAATTTGAAGCTGTGAAAGTTACACAAAACATGTTACCTGATATAATTGTATTAAACTGTGATGATAACACAGTAACTTAAAGATAATTGGGACATTCCCAATTATTTGAAAGCTCTATAACTCACTTCTAAATAATGGATGTTTTACAGAAGAAATCAAAGGGAAAGTATTTTGAAGTGGATGATACTGAAAATGCTTAGAGGGAAATTAACATCATTAAAGGATTATTAGAGGAGAAGAAAAGTATGAAAAATCACTTTAATTTCCACTATAAGAAATAAGGTAAAGGAAGAGCAAATATCCTGGAATAGGCAAAAGACAGGACATAATCACTAAATCCTGTTAATATTACCAAATTTCTTTCAAATCTGTCTACTTTATGCTATCCCCATTGCTACTAATTTATAATATACTTTCTAATATTGGTAATGGTTAGTCAGTGGACCATAGTGGGTAAGAGTATAGACTAGGGTAACCCCAACTATGATGTGCCCAGGACTAGGGAAGGAGGAGATTAGCAGGAGGTGGGGCTGGGTCCTGAGACCCAGTGCTTAAAACTGGGAAAGTCCCAGGCAAACCCAGATGGATGGTCCCCGCTGTGTAGGTTCTGGAACCAGACCTTGGACTTGAATGCCTTTCTTTTCACTTACAACAAGTGGCTGATCCTTTGTTCTTGATTACCTCTCCTGGAAATGAGTATTATAATAGTACCCATCTTAAAGAATTAATGTGAGAATCAGATAAGTTAATGAATGTGTGAAGTACTTAAAGCATATAGAGCACTGAATTAATGTTGGCAGCGATGGCATTGGTGATAGTGGTAGTTCTGATGGAGATTTATCTTTTTCTAAGTTCTAAGCATTGGCCTCATATCTCACTCTTTTCTTCCAGACTTAACCTACATCAAATTTTCCTTCACATATACCAGAGTTATCTCTCTAAACTACAATATAAACATACCAATTTTCTGCTTAAAATATTTCAGTGGTTCCTTAGTACCCTTAGGGCAAAGCCCACATTTCATATTAAAACCCAGCATTTACTCGTTTTCATGATTCTCATGATTCTTTCTTCTGTACCTCACTGGTTTGTCTCCTCTTAAAGCCTTTGCATGTGCTGTTGCCTCAAGTGCCTTTCTTTACTGCCTATCCTCCCCTAGCCCCAGCTGTTTCTCCTTACTAAACTCCTTCTCCTAGCTCATTATTTTACCAGTCTCAATTCCCCAATTTCCCTGACCTCTCCCCGAGACTTTCCCTAAAAAACACTGCATGTTCTTACTCATAGGTGGGTGTTGAACAATGAGAATACAGGGACATAGGGAGGGGAGCATCACACACTGGGGTCCGTTGTGGAGGACTAGGGGAGGGACAGTGGAGGGTAGGGAGGCTGGGGAGGGATAACATGGAGAGAAATGCCAGATATATGTATATCGGTGAGAGGGGTGGGGTGGGGGGTGGTGGATGGAGGAAGCAAACCACATTGCCATATATGTACCTATGCAACAATCCTGCATGATCTGCACATGTACCCCAGAACCTAAAGTACAATAAAAAGAAACATATATTTATTTATATATAAAAGTAAGTTAAGGTGGCTTCCTGTGAGCTGTGTCTGAAGTGGTACTTACTATGTGCACTATTCTAGTATATTGTGTTCTGTATATATTTTACTATATGATTTTTTTTATCAGCCATCTTTGTGCTCATAAGGGACAAAGTATATATGTAAGATACAATAGAGTAGGTTTTCCCAAACTCAGCATGTTCCTTGCCAGGATTGCCCCACATTCCCTTTACCCTCCTGTAGCAGTGTGACTGGTTCCTCAAAACCTAGTTCATCTCGAGCACCTAATATATGAATATTATTCTGACATTCTCTTCCTTCCCTACCTACTGCACTTGAGTTGGTCATTTCTTCTTATCTTTTTAGTAATTTTACTGCTTTTTCTCATAGCACCCTGAACACTCCATTGAAGTTAATTCATTTTCCATTCTAGCTTGCAACAATATCAAGTCTTTAGGTTTTACTGTGGGCACTGTGCTAGGTTCTGTGGGTACACTGATGGGCAACACCAATTTAGTCTCTCTTCTCTTGATGCTTCCAGCTGAAGAGAAATAAAAAAATAATGACATTAAATAATTAAATATATAATTGAAAATTTTATAGTGGAGTGAAAAAGAGCTACTGTATTTGACATTATGAACGCATGTTATAGGGATTTGACCTTGAAAAAGTTACTCTCAACTTAAAATTGAAGATAAACTGCATGAAGAAAGACAGGAAGTGCATACCAGGCAGAGGAAACTACAAATGAAAAGGCTCATGTGTAATTGTGTCTCATAAAGTCATTGAAAGAAGGCTAGTCTGGCTGGAAAAACATTTGAAATGACCCTGGCTGCAGTAGAAACTCACAGGAGAGGAATTGTTAGAGGCATGTAGACTGTTAGGGGAGCCCAGGTAAAAGAGATGAAGAGATGAGAGTAGTTTGGGTTACAGTGATGATGTTACATACTGAGATGAATTTGAGATTTTTTTAAAAGAAATATTGATTCTTCCATGGTGATAAATTAGATCTTGGTGGCTACTATATGGAAAGATTAAGAAGACGGTTTTAGAAAACATTATTTCTAAGTTTCTGGTGTCCATAACTGGATGGATTATGTCCTCTTCACTGTTGCATCTACTCAGCACCTTATTGACCCCCAGCACACATCAGGTAAATATTTGTTGAAAATGAATGAGCATTGTTCTGTTTATGAAAAAATTATATTCAACTGCAATATAAATTACACATATGGGAAATGCATTAATTAATGAAGTAAAGCCTAATAGTTTGTTCTTTACTTGGAAATTTGAAAGTATGGGATCTTGACTGTAGTTCATCTTTGTACAGTCTTTTAAAATAAAATGTGTAGAAAATAAGCTAGTATAAATTGCAGTATTTTTGTGAGAAAAATATTGATAAAATACATCTAAATTCTACAGTACTCTTGATATTTTTCTTTTTATTAAGGTTGTCCCCAGCGTTTGTTTTGTTTTCCACTCTGCAACATATTTTAGCTTTGTCATAAGGAAATCACACTTTTTATCACTGACTCAAAACAATCAGAAAGAGAATTTTGAAATCTAGTTTTCTTCATTTCCTAATGCCTTTGGTAATTTATAATTATGCTGAATCACACACCGACACTTTATTGTTGAAAATGCTGTAACTGGAAATGTAAACTATTTAGGACCAGTATTGCACTTAACATAAGGAATTGAAACTTGTATATTTTTTGGTCTGATACCTTATTTTATTCTTAAAGAATTTATAATTAATACTCTAATATTTGAATAATAAATCTTAATATCATAGCCACTTAACATTCAAAATGCTCATGTGAATGTGTTTTACAGGTGTGTTCTACTCCCTCTTCTGGGAATGAAGCCTCCCCAGCAAAGCCTATACCTGCTGGTTGATTCTGTTGATGAAGGGTGTAACATTACTGAAGGTGAACAAACATCTACCAGCTTATCTGGGACTGTTGCGGAACTTTTAGCTGGTCACCATGAGTTCTTTCCACCATGGCTGTTGCTTCTCTGTTCTGCCCGAAAACAGAGTAAGGCTGTTACTAAAATGTTTACTGGTAAGCATAATTACTTACTGCCATCCTCAAATACTTTTCATTAATGAACTAGTTTCTTAGAGGAAAAAGTATATAGTTGAAGATCTGCATGTTGCATTTGCTCCTTCTATCAGCTATTCCCCAACTGCGCCTTTGAAATGTATATAAAAAAGTCTTAGCATGTTTTAAAGATCCTTTAAACATTACGTTTTTTTCAAGATTCTTTTCCTAAGTGCTTTAGTAAAGGTTTGGAGTACTTCACGCCATATTTGCTGCTATACATTTTGGGGCTGCATTTATTATGCTTGTTGTATCATGACCAGTTTATTTCTTCTAACTAGACTGAGCATCTTAAACAGTAGTGAATATGTTTTGTTTTGTTTTGTTTTTAAAAATTCAATGGCAGTTTACTCTAAGGTGTTTTTCTTGGTAAGTGGAGAGACAGTTTGCAGCCTTTTAGGATACCTCTTGAAATATATCTTTCTTTAAACCTTTTTCTGATGTTTGAGATTATAGTCTATATAATATATAAAAATATACTATCAGAGGCTTTTTTTTTTCTTTTTGCTTACTTTTTTTACATTATTTACTACCATAATAAAGTTATGGTTACTCCTATTAGATTATGTAACACACCCCTCTTTGTCCTGTGGGAAATAAAAGGAGTGTAAAACAAGGACATATCACAGGATATATAGTGTAATTGGAGAGATACTAATTAAGTTAATGGGTAATGAGCCATACCACTTTTGAGTAGTTCTAGACCTATTTTACATTATGGTGAAATCTTATTTGTTTGTTAAAATAGTTTTCTGTAAGCAGGTTTATTCCTTCTATCAGATTGTCTCTCTTCAATTCCCTTGCTACTAGTGGCAGCACTTTTGGTTTCCACATATGGTATTCTTTTTTGTTGTTATTGATAAAAACGTAGTCGGTAAAAGTTTAGTAATTTAAATGACAGTAGCTAACACTTATATAGCACTTGGTATGTCAAGCATAGGTAAAGTAGAAGCCTCTTTTGGTCTGTGTCACCATTCCTTTCTTTTCCTTATTAAAGAAAACCAGTATTCACTTATTTTATATGCTTTCAGCTCATATTTTATATTGTGTATGTTTATAGTTTACATAAATGAAACACTCCATACACCATCTTAGGTTTTACCACTCACTATCTGTGTGACCTTATGCAACTTACATTCTCTATTTCCTTATCTATGAAATGGGGATTATAATATTACTTTCCTAATAGGATTTTTGTAAGGTTAAATGACAAATAACATATGAAGCACTTAGGACAATGCCTAATACATAGTAAGTACTTCAGAAAGTTGCTATTATTCTTATTATTTGGTTCTTTTTTTAGCAAACATTATTTTTGAGCCATATTCATTATAAATCAATTTCATTGGTTTTAACTGCTAAATAGTACTCCTTCCTATGAATAAATCTTCTATTATTTTTTCATTATTCTACACATGGATATTTAGATCATTTTCAGTTTTTTGGTGTTACAAAAAATGCTTCATGAACATATTTGTTCATGTATTCTTGTGCACATGTGCTAAAAGTTTATGTTATAAATCTAGACTTGTAATTGCTGGATTATAGAGTATGTACATTTTGAACTTCAGTTAATTTTACTTTTCACTGAGAAATTATTTCAAATGTTGGGCTGATATAAACCTACGACCACCTCTCTGTTCATGGTAGATGTGGAATTTTGAGGTAAAAATTTAAGAATATTGCTAAAGTTACTAATACATATTATCAAATTGCTTTTCAAAAGGATATATATCATTATATTCCTACCTGAAAGTATTGGGTGGTTTCTTGTTTTTATTTTATTTTTTTCTTTCTGAGACGGAGTTTTGCTTTTGTTACCCAGTCTGGAGTGCAATGGCACGATCTTGGCTCATGGCAACCTCCGCCTCCTGGGTTCAAGCAATTCTCCTGCCTCAGCCTCCCAAGTAGCTGGGACTACAGGTGCACACGGGTGGTTTCTTTTTACTTGCACCAGTATTGAAT
This sequence comes from Cebus imitator, assembly GCF_001604975.1. Lineage (NCBI taxonomy): Eukaryota > Metazoa > Chordata > Mammalia > Primates > Cebidae > Cebus > Cebus imitator. The sequence continues at coordinate 1,627,242 of NW_016107461.1, read as the reverse complement.
TGTCTTTTTTTATTTGCTAATGTAGTATGTGAAAAAACCTATGTCATTTTTATTTGTACTTCTTGTTTGCTGTTGAACCCTTTCGCCCTTATGCTTATTTCATCACTTTGCTTTTTTTTATGAAAGTTTGCTATCTGACCATTATGTTTTTATTAGAAAGTCCAAGTAATTTTCTTACTTATTTCACAGGCTTTCATTTGATATTTTTTCAATTCTTTACCATTTTTTTCAGCTGTTTAAAATAGTAATAATTATTTTGAAGTCTATTATATGTAACCTAATGTATTGTCCTTTACTATTCTGTATTCTTAACATTTATCTTTAATGGTTTTGCCTATATAGAATTTTTTTACTAAATGGTATGAAATTAAGTTTCTAACTTAAATAATCCGTAAAACCATAAATTTTCTCAGCAAATTATTGAATCCTTTTACAATTACTTGGTGATATTTCTTTCATCATAAATTAAGTTTGGGTATGTGTGCATATAGATATGTCTGTGTACTATTACTGTATTTCTAAATTATTCATCTGTTCTTCTAAACTATCTGTCAGCATTATTATGCAAATAACATGTTGGTTTAATAATTTTCTTGTTTCATTACTTCCCAGCCCTCTTATTATTCTAAATTATATAAGCAGAATTCTGACTACAATTAGGGTATTATCATAGGCTGTTTATAAAAGTAATACAGGCTTCATTTATAACATATTTTAAATGACAGCATACACAAATATTATACTGGAGATAAATTAATAATTAAGCACTCTTAACACATTGTGTTAAATTTTGTATTTGTTACCCTTCCTAATTGAGATCATGCTATATATCAATTTGATTTTCTGCCTTTTAAATTTAATATTGACAAAGCTTTTAGTGTCACCATATTATCTTCCTAATGACTATTTTAATGCCTACATATTTTATTTGTATATTAATGTGCTAGCATTTGCTTAAATTTCTTTTTACATTTTTAGGTTTTATTTTCATATTGCTCATCTTCACAGGTTCTTTATGACAATAAGTAATTTCAGTAAGCATCAATTTATAAATATTGGCACAGTTCCTCCCTTTTACTTTGTTTTCACCACTGGTGTGTAATGCCGTACCCTGAGAAATGTTTCAAGTAAGAATAGAAAAGTTCAAGTAAGAATATAAAATAGGCCGGGCACGGTGGCTCAAGCCTGTAATCCCAGCACTTTGGGAGGCCGAGGCGGGTGGATCACGAGGTCAAGAGATCGAGACCATCCTGGTCAACATGGTGAAACCCCGTCTCTAC